>NC_056741.1:1087490294-1087845294 GCF_019279795.1 Protopterus annectens
CTCTGTGACATTAGAAGTTCCAGGATACAAAGACAATAAATACTGATGATTTTGTATGAGCTCCCTAAGCACATTCATACTGAAAATAAATATAGCAATTGGTTTTCTTTTGCTTGTTTTAAGGCTTGTAGTCACAGTATTATTTGCATTAAGTAATTCTCTTCTAGTACATTTTTGGGTGCAACTTCATTGTAAGAAGGTTTGTTTCCATAATGCAGTCTGTTTAATCCAGTCACCTCAGTGTGATACTGATAAAATTGACTCTCATATACTGACACTCAATGACCCCTAGTACACACCCACATAAGGTGACAACTTGCACAATGCAGCAATGTGTTTCAAGTCAAAGATCATTAAGTAAATTATTAAATAGTGTATGTTCATGTTGCCTAAATACCTTTCATGTTACAGTACTTCATTTCTGTAAGAAACCTAAAGTGCTGTCTTTCAGCAATGCTGCTTCTATATTAACCGTCTTTTGGCATAGTTTTATTTCAGTTGTATATTACATATATGTATTATGGTAGTACAGACAGCTGGCATATGGAGTAAATGTTGACAGGTACTGGCTATTTGCATATTACTGTCATATAGCTGCATGTTCCATTATGATGCTGATGGGCCTGTGTCATCTTGTTATGTTGCCCATCAGAGCACAGAGGTATGATGTTCCATGATTCCACCCTACTTTATGCCTCTCCAATATATACCAACCTAAGGCAATGCAATCTAAACAAGCTAGAGACCTGCTGCAACAAAATCGCCAAATTCACCACAGGGGCATCCTACCGTAGTCACCACTGTCTCTCACTTGCTGAACTGGGCTGGCTTGAACTCCCTCACCTCCTTCAATGGTATCAACTCTCACTCACCCACAAATTAGTAAACCATCCACTAAATGTCCCATCCCTCCAGAATCTACTCCAACCCTATCGCACCACCAGACCACAAAGATCCAGCAACAAAAATCACTTGCAGATCACTAAAGCCAATAACTCTGCTGGTGAAGCACTATTCTCTTGCACCATAGCCAAATTATGGAACTCCCTCCCACCCACAATTACCTCCATACCATCATGCACCCACTTCAAAACTTTAGTAAAAGCGCACCTAAAAACATGCTGGCTATGCCCTTGCAACTCCCACTCTAATATCACCCAACCCATCCAACCACTACCTTTCTTTCCACTCCACTAACTACCTTGATTATAGCAAGCTCAGATGCTCATAAGCCTAGTACTTATTATACAGCAGGAACTTCTTATTGTAACATTTGTTAATGTCTGTTATGTACTTCACAGATAAAGATTCTAGTTGTCTACTGATGTACTATGTTCTTCATCTGTAAATATGTTGTAAGTAATTGCTATGTAAATTGTTAATCGCTATGTAATCCAATGTAACTACTGTCTGTTTATTTTAACTGTGGAGCTTTTCACCCCGGGCCTCCGCAGAAAATAAACCTACATCCAGTCGGACACTCCCGGTCAACAAATATAAATAAATAGATAAATGATCACATTTCATGTATTAAATAGAATTTGTGTAACACACTGTGCTTTTCAGCACTCTGTGCATTTTCTTGCAGATGTTCAACATTTTGTGTTTACTAAATGATAGGTAAGTATTAGGCAATTGACCTGGAGACCATTATAAGCCTAGCCATCAACTGATATTCAGAAGTTCCCTCCTATCCTTAGAAGACCCCTCCAAGATAGACCAAGGGAGAATTGAGTCTGCATGCCACATTATCAGAGTTTACCTTGAAAGTGGCAAGGGTGTTACTGTGTTTGACATGTAGCGGAACTTTGTTCCAAAGGTCCGGGATATGGTGGGATAAGATATATGCAGTGTATAGTTAACTGTAAATGCCATGACAAGATCTGTTTTGATCTCACCTACTACACTTCAGGGCCTCTTGTATGAATTCATTTTTTGATTTTACTCCAAACATGTGTGACTAATTACCAGCTTTCAGGCTGCATGCAGTAGCAGGCTGGGCAACTGTTTACAGAAAGATGAATGGGGCAGTGGTGCAGTGGTAGCACTGTCACCTCACAGCAAGAGGCTTTCTGGTTTGATTCTCGGCTGGGATGCCTTCTGTGCAGAGTCTGTATGTCCTCCCTGCGTTTGTGTAGGTTTCCTTCGGGTGCTCCGGTTTCCTCCCACATTACAAAGACATGCATCTGGAGTGTTTCTCACTGGACCTCTTCTGAAAATTGACTTTGTTCCAAGTCGGACTTTCCCGGTAAACAAATGTTATAAAACAACCACCACATCCCAGCACAAACCATGAGACACATAGCTCACATAAACAGTGTGCCACTCAACCAAAGCCCCATAAGGCAAAACAAGTTACCCAATACATTAGTCATAGGTGACTCAATAGTGAGGCACACTGATGTCCCACTCACTAGGTTGAATAAGGAGAACTTTATGGTCAGCTGCCTGTCTGGTGCCAGGAACCACCACATAATGCACGCACTTAGGTCACTCCACAACAGGTACAAATATGACTCTGTCATTGTCCATGTTAGTGTGAATGACCTGAGACGTACCTCCATGGACTACATGAAAAGAGACATAGAGGAACTCTTGGATCTTGTAGCCCAGGCTGGTATGACTCTAGGTATGAGTAGCATCCTACCGTCACCCAGAATGATACCACAGTACAAGCAGAAAATGATGGACTTCAACAATTGGCTAAGTTTCTGGTGTCATTTTACGGGGATCCAATATCTGTCTGCCTGGGATAACATGACAACAGACCTCGATGCTTCGTGAACGATGGCCTGCACCTGTCACCCCTGGGATTCTGGATACTGTCTTACCACCCCTATAGTGCCTTTTTTAGGCAATGTCCTGAAGACAAAATTACCACCATAACAGCTACATGCAAATGAAATCTGAGGGTTATGCACATCTGTGCAGTGACCGAGACTTGGTTCAAGGCTCCAGAGAGCACCACAACACTACCAGGCTATAATTCATACCACACCTTCTGGCCCCTAAACCTGGACCAAAGCTCTAAAGGCGGTGGTGTCATCATATTCATAAAGGATATGCAGACCTCCAGACTAGTAGCCCAATATAACGCATCAGAGATACTTCAGGTTTAACTAACGCTGGGTAAAACTGCAATCCAGGTTGTAGCCTGCTATAGATCCCCCACCATGTCCCAAGACTTCCACTCCACATTCCTAAACACACTGGAAAATATTAGGGTACAGTCCAATACCCTTATACTGAGAGACTTTAACTACCGTTCCATTAACTGTGAAAATTACTCATGTACCAACACACTTGCTCAACATTTACTGGAATTCATTAATTCCAACACCCTGGACCAACTCATTCATACCCCCACCAGAGGTAGAAACATCCTTGAACTGGTCATTACTAACATGGGTGACTGTTGCTCTACACCAGTAATAAACTCCTCCCATTCCAGATCTGACCACAAGCTAATCACCATGGATATCCCCATCCCACCCTCACCCCCCTCCCAAAGGAAACCACCATAAAGAACTTCTCCAAAGCCAATTTTGGACTTCTAAAAACAGAGGTGGCTAACTTCACAATGCCCATGGAAATGGAAAATAAGTGCATGACTGCTGAATCATGCACCACTGCACTGTATGAGCACATATGCAAGTGCATAGAATGGGCCATACCAAACAGAACCAAGAAGCTCTACTCCAAAAAAAGGAAACCAATCTGGAAGTCCCCTAACATAAACAAACTCTACAACAGGTGGAAAAAACTGTTGCAGAAAAGGGTGAAGTCCCAAGACTGGAAAAACTCCCTTATTAGTCTCAGCAAAAAAAATGAGCTCTCTCATCAAATCCTCTAAAGCTAGCTACAAAAACAAAATTGCTGCAGATTCTAAAGACAACCACAAGGCATTCTATAGTTATGTCAAGAATCTACATGGCAATACTCAGATCTGCTCTGAGTTACAGCACAATGGCTATACATATACAGAACCAACTGATATTCCCAACATATTGGCCGACAGGTTCAGTGCGAACTTTACCCCCCTTTCACCCCCTAAAGGGCCTATCACATTACCTGAGGAATGCTAAGTCCCTATTATCAAAGCTACACAGGTAAAAACCACTGTCCAAAGCCAAAAATACAGCTTCCATGGGACCTGATAATATCTCTGGCTGTGTTCTACATGAATTACAAAGTGAAATGGCACCAAACCTGAGTATCCTGTTTAAGCACAGCCTAATTTCAGGCTTTGTTCCTACCGATTAGTGCACTGCTACGGTCATCCCACTCCACAAAGGGGGAGTGACTACAGACCCTGGGATCTACCTCCCCATTAGCCTAATGAGTCTGATATGTAAGGCTATGGATTATATCATCATGGACCTTATAAATAGGGACATAGAGAATCTCCAAACTCTAGACCCCATGCAGTTTGGGTTTGTGAAAGGTAGATCATGCCTGCTCAACCTGATAGGCTTCTTAGAGTCTGTCACCAGAGCTGTGGATGAGGGCAAGGTAGTTCACACAGCCTATCTAGATCTTGCCAAGGCCTTCAACAGCATCCCTCACTCAGGAATCATAGATAGACTCACTAAACTAGGCATAAACCCCTATGTCATAAGATGAGTTGCCAATTGGCTCACTGACAGAACCCACACTGTGAAAGTAGCGGGCTCCAAATGTGACTACTGACCAGTTACAAGTGGTGTCCCACAGAGATCAGTCCTGTGTCCTCTCCTGTTTGGCTTCTATTCTCTGAAGCTCAAGCCAACACAAATGGACTTTGGCTGACCAGGTTCACAGATGATTGCAAACTTGGAGCCACTATTGATTCTCCAACTGATGTAGACATTCTACAAAAAGGCCACACTGAGACCAATGACTGGTGCCAGAACCAGGCCCTTAAGCTCAATGGCAAAAAGTGCATTGTCATTCTCTCTGGGAAAAATTCGGTGCCCATGAACTACCACATAGGCAGTAGTCCACTAAAAACCGAAGGTGTGGTAAGAGACCTGGGGACACAGGTTGACAGCAACCTCTCTTTTGATAACCACATTGTCATGGTAGTCAGAAAGTCCTTCTATGTGGCACATCCCATTACAAAAGATTTCTCATCCAGGAAGAAAGAGGTCATAATCCCTCTCTACCCGTTCCTCATTAGATCTATTATAGAATACAATGCCCCATTTGGTATGTACCTCACTAGACACCTAAAACAACTGGAAAGGCCAGAAAAATACCTAACTAAGAGGATCTTAGGCCTTAGACACATGCCCTATATGGACAGACTCAAAAAAACTCCAGCTATACTCTGTCTCATATCGCCTACTTAGAGGTGATCTCTGCTTGACCTACAAAGCCATGTCTGACCCTGAGCTGTTAGATACGCTACAACTGAAGATATCCCAATCTCTCCATGCCACATGTTCCAGGGACCTGAACCTCATTACCACAATAAACAGAGCATGATAGAGGGACAGGTTCCTAACCCAGAGACTTCCAATAGTCTGTAACAAACTTCCCATTCACGTCAAGCAGAGCACTTCACTGGCCCTCTTTAAGAGAAATCTTGACGAGTGGATGGGCAATAGCAAGTTCACCCCGGGATAACTTCAGTGGCTCTGCTTGACAGGGGCACTGGGAACTAACTTTGGGTGGCATGATGCCAGGGAATCTTCTTAGGCTAGGCTTATATAGGCTCCAGGGCAGTTAGCCTGGTAAACACCTCTGAACCTATGAAGCTACTAGTGAAAACCTTGCCATGTCCGGTGAGCCACTGGTGAGTGCAGCATGACAGTTGCCATACTACTGACACATGGTATGCTTGGAGTGATTTATTTGTTTGTTTATGTTTATAGTGTGCATAATGTTGGCATGTTTGATTTTAAGAGAATTAGACAATCACCATGTAACTCTGATCTTGAGCTGAATTCTAAAAGAATAGAGAAGTAAGGTAGAGCCTGTCAACAAAGAAGGCAGTACTACCTTAGTGTGTGGAAGAGGCACACTTTTGTCAGTGGGGGTGGAATATAATGGCTCTTGGCACTTAAAGCTCACTTCTCCTGTGCTGTACAGTTTACTGCTGGAGCATACTGCAGTGTTATGGAATGACAATGTTAGTGAATGACTTATGCATGCTGGGAGGAAACTGATGGAATGTGAAAGCAAACAGAGTTCAATGACCAGCTCAAATAATGGTGAGAGAACTGCAGAGGCATCTGTTTTGCACTTTGACCAAGAGACTACATAACAACCCACAACCATGGTTATTCAGCTACAGAAGAAGTACCATGGAGATAACCAGGGCATTAATCACAGAGACGTGGGTGGAGTATTCCATGATACTTAACTGCAATGTGAAAACAAGTAGCAAAGTATAAACTACTAAGTGACTGGCTCTGATAATACAAGTTTAATCTGTTTTTTTTGGCCTTGTAGGTATCTGGTCAGGGTGGGCAATCAGAAGTGCAACAATGTTCCCCTTCATAAAGTTATAGACCACACAATCACTAGTTGAATAGGCTGCCGTCTAGAAATAGTTGACTTAGAACCAAAATCAAGTACTTAATACTGAATTCATGAGGTCAAAAACAGACAAAACATGCATGTCTACAGTATGGCTTTACTTGTCTGAATGTATCCATAAAGACATAAAAAATAAAAAGTCATGGGCATTCAGAAGCTATGTAGCTGAAATACTGTTATGTCCTTTAAGGAGCCATTTACATATATGCCATGGGTCTCCATTACAGGATGTATATGGTATTACATAGTGAAAACTCTAGCTTGGCTGGGTCTTTCTTGTACTTTCTACTGATAATGCAGTGCAGATGAAGTGTGATTGTATAAGAGAATTAGCAAGAAAACTTTGTATAACATGAATACATTCTAACCACCAGTGAATAATGGGTCTCTGCACACACACACACACACACACACACACACACACACACACACACACACACACACACACACACACACACACACACACACACACACACACACACACACACACACACACCAAAAAAGATATTTATATATATCTATTTTTATAAATATATATATATTTACATATACATACATATATATATATATATATCTAGGACATTTGCACGAGTGAGCAAACGACCAAAACCCAAATGGCCGGGCATACTTATGCGAAAGTGCTTTTCACTGAAGAAGCGCTTTCACATAAGTATGCCTGTTGCTGAGGCTGTACTATGGTGTGAGTAAGGGAAATTTCCCTTTTCCCCACTGCAGTGCGGGCTCGGAGGGAGAATATTAAACAGGGGAGGGTGTGCCAGGGAAGCCCCCCTGCTAAAATGTAAATGTAGTGTTTTATTTTTTTTTTTGTAACAGGCTTTAACGAAAGCACTTTTTCGATAAAAGCGCTTTCGTTAAAGTGTGTTCGGTTAGTATGGATTCGGATGTTTACTCACTCAAGCAAACATTCTAGATCCATATATATATATATATATATATATATATATATATATATATATATATATATATATATATATATATATGTGTGTGTGTGTGTGTATATATATATATATATATATATATATATATATATATATATATATATATATATATATATATATATATATATATATATATATATATATATATATATAGATATGTATATATATATATATATATATATATATATATATATATATATATATACATATTTATATATATATAGATATGTATATATATATATATATATATATATATATATATATATATATATATGTATGTATATAGATAGATATAGATATATAGAATATATATGGAAAGTTACCAGATCATGTATACAGCAAATTAGAAAGGAATAAACATGATAGTTGGGAATCATAATGTTGTAAAGTTGTGAAGTTACGGACTTGCAAAACGGCCACCTTGGTAATTGATGTGCCTCCCACGTGGTCTGTTACACACCGCACAGCTTCCAGCAGCATCTGCCAACCATACAAACTCCTCTGTAATCTGTAAATGTGGTTACAGTTAAAGTGCTGCCTTACTGAAGCGAGTACAAAATCATTTTAGGCATTTTCTTTATTTAATTTGCAATCTGTATACCCTCCTATTCTCTCGCAGCTGCCACTAATTGGTCCTTAGATAGCATTCTACAGTTAAAGCGCTACCCTACTGATGCATGTACAATATCATTGTAGGTATCTCCTCCTAATTTATTTGCGGTCTGTATGCCCCCCAATCTCTTGCAGATGCCGCTGATGGTCCTACGATAGCGTTTTGACTATGCGCTTGCCTGGCTGCGTTTTCAGGTATCTCGGCTTTTTTGTGTGTTCCACTTGCCCGCATATTGCTAACAGAGTATGCAACAGCTTTTTCTCTCTTTTTCTAATTTGCGCATATGCTTGGGAGTTATTACCAGCGCTTTTTGTTATCAGTTGTTCTTGAACCTTTTGTAATATTACTGCTAATGTATGGAGATTTGCTACCCTTAGTTGACCGATAACAGCTATTTCTATCTGGATTCTTAACGGATTTGCCAGATTTACCCAGTCCTATTTAAGCATTCCTGCAAGCGCTTGTTACTTATTTTACATAAAGTGACCCTGTTGTCTAGGTTAGACTGCCCCCCCCCCCCCTTGACTATACAGCATTGCTGAGTTGTCGCTCTCACCCTATTTGTTGGAGTACTTTTTACTTTTTACTAGAACTGTGCACATGATTAAGGGAGTTCCTTCTGACCTCAATCTACTAGTTGCACAAACAGACAATACGGAATGGATCAAGTGCTAGCCAAACCAAAGACAAAACCAAAAGCACTTGAAGGAAATAAGGCTCCAGGCGAAAATTCTGATAGTTTAATGAGGTATAAAAGTAGCATAAACGCCAAAGACACTCCACACTGCGTTTTCGTTTAAATCAACTTCATCAGACAATTTTACACACTCAATTCATGCCCCTTAAATACAAACACTTTAATTGAATAAACACCAATTAAGCCAATATTGCAACCCTCTTAATTGCTCTATTAAAACGGACATAAACCAAAAAATAGCTGCAGAATTCAGTTTGGCTAAGCTGACAGCAAAAGGAAAAAGCAAACTCTCCTTATAAATATAAGCAAAGCTTTATAAACTTCCCTTAATTTATTACTAAATATTGCACTACCTCCATTACCTATAAAATAAAACACAATTTCTCTAATGCGAAAAATTATACATAAAACTTTAAAATACACATATATTAGATGATAATTTGGTGCCATCTATTGGAAGAAACCATCATTAATATAAATACAGTGTCATACAGACAAATGAGGTGATTCACAATACATTCTATCCATCACACTACATAATAATAATGTGAATAAAATGTGAATAAATTGGAAAAAATTACTAATACAAATATTATAAACCACATCTAACATTATATTTAATAAATAATTCATAATTTTCCTTCATTACTATAAATAAATAAATAAATAAATATATATATATATATATATATATATATATATATATGAATACACTAATTAAAAACAATTCTATAAAAAATGAATTTAATTAAAATGGTTTTTATCAAAAGTATTACATATGTAGGTACTTCAAAGTTTAGCTGCCCTCATTTTGAGTACTGGAGTTATTGAAATCAAATCATTAAGGCCAGGGGGTTTATTGGCCTCCAACTGTAATTGCCATAGTAGCTCCTTATACTCAATGGACGTCTCCCAATGGCCCCCCCTAATATCTTTCTCTACTACTTCTAAAACAAAAAAATTATATGTGGCCAAAGGACAATCCATCTTATGTCTATACAAAGCATTCTTTGAATTATTTGTTCTTATTTCATAGAGATGTTCGTAAATCCTATTTTTTAACTTCCGTTCGGATTTCCCTACATAAAATGAATCACATGCTTTGCAAAGGGCAATATAGACAATGCCAAACGTATCACAGTTGGAGAAAAATTTACTCTCTACTACCAGATCTCTGCTCTTTATAAAAATTGATTCATTTGCACAGATATGCGGGCATTGTGAGCATTTCCCACACTTGAAAGTACCCACTTTAGTTCTCCTATACTTATTCATTCCTTTATTTCTTTCGAGAATGGTTTTTAAATTTCTGCCTTTCCGGTAGATACACTTTAGGGGTTCTGCAAACAGGTAGTTCAGCTCTGATAGCTCACTAAACTTCATCCATTCTTCTTCCAAAGTTTTTATGATCCTATTGGCTTGCCCACAATAATCAACTACAAAAGTATTTTCCCTTACAATTTGATCAGTTGTAGGTGTAGATGGGGCCTCAGATTTGCCTCTACCTAAAATAGGCTCGAATCTCCCCATTCTACCTTCCCTAACTTCTTTCTCAATTTCTTTAACCAAACCTGGTGGGTAACCTCTTTCCATAAACATTTTATACAGAATGTTACATTCTTCATCAAAATCTGTTTCCTTTGAGGTCATCCGGCATGCTCTAACATACTGTCCCTTCACAATCCCTTTCTTTTGATGGAAAGGGTGTGCACTTGCAAACGCTAAGTATGAGTTAGAGAAAGTTGTCTTTCTATAAAGCTTTGAAAAAAAGCCATTCTCACTTTTACCAATATTTATATCAAGAAACCTCAGTTCATTTCTATCGCATTGGAATGTAAATTTCAAAAAATTGGTTGATTGTGAAATATATTCAAAAAATGCTTGGAATTCAGCCTCTGTGCCAACCCATAGAAAACACATGTCATCTAAAAACCGCTTATATAATTTCCAGCATTGATTAAACTTAGAATTAATTATAAACTTACTTTCCCATACTGAAAGGATTATATTAGCATATGTCGGGGCGCATCTTGCCCCCATTGCTACCCCTTGATCTTGCTTATAAAATTCCCCTTCAAAATGGATGAAATTATTATTCAGTACCACATCCATCAAGGTTAATATTAGATAAAACTCATTATTATTAAACTTCCCATAATTAACTAGAGCTTCCTCAAAAAGTTTCATACCTTCTTCATGGGGTATTGATGAGAACAAATCAACTATATCTATTGTATAAAATATCAAGTCTTTATCAAAAACATCCGGGGTTAATAATTTTAACATTTCCCATGAATCTTTTAGCACACCATTCCCAAAATTGGAAACAACCTTTAATTTTGTGTCCAACCATTTGGATAATGGGGCTGTGACTGAGTTTTCCGAAGCCACTATAGGGCGCATGGGTGGGCACTCTATATGCTTGTGTACCTTCGGTACCCCAAATAACGTCGGTACCGTTGGTTGATCTACATATAAATACTGAAATGTAGTAATATCAATTGACCCTTCTAATACTAAATCATTAAGGACTGAATACACTTTTTTATTCCCAATATTAATTTCATTAATAGAAGCCCTATGATATCTTTCCTCATTATTCAATATATCCATCATTTTTTCTTTATATAGCACATAATTCATGACTACCGTCCCACCCCCTTTATCCGGTTTTGAAATTCTGATTGATTTATCATTACTTAAACTATTTAATAAACTATTTTCTTCCTTTGATAAGTTGAAAGCTATCTTATTTCTACCCAACTCATTTCTTAACTTTTTTTCCATAAGAATCTCAAAATTTTTCAATTGTGGGTGCAGGGGTGGGTTAAAGGTGCTTCTTCTTTTTAACCCACCGTTGGCATTATTATTTGTCTTTTGTCCATGGAATAAAATCTCAAAATTCTTCTTTCTAAGGAAAAGCTTGAGATCAATAAGAACTTTCCTAATATCAGCCCTTCTATTTGGCACAAATTTTAGCCCTTTAGAAAACAAACTGAAATGAATTTTCTCAATACTAACATTACTATAATTGAAAATATTATATCCCTGAAAGGTATAACATGGCCCATTCACTGCAATCTGTTCTTCATCTTGAGGTTTAAAAACCTGCTTTTCTATTACCATCGCTGGTAACCCCTGTTGTAATTCACATATGCAGTCCCTCTCCCCCCCCCCCTTCTGAAAATTTTGCTGACGGCTATTCTGATAATTTTTAATTCTTTCAGATCTTCTCAGTGGGGGCTATTCTGATAAATCATTAATATCACCTATTTCATTATTCTCACTAATAACTTCATTAGCATGCTGTTCATTATCCACCCATGCTGCTTCATATCCCTCATACCTGAATGCATTACTATAATTATTACGGGGTTTTGGGTAGCTTACTTTATTCTTATAATCCTGTACATCCCTCTCTAACTTTCTACTTTTTCTTTGAAACACATTACTAATACTTCTATCAACTCTTTTTAATGTGTCATAGTACATTCTCTGACATTCATTAATTGTGAAAAGCAAGTCCCTTGTAATTCTACCATTCACATCTTCTATAATATTACTTAAAAACTCCATTTCTCTTTCATTTTCTTTAATAATAACTTTTAAAACCTCTAAACCACATTTATTAAAAATACTTAATAATTCTAAATGAAAATCACTACCTTCTTTCACCTTATTTGGAAATTTGCATACTCTAAGTCCTTTAGGAACTATTTCTAATCTTAAACACTCCTTTAAATACAAATTTTCTAACTCTAAATTCTTAAATTTAAACAATATTTCATCAAGTTTCTTCACATTAGACTCAAAATTTAAATTACTGTCATTTTCATTAATTTCAGGCACCATTTTATCACTAAAACTGTATTTTTTATACAAAACATTAGAAAAATCAATATTGTACCTCTGTCCATTCATCGGCCCACCAAATGAGCCTATTAAACCTTCTTTATGAGAATGTCCATTATTTCTCACCACAGCCGATACCTGCTTAGGTCTAGCGCTCTGCGGTACACTGGCGACTGTAACTTCTTGAGACCGAGTGTCTCTAAACTCTGCCCCTTCACAAGATGTATTAAGAAGCACAGAAGGGAACTCTTTGTCCATATTACAAGTTCCATCCGCTCTTGTCCCAACAGCTGCCAAGTTACCAGTTCTCTTGTTCCGACTGAACAAGCTTACGCCATTATCCCCACACTCTCTCCTCTCCTGTTGTTCAGCTACACCTCCCGGTGGCGTTTGCGGTTTCCTGCATCTGCACGGCAAACCGATGGCGTTCTCCCCTCTCTCTCTCCCTTCCTGGTTACACGGGAACTCAAACGAGGACGTCAACGTTGGCAGTTCCTTCTGGGTAAGCAGCTCGATTAGCTGCGAAAGCTGATCAGAAAGTTTGTCCAATCTGTTGGACTGAGCACCTCCCTCTATCGACTCTTTCTCGCTCTGCTGGCCCTCCTCCATCACCAAACAAGTTGCACAAACAGACAATACGGAATGGATCAAGTGCTAGCCAAACCAAAGACAAAACCAAAAGCACTTGAAGGAAATAAGGCTCCAGGCGAAAATTCTGATAGTTTAATGAGGTATAAAAGTAGCATAAACGCCAAAGACACTCCACACTGCGTTTTCGTTTAAATCAACTTCATCAGACAATTTTACACACTCAATTCATGCCCCTTAAATACAAACACTTTAATTGGATAAATACCAATTAAGCCAATATTGCAACCCTCTTAATTGCTCTATTAAGACTGACATAAACCAAGAAATAGCTGCAGAATTCAGTTTGTCTAAACTGACAGCAAAAGGAAAAAACAAACTCTCCTTATAAATATAAGCAAAGCTTAATAAACTTCCCTTAATTTATAACTAAATATTGCACTACCTCCATTACCTATAAAATAAAACACAATTTCTCTAATGCGAAAAATTATACATAAAACTTTAAAATACACATATATTAGATGATAATTTGGTGCCATCTAGTGGAAGAAACCTACCTTTCAGTATGGGAAAGTAAGTTTATAATTAATTCTAAGTTTAATCAATGCTGGAAATTATATAAGCGGTTTTTAGATGACATGTGTTTTCTATGGGTTGGCACAGAGGCTGAATTCCAAGCATTTTTTGAATATATTTCACAATCAACCAATTTTTTGAAATTTACATTCCAATGCGATAGAAATGAACTGAGGTTTCTTGATATAAATATTGGTAAAAGTGAGAATGGCTTTTTTTCAAAGCTTTATAGAAAGACAACTTTCTCTAACTCATACTTAGCATTTGCAAGTGCACACCCTTTCCATCAAAAGAAAGGGATTGTGAAGGGACAGTATGTTAGAGCATGCCGGATGACCTCAAAGGAAACAGATTTTGATGAAGAATGTAACATTCTGTATAAAATGTTTATGGAAAGAGGTTACCCACCAGGTTTGGTTAAAGAAATTGAGAAAGAAGTTAGGGAAGGTAGAATGGGGAGATTCGAGCCTATTTTAGGTAGAGGCAAATCTGAGGCCCCATCTACACCTACAACTGATCAAATTGTAAGGGAAAATACTTTTGTAGTTGATTATTGTGGGCAAGCCAATAGGATCATAAAAACTTTGGAAGAAGAATGGATGAAGTTTAGTGAGCTATCAGAGCTGAACTACCTGTTTGCAGAACCCCTAAAGTGTATCTACCGGAAAGGCAGAAATTTAAAAACCATTCTCGAAAGAAATAAAGGAATGAATAAGTATAGGAGAACTAAAGTGGGTACTTTCAAGTGTGGGAAATGCTCACAATGCCCGCATATCTGTGCAAATTAATCAATTTTTATAAAGAGCAGAGATCTGGTAGTAGAGAGTAAATTTTTCTCCAACTGTGATACGTTTGGCATTGTCTATATTGCCCTTTGCAAAGCATGTGATTCATTTTATGTAGGGAAATCCGAACGGAAGTTAAAAAATAGGATTTACGAACATCTCTATGAAATAAGAACAAATAATTCAAAGAATGCTTTGTATAGACATAAGATGGATTGTCCTTTGGCCACATATAATTTTTTTGTTTTAGAAGTAGTAGAGAAAGATATTAGGGGGGGCCATTGGGAGACGTCCATTGAGTATAAGGAGCTACTATGGCAATTACAGTTGGAGGCCAATAAACCCCCTGGCCTTAATGATTTGATTTCAATAACTCCAGTACTCAAAATGAGGGCAGCTAAACTTTGAAGTACCTACATATGTAATACTTTTGATAAAAACCATTTTAATTAAATTCATTTTTTATAGAATTGTTTTTAATTAGTGTATTTATATATATATATATATATATATATTTATTTATTTATTTATTTATTTATTTATAGTAATGAAGGAAAATTATGAATTATTTATTAAATATAATGTTAGATGTGGTTTATAATATTTGTATTAGTAATTTTTTCCAGTTTATTCACATTTTATTCACATTATTATTATGTAGTGTGATGGATAGAATGTATTGTGAATCACCTCATTTGTCTGTATGACACTGTATTTATATTAATGATGGTTTCTTCCACTAGATGGCACCAAATTATCATCTAATATATGTGTATTTTAAAGTTTTATGTATAATTTTTCGCATTAGAGAAATTGTGTTTTATTTTATAGGTAATGGAGGTAGTGCAATATTTAGTTATAAATTAAGGGAAGTTTATTAAGCTTTGCTTATATTTATAAGGAGAGTTTGTTTTTTCCTTTTGCTGTCAGTTTAGACAAACTGAATTCTGCAGCTATTTCTTGGTTTATGTCAGTCTTAATAGAGCAATTAAGAGGGTTGCAATATTGGCTTAATTGGTATTTATCCAATTAAAGTGTTTGTATTTAAGGGGCATGAATTGAGTGTGTAAAATTGTCTGATGAAGTTGATTTAAACGAAAACGCAGTGTGGAGTGTCTTTGGCGTTTATGCTACTTTTATACCTCATTAAACTATCAGAATTTTCGCCTGGAGCCTTATTTCCTTCAAGTGCTTTTGGTTTTGTCTCAATCTACTAGTGCTTGCATAGCACTCATGCTGGCAACTCTGCGGTCAGCAAGGTCTGATTATTTGTAATACCACCCCCCAGACAGGCGTTCTATAACATCCTGGCCATTTCTTACTTCATGCTGAATGAACCTTGTTTTTACCTTGTACAAGTATTCCCTAATTGGCACCTGTCCTATAAGCCAGGACCACTCAACTAATCTTGAGATCATTAGACTCGGTGGGAGAAACATAATTTACCTAGTGGCTGTTACCTGCATTCTACTCTGTGGAGGTAGTCCAAACTATCCTGAGTAATTATATTAATTTCCTAGGGGTTTTGTTAGAACAATTGTTTTATATGGTTTACATTTTTACATGCTCCTAAGTTTGTGACCAAAAGAATCTCAGTTGTGACTGTATATAAATGCTTGCTTATCTTATGTCTCTGCAATATCTACAAATGCTAACATAAGTTACAGTCCATTGTATCCTTAAATAAGTCTATCCTTACCTGTATATACCTATGTCTCACCCTGCTAGCTCATATATTACAGCAAATAAGCCTATCTTTACTTGAATATACCCTTATATTACCCTGATAGCTTGCATGTTACAGCATGTATTAATTGTTTGTCCTAACACCTAATTTTTATCTCTCTATTCCTCCTAGCTCTCTACCCCCTATCCTGTACTAAAGGACCTGCTTGGTCTTTCAGGAACCCTTTGTGATTTATTTGTTCCAAACGTCCCACCGTCTGGCCAAGGAAACCTGTAACCCCAGCTCAATATTTTTGCTCTCAGCTGCAAAATGAAAGAAAAAACACTAAGAAAGTATATTCCACCTTGGACCTACCTATTAAGCTGTATTTTGTAGTTATACTTGACCTAGGACCTAGAGAAACCAAGCTACCAAATAGGGGACCCTGCAGCAATTTCTTTCTCCTCTAAACCCCTATAGCAATCTGCCACTTTCTCCCTTTGCTATCTCTTATCTGTAGTCCCTCTTCTAGCTATCTCTAATATACATACCTCTGTTGTATTTTACTTTCTGCCCAATAGGTGGCACCCTAATCCAGACTAGGGTTATACCTAGTTCTCCACCTTCCCAAATATTGGCTCTGTATACTATTTCCAGCTCTCTTACCCTGACTAATTGCTAATCTCCTTGCTGTATCACTCTGCTACTACCTTTCTCTTCCCACCATCTAGCTACACTCTTTTCAATCCTTCCACTCCACCAGCATTTCTCTACCTCTCACCTGATTTACCACTCTCTTTCAACCTGGACATACTTACTTTGCCTCAAGAATCTGCTGCTGCTCTCTGATTGTCTCTGCAGACTCTCACTTACCTGCTCTTCTACTTACAAAGCCACACCCCCTCCTTCTTATCCAATAGCTATCCCTAACTCATTACAGACCAATCATCCACACACCCACTCCCATACTCACAATTTTACCCTCACTCACCTCTTACATATTTCAATACTCCAAACTCACTCTACCCCTACCTCCTAAATCCTAACAATATTCTATAATCTCCTACAAACATGCCGCTTACCCATACACTCACATATATAAAAATACCTCTCCTACTTTCTTTCTTATCTATCCTTTCAATACCCTACACCCTTACCTTTTATTCAAACCTACAATTCACATAATCTCACCAACCCCTAAAACAAACATTGCTAATAAATGATCTTAAATCCCTAAGCCATTCAAACATAACATCCAACTCAACCTATCTATCTGCTAAATTCCACAGAGTAGCCCATCTTACATTCACACAATACAGAAAATCAAAACAAAATTGCATTAAACTTCTGAAGTATCATTATAATCCCAATAGACATCCTCTTCTTCATGGGGACATTCATCCCAACCCAGGACCAGGCAGCAACACCCTTAGCCACACCACTCCCCCTTTCACTCCCCGTTTAACCCCTAATTCTCTACTCATAGCTCACCTTAATATAAGGAGTATTAACAATAAAATAAGCCAACTACACGCACTACTAGATACTCACTCTTTTGATATCGTATGCTTAACAGAAACCTGGCTTAAACCTGTTACCAAAGACAATGAAATACTCCCACCTGGTTACAATATCTTAAGATTAGACCGACCCACCAAAAAGGGTGGTGGGGTAGCTATACTGCATAAATCTCATTTACAAATCACTTCTCTACTAATACAACCACCTCTAGACACCAATGTAGAAATCCTTATCTCTAAGTTCCAGCTCAGTGCTACAAAATCTATATACATAATATGCACCTACATACCCCCAGGCAATAACATCAGCACCCTAGAAAGTATCCTCTGTTGGCTTTCGACATCCTTCCCTCAGGAAACCATTGTACTCAGTGACTTTAATATAGACTGGAACACCTGTGCCACTCTTAAACCTAGAGCCCATATAAACCTCTATGGCTTCTCCCAAACTATTACCACCCCCACCAGAATTGATAAACCCAGTGGCAAAGAAAGTATACTAGATTGGATCCTAATTAACAAACACCCCCTCTCTTACAAAGTTGGTATCCTTCCCGACGATATTAGTGACCACTCACTTACCTATTTATCTAGACAAAAATCCTTTATCCCAAATCAAACTCCCTTTAAAATCACCCACAACAAAAAACACTTTGACCCCATAGCCTTTCAAACTGAACTTCAATCCTGTGACTGGTCATCTTTAAGACACCTAGCACTTGATGAAGCAGTATCCTATTTTAACTCCAAATTCCTACAAATTCTTGAATTCCATGCCCCCTCACGGACTATAAGAATTAGAAGCAAAGCAGCCCCATGGCTTACTAAAGAAACCAGACAACAAATCCTTCAAAGAAAGAAAATCTGGTCCAAATGGAGAAACACTAAAGACCCAATCGATCAGCAGTTCTTTAGACAGCTTAGAAATGCCACCAAAAAATTAATAGTTCAGGATAAAAAAAACTATTTCTTGAAACTCCAAAAAAAGCACCAAAGTCAACCCAAAACCTTCTGGTCAGGCATAAGTAAACTATTATATCCAGGCCACTCCAAAACACCAACCCCATCTGGTCTCTCTCCAAACTCTCCCATCCAGATAGCTGATGCTTTCAATACATTTTTTTCAGAAACTGTCCAATCTCTAGCTAACACCTTACCACCTGTTAACTCTACCCCCTCATCCTCCCTAACATCCCTACCATCTACCTTTCACCTAAAACCTATTCCTACAACCCGCATCTATACTCTACTTAATAAACTTAAACCTTGTACTCCCTCAGCTGATCTCCTACCACCTGAATTACTTCAAACTGCTGCAAAAGTTCTTGCCTATCCCATTTCTATCCTAATCAATAGAACTATAACTGAAAGCTACATCCCTTCACTCTGGAAAATCTCTCACATAATCCCACTTCACAAGGGTGGTAACTCAACTGAACTCTCCAACTATAGACCTATAGCCCTACTATCACCACTTGCCAAAATCATGGAAAAATGCATACGTCAACAATTTCTTGACCACATCCTCCAAAATAATCTACTAACTGACTGTCAACATGGTTTTAGACCATCCCATAGTACCACCACTGCCCTCCTATCCTTTACGGACTGTATAAATAAACATCGTAACAATAACATGCTCTCCTCTGCACTATTTATTGACCTATCTAAAGCTTTTGAGATGGTTAACCATCAATTACTTCTCAACACACTAAATTCACTCTCACTTGACACACAAGCTCTACAATGGTTCAAGTCCTACTTGGACAATAGACAGCAGGCTGTCCTGTGGGACAACAGTCTATCCAAACATCTCCCTATTACCCTTGGTGTCCCTCAAGGATCGATCCTGGGACCCCTACTTTTCTCCATATTCATTAACGACCTTTCCACTATATTACCTCTACCCACCTGCATACAATATGCAGATGACTCCACTTTGATTTGTAAAGCTTCCACCTCATCTGAACTGCACTCCATCACCCAAACAGTATTTAACCTAGTAGAAAACTGGTTCCAACAATGTTGTCTACTCCTAAACGCCAAAAAAAACAAACTACTACTCTTCACTCCTACTATAAAATCCACCCCAATACATTTCTCTATTACATCCATCAATGGCAGAATCATAGCTCCTGACCCAAATGCCAAACTCTTAGGCATAATAATTGATAACAACCTCAACTTTGACTCACATATTAATGCTACTATTAAAACTGTAAACAGAAAACTTGGATCCTTGTATAGGATAAAACCCTTCCTCATCCCAGATGCTAGAGCTACTATTGCCCAGACCCATCTGATCTCCACCCTCCTCTATGCCTCACCTATTTTTACTAATCTTTCCAAAAGCAACCTAAACAAATTGATCACTTCTTATAACAATATTGCCAGGTTTGCTACAAGGTCCCCATTTAGAACTCATCACTGTCTAAATCTCAAACTTCTAGGTTGGTTAGAACTAAATAACCAACTACAATTTCAACAACTCTTCATTACCCATAATATTCTATGCCAACCTAATAATACTCCTATTCTCAAAAACCTCATCTCCCCCTACACAAACCTTACTACCCTTCGATCTGCAAATAAACTACTGGTAACCATTCAGAAATCCCACAATAAGGCAGGTAACTCTCTTTTCTCAAACTCAGTCGGAAAGATCTGGAACAAGCTTCCCAATAAACTGACATCTCTCTCATCATTACCACTCTTTAAAAAACAACTAAAAATTCAACTAAAATTACAATGGCTATGTCCATGTACTAACCCAGACTAACCCCCAGTATTACCTTTTTCTACATCTCTCCTCCACTCACCCACCTTGCTGAATTTAGTAAATTCATCCTCTCACTCCCCTCTTTGTAAATTATCTAAGACTTTCTCATGGTAACATTACTGTATTTTTGCCTTGCTAAACATTGTATGCATCCACAGTAGAATTTAGTTTCTGTATAAATCAACTTGTTGAAGGATATTTTCAAGTTTATGTATTTTAGATTTTTATTTGTACTTTTTGTCTGTCTCATATATATGTAGATTATAGTGGATCTTATCTCCCCGGGCCTCTACTGAAAATGGACATGTATCCAGTTAGACTAGCCCGGTGAACAAATGTAAAAATAAAAATAAATATATGTGTGTGTGTGTGTGTGTGTGTGTGTGTGTGTGTGTGTGTGTGTGTGTGTGTGTGTGTGTGTGTGTGTGTGTGTGTGTGTGTGAGTATGTATGTATCATGAACAGAATGTAAGACTCTAATGGGTCTGCACACACACACACACACACACACACACACACACACACACACACACACACACACACACACACACATATATATCATGAACAGATTGTAGATTTGTAACACACCAATGGATAATGGGTATATATCAAACTTTTTGAACAACCATTTTCATAAACTATTCCAGTACTTAACCTTTTTTACTCACAGAATGAATACCACCTTTACTAGATTTGTTACCAATACATGTAACTCCGTATGAATTGCTGAAGGAGTCAGTTCTGGGCACATTGTGGGTGCTGCAAAAAGCACTTTTGACTAACATCTGAAACAATACTAATTTTATGAAGTTTATCTTACTTTGACTTCGAAATGGGGTTCACTCCAATCATGGTATTAGAAACCCAAAAGACTAGGAGAAAAGCAGTAAAAGATGATGGGAATGAAGTAATTACTGACTAATAGTCTACAAACTACTTGGGCAATTTGTTTGAAGTGTGCATGGTGGACTTATTATTGATCAGATTGGAGAAGTTATATATCCGGAATAACAGCTAGAACACATTCATAAAGAATTATACAGGAGTACAGCAGGCTGTGTCTTTACAAATGATATAGTAAGAAATACTGTTAGCAATTTTCAGATTACACCAGTCTACCCTAATTATAAAAATGCCTCAATAAGCTTAAATATAATGTTTTTGTGGGAAACATCTTAAGATGAGGAGTTAACCCATACCTTTGATAGAACAAATGCAAGATTAAAAATAGGAAACAGCAAGTAAAACTAAAGGAAGAATGAGGGATGCTATGAAACGATAAATGTTTAAGCTCAAGAATTTTCTCTGACAACTTCAAAAAAGTTAGAACTGTGTCTGTTGGTTCAGTCAGATGGATTGTGTAAAAGTTGTTGAGCACTGTATAAAACAAATACAATTTCTGCTTGCAGGTGGAAATAAATCAGGATGTAAGGAGAGCTCATTACATGCATCGTGAATGAATGGTAAGTGGCTTAGGTTTGCTAATTGAGAAGCTATTTATGTTATCACGTTATCCATAGGTGCAAAGTACTGTGCCTCACGTGATGAAAATTAAAAGAATGCATGTGAAAAAATCCTGAATCTTTGAAAGATTGATATCTGATCCCAAGATGTAACTATCCTTGAGTGGGTTGGTATTGGGTATGCTGTCCAAGAATATTAGCTGTGCCTTAGATGTGACCATCTGCCTCACCTATGTCTAACCCTTACCGTGTTCCCACCATAACTGCTGGCTTTCCATACATGATGAAAGCAACAGAAACCTGGGGAGTCTCAAAGGACAAGGAAAGTATCAGTCTTGTGCTGATTTGCAATCCTAGTGACCAATAAATCTAGTGGTAGATCTCTTGTTAGAAACTTTGGAAACTTCTATAGTCACCGATTTTAAACCATAAATAGGAATATAGAAGCCTATCTCAAAACTATGTCTCTACGTGGACCCTCCTGTTAAGCAGTGAAGTGATAAGCATGACAAAGGAGACTATATTGCGAGGGAACTCAATCTCAACATCAACACTGAGAGTGCTTCCATTAAGTATTATAGCATAAATTTGCTTAGTTATTAGTGTCTGATCTGGAATGGTATGCAAGAAATGCTGCATTAATTTAAGCTTTGAAACATTCTTTGAATAAAACTTTCAGTGATTTTTGTTTTCCTTAGAAGGTGTTCCCTTAAGTAAAAGCTAGAATGATAGGAATTAGGGTATCTAATCTCTTATGCTATTTTTTTCTCTCTCCTTACTAAAGTTATCTTATTAAAGCTAACAAAATGTTCACAGTTATTAATATTCTGGTTTTCGCCTAGAAAGAAAAGGTACATTAGCTGAAAATCTTGAGAGAGAAATCTAATGCACACAATAACATTACCTGATAATATTTTTATACCACATCATTTAAAATTCTGCTGATGGAAATTAAGAAAAAAGCCTTTGAAATGTACAGGAGAAAAAATAACGTGTTCTGCTCAATACTACAAAAATTCATGTCCTAGGAAGTAGCTGGCATACTCACAATGGAAATATTTTAACTATTTACTTGATTAAATGAACCGGGTGGGGGTGCACTGAATAATTATTTTAAGCTATGCTTCCCCTAATATCTGTATCATAGGACTATTGTTATTTAGTCCTGTGCACATCCAACTTCTAAAAAAAGTTCAAGCCAGGGGATCAACTTACACGTTGGTTAAACTCACCTGTTTTATCAAAGAAATTTCAAGGAATGGTTTAATAAGAACATGTCCTCAAAGAATGCTATACTGGGTTATATTTTCAGATACAATAAAGCTAGAATCCAAGCATGTAAGCAACCAGTCTGGCACAAAGCTCCCAAAGGGGTTTCAAAGGGTTGTAGTCCATGTGAAATTTGAGCATATCTGTATGCTGCAACACATTCTCATGACTGAAATATTGTATTGTGTGGTGATACTCAGGGAGCAACATACAAACTGTTTTTAAGCAGGTATAAAAGAATATCATAGACTACACACACTGAATGGTGAAGATAAATAAATCTAGCACATAGTGGATCATATGTAGGAAAGTAAAGCAGCCCTGCATAGTGAGTGCACATGGGATGATTGTTTTTGTTAATAAAATACCAGTTTTATGTAAGAGGCAAGAAAGTGAGGAGAGAAGGTACAAGCAATGATATGAGATGATGCATGAGCTAGTGTTGACTACAACTTAACGAAATTCACTAAAAGCATCTCAAATTTATAAATCATTCTTATGGCATCTGATGTTTAGCATTATCATGCTGTCTGATTTTGTGTGGAAAATGTTTTATTTTGTGTTATTTTTTTTTTTTTTTACTTCTTCATGATGAAGTTCATTTTAGTTATTTATATGTATTTTAGTGGTCTGTTGTGTGGCCAATATAAGCAGAGGACTGTAAGTAACTGCAAGTTTAACTGTTGCTGTTGCAGCTGACAACCCAGTATGTGTGCATAAATTAAAACTTAGTGCATACCAAAATGAGAGAGCAGCTGTATTAAAAATGTACAGCAGTATATTTAATATGAAGTAAATAAATAACTACATTCAGCCAAATAACTTTTTATTGAACACATTTTTAGCAATAATAAGTGATGGTTGTTTCCTATGCTGCGATTCCTAACTACAGCATTAGCCAGGTTGGGCTTTGCATGCGGGGCACTTTAGAAAAGATTTTAGAATAAGGACTGAATTTATGTGGCTCATTTAATGAATAAACAAAATGCAAATAGAGGGAAAGCAAGATTATTAAGGAAATATCACTGACTACAATAAGAGCTAAGTAAGGGTGGTGCTAGTGCACCAGAACAGCAAAAATAAGATCTAGAAGATGACAAGCAAAATAATAATATAGCTTTGTTCTAATACATTAAGAGAAAAAAGTGAAGTCAGACTAATGTTTATAATTGAGAAAGAATAATGTATTTAAGTGTGTTTAGGAAAGCTTCAGTGCTTGGTCACTTTTGATGGGCATTCTGTACTGTAGAGGAAAGGGCCTTGTTTATGCAAAATCTAATGTCTTGTAAGGCAGATTAAAAGTATAGATACTTCCATATCTGTTAGGCCTATAGTTACAAATGAAGGCCTTCTTAATTTAGGAATGATGGGAAAATAAAGAGCTAGGCTAGCAATGGTGATAGACAGAAATTAATGTGACTGAAAACTGTATCTCTGAAGTACTTACTTCATTTACTTTTAGGCAGTAAAATATGTAGGGGATATATGTGTCTCATACTCCCTTATGAGTAGCAGGAATACAGTTCCAGACAGTATGGATTCACCAGTGAAATAAACTGACAAACTGATATGATTATTTTGCTGGTAACAGAATCAAATGAAAAGAGATGTGGTAGATACAGCTTCCCTACATTTCAGGAAGACATATTACTCACTACCACTTGAAAGACAGCTAATTATATCAAAATTCTGAGGCATAGACTGTGGCCATATAATATGGAAGGACTTGATTATATAACAACAGACAGAAAGCGGCAATGCACAAAGTACTGGGCTGTTGGAAAATGATGAATTAAGACCTGGGTGTGGTAGGGCCATTACTACTCAGCACAGTCATTTATGACGTAGAAGGACAGCATGGGAAAGTAAGTCTCTAATGTACACGCTACAAACATATGGTACACAGCTGACTTTCCAGAATGTGTGTCAAATGTGAAAAATGATTTGGCACAGCTACACAAATGATCAGTGTAATGAAAACTTAGTGGAATTACTATAAAAAGTAAACCACTATGTTTATAAACCCATTCAATGAAGCACTGGTTAGAATATGATTTTCTAATGGAAAATTAACCCAGACGAAATTCTGGATGATTTTAAAGTGGTTAAAGAATGTGACAGCTTTGGAAAATGATGCAGTACTTTGCCTAATGCTGTATACTCACAGAGTCTTCATGTGCCAAGGAAAGTGAAAATTTGTGGTATGTTTTTTTTTCATAACACCTCATTTGAGGCAAGTACTTAGTTTGAGAGGCATTAACTGCATAAAGGTAAAATATAAGTTGGACTGCCTGAATATACACTCAAAGATCATCATACTTTTTGGCTTCATAATATGAAAAGCAGTGAGACACATTAAGAAATCTTCAGTTGTAAATATTTGGACTAGCACAGACAAAACAGAAATAAAGGGAGAAAGCAGAAATACTCATAAATAAATATATGCTAGATCAACGTCTTTAAAAGATGTGCCCTTGGAATCAGAAAGGCTACCATGATGCAGAAGTCTTAATTTAAAAACTTTCTGCATCATGGCTAGGAATTTTAATTTAGAGACCAATCTCCTACTATGGATTTCCCTTCATGGGGGCCACAGTGCACAGAGTGGTCTTGTTTAGGAAGTTGTATACTAATACAGCCATCCGGGAGAACGTATAAGGCATTTGTCTCCCCTAGAAAGACCATTGCTCTTGATTTACTCAACAGATCAATTCTCTAGGAGGAAAACATCCTTTGACAGTGTTCTCCATTCACATTGAAGGAAATTGTCATGGTACAGGCAAATATAGTTGAGTTGTGAGAGTATTTGTATGTCCTTGTGGTGACATGTGGGTGTGTGTGCATGTAGGGGCAGGAAGCAGCTGAACAAAAGTGTGTGGATATGTATGTGAGTGTGTGTGGGACATGCAGCCATGTCTGTGTCACGCGTGTGTGTGTGTGTGTGTGTGTGTGTGTGTGTGTGTGTGTGTGTGTGTGTGTGTGTGTGTGTGTGTGTGTGTGTGCGTGTGTGAGTGTGTGTCACATGTGAGTGCATGTGCATGGTGGGATCTTAACTTAGTCAACGACTCAAACAAAACATGCAGAAAAGACAGATACGTGCCTCAGATATTGCCCCTTCTTTGGAACAAGCTTCCTTTTCACATTAGGCAGATCTCTTCTTTGGCTCTCTTCAAATGCAGTTTGGATCAATGGATGGGAAATCCCAAATTCACACCTGGGGTAGGGCCTATGTCCCTTATGGACAGGGGCAACCTATAACATACTAAAGGAATATGCACAAATACATGCTACCCTCTTGCCTGTAGGAGCCAAATAGTGGGTAAAATTGTGTTGGATAGGTTTGTAAGAGTTCTTAAGCAATTAGCCTAGTAATCTCCTATGAACCTATGAATCCATGAGTGGGTAAGGGTAAGTATGCTACTGTGATGAGAAGGCTGGTAGGGCGAACACTATAATTGTCAGCTCTGGCAACAGAGGACTCAGTTCAGAGACATAGTAATGAGCCAACAATAAGGTGTTTCTCAAGTCTCTCCATCAGAGATTATGTCTGTCTGCTAACTGACCACCCCCCAATGGCAGTTAGAGTAGGCTAACAAAATTGCTTTGAATTTTAGATGTTCTGTTCTGTTTAGCTTTTGTGTTCTTCTGTGGAAATATTTTAGGACACTAGAGTTTCATTGGGAAAAGTTGCTTTGCATGTTTGGCTTATAGATGGACTAAACAACCAGAGAATATTTTCAGCCAAGATTTTGTTAAAAAAAAGCAAAGCCACACTGGAAGTAAGTATATACAAACAGTAAATAAATGGAGTACATGATCTGAATGTTTGCAATGCTTACATTTAGCATAAAATAATATTAAAATGTTTATTTACATGTGGACATGTAGAAAATAGGAAAGCTCTATTATTTCTAATTTTGGAACAATTTTTGGATATGCAGAAATTAGGAAAGCACTAACATTCTAATTTTTGGAACATGAAGTGATATTATATCTGTCCCTACTGAAAACACACACACACACACACACACACACACACACACACACACACACACAAACACACACACACACCCACCCTCATACATGTGGACATACATATACCAGGACACCTGCAGGCACATATGTGAATTACAAAGTTTTCTAATTTTCCTAGAGCAGTTAGGTAAGTATTATGGCATTTTATTTTATTAGTTTATAGCTTCAATTTATGCTGGTTATGGGTTATGCTTTTTTGTAATACAATTTATAATGAATTTGCTAAAATTTATACAATTTTAGGGATGTTTTAATGGTAGAATTACAATTGTTAGAGGGCAGGAGTAAACTACTTAGGGTTAGGAGTTAGCCAATTCAAAAGGGGACAAACTATAGGTGCCTTAGACCCCAGTCAGCAAGCTTACATTTTAACTGTAGTAAGTATCCACCTTGGCACTTTGTTGTGGGCTGACTTCAATGTATTATTTTCAGCAGGGCAGCATCCTTTTCTTAGTCAGGGAGCACTGTGAGGGACTTTAGCTCAGGGGAACTACCCTGAGTAGAGAAAGTTAGATATTTGGGTGAGAGGCAAATTCAGTATTTGGCTTTTACTTAGCTTTTACTAGCACAGGTCATGTCAGTTGGTTTTATTTCCCTATTCAACACAGCCGGTCAAAATCAGCACTTAAACAGCACGGAGCAATAAATATACACACTAATTAGGTTATTTACGGTAACCTACAAGCTCCGTGAAGCTGCGAGCACCATTAGCATTTCAGTTTCTAGCTTAGTGAGAATAAAGCATGCTTATGAAACACATTTAGGCATATCTTTGAGCACACACGTTTCTGCATTTAAAATACTAGAGGCTCAGACACACTTAACATTAAATCAAACAGACTACAAGCAGCTCTTCTACAAATGCAATCTGTTGGCATCCCTGACGTTTTCAGGTTTCCTGTAGCTCCATTAGCTGCTTAGGCCCTCCTTGGTAAGTACACAAACTAGGTGATTTCCATAGTTAACTTGCCTGATTATGGTAATGCAGCTTTATACATTTCACATTGGGTTAAGTTGGCTAATTTCTATTCCAGCTAAGAATACTCGGACTGCCTATGCAGATAATAAAAATGTAAACAAGACAGGTCTATAACGTCTGTGGTTATTTAGATGCTTTGCTTCATAATGCATGCTGTGAAAACGGAAGTTAACTAAGACTCTTCTTATGTACATACATGTATGCTGCCTAGACATCATAGTAGTAATGAAGTGTTACTGCTCTTAAGCAAAACTTAAACAAAAATGTGTAGAAGTAAGTTCAGGAGAACACAGTGGATACTCATTGATCAAGTAACCAAGGGTGAAACTAGTAGTTGTTTATTTTAGGGTATAAATCTTAAAGTAGACAAATTTACACTGAGCAGTAATGTTGAAATATAACAGCATGACCATAAGTATCACATTAGCACTACTGCAAAGCACAAATCAAGAAAAAGGACTCTAGTTCATACTAAACATCAAGGAATGGCATACCAAAATGTAAGCATATATTCTATTATGTTATTACAAGTGTGCCTGATTCTTAAAATGACTGGCTGAGCAGAGCTGGGTCAAACATTACTCCATAATACTATGACAAACAGCCAGCTGGGGTGGTTGTGGCTGCAGTGGTCTTGTGTCCTATTTCCTCATAAGTATCAGATGCATTTCTTCCTCTGTGACTAGTTTTGAAGAGAGGGTATCCACTCCAATTCCAGTTTTTTCCTGCACACCTAGCTCCTCAAACCTAAAACAGTCTTTTTCTAACTGATTTGAATACTCTTGAGTTGCCTTGTTAGAGTAGAGGTGATTATGTGACATGAAGGACCATGAAAGGCAGAAGAAATGACAAGTTTTCTTTGGCATAACTTAACATGTCAGCTCTGAGATTCTGTGGCATTTGTGTGGTGTAAGAGATACTTCGTTATTCCAAGCAGCTCGGTGATGTGGGTTTTTTTTGAGTTAAGAATTATGCTGATCTAAATGAAAAACTAACATGGAAGATCCAGAACATCGGGTAAATAATCAGTAATTGATTAGGAATGTTACATTATTAATTTATGTGCATTAAGTTTATTAGAGTTACTCTAGTAACAAATCTGTCACATGATTCACGTCATAGGATATTCAGTTAAAAACACTTGGCTTACATGATGTTTGAAGAAGAGATGGAACATCACACAACTTTTTTTGAGCAGGGGGGTTTTGTTAAAATGAAGTCTGTTTGCTTTCTTATTCAGTGCAAAAAGCACCCCTACAAAAGAAACAAAACCTGAATGAGATGCTCAAATGTAAAAAATAAAGAAAAAAAGGTTCATGTGCATATAGAATGAAACTGCAATATTTATCGACTATTTCTTTATTCCCAACAGTTAATCAGAATTCATCAGAAGTCTACACACTCACACACATAAACACACAACTTCACATGCGCACACACACACACACACACACACACACACACACACACACACATACATATGGTTTACTATCATTTTACCAATCTCACTTTGTGCTATTCACATTAGTGCGAATCTACCAATTTGGTAGAATCGGAAGAATGAATGCCAAAATGTAGAAATTAGCAACAGTAAATGCAATGCAGCATTTGGTGTTGTGAAGTTCTACATTTTGATACACATCACACTATAGTGGGGTTCGGGAAATGTACCCTTTCCCTCACTATAGTACGATCCCAGAGTTTGTATATCTAAGTAGCAGAGGGTGTGGGGGGGGCGCAACCTCCCACATGCGGGGGCTCAGGCAGGCTTCTCTCCCTTCAAAAATGTAGTGTTCTTGTTGATCGGAAGTGTAGTATTTTTGGTAAAGTCTACATTTCTGAGATGTTGACTTTACCGAAAATACTTCTTTCTACATTTTTTTAGTTCATTGTTTTGATTTCTGATATTATTTTTCTGAAATCTGAACACTTGCAGAATATCGGTTTGAGGAAATGATAGTAAACATATATATATATATATATATATATATATATATATATATATATATTTATATATATGTATATATATTACCATTTGGCTGACATGTCAGCTGATCAGTAGTGGTACAAGATTGCTGTAATACTGGGATTGAGGAATATGCTCTTTCTCTAGTGCTGTCTAGTAGCAGAAAATCTCAGAGATTGTATATTTAAGTAGATAGGGGAGTGGGGGTTCAGTGGGTGCTGCCTCCTGAAAAAACTTTTTTTTTTTCATTTGTAATGTTCCAACTGTTTGTTTTGGAGTATGTGCATTGTTATGTTGCTGTTTTTAGATATTTAATTTCAATCATGTTCATAGATTTACTGCAATATTGTGCAGCACTGATTTATTTGCATGGTTATATATTTATAGTGTGGATCTGTGGCATAACATTGAACATACAAATGTTTGAATGCCATAATATTGATCTGATATGATTTTAATTCAAAACATTGAAAATACACTCTCAAAACAAAAATAAATAAAACATGTTTTAAGAAGAGGGTTAACCCCCCCTGTAGTCCTACACCCCTGCTCCTTATATATTCCAACTCCAAAACTGCACCACAAAGAAGAAAGGGCAAAATCCCACTTTACCTGTACTGCAAGGCATATTTATCATCCACTGTCCAGAACTTTGAAGAATGTCCAGCATTTTGCATTATATTGCCCAGTCTGTTTGTCATAAATATGTTGTTTTCTGGCAAACCTCTAAAGAATAAACTCAAGAAATACTGACAGACATTTGAGTTTCAAGCTTCATATCGCTCTGGAAATGCAAGCTAATATAACACGTTATTCAATCACTCAACTTTCTAAATTTAAAACACAAAGATTTAAAATATCTTCCTGAATTAAGAGTTTTTCCACACCATCATTTTTCACTTTGCACAGAACTCTTGTTTTAAGACCTAGAAAGCAACCCTAAGGCATCCCAGAACTGGCAACATTTTCTGAAATTCTGATACTTTGATGTAAAATGCCAGTACCAACCATTTTTGCCATTGTGAATGTTCAGTTAAATAAATGGAACCTTCCCACATGCACCCACTTAATTCTATATCTATATCTATATCTATATCTATATCTATATCTATATCTATGTCTATGTCTCTATCTATATCTATATCTATATTTATTATATGGTGGGTGGTGCAGCAGTTAGCATTGTCGCATCACAGGAAGAGGTTATCTGGTTCAGTTCTTGGCTGGGGTGTCTTCTGTGCATAATCTGCATGTCCTCCCTGCATTAGTGTGGGTTTCCTCTGGGTGCTCCTGTTTCCTGCCACATTCCAATGAGATGCATCTGGAGTATTTCTCCCCAGACTTCTGCTGAAAATGGGCTCTGTCCTAGTCGGAAATTCCCGGAAAATAAAATGTTAAGTAAATAAAAATAAATAAATATGTATGTGCACGTGTGTTGTAAGTCCAAATTATACTGGAGGTGCTGAGTTATGTAAAAACACATAGGTTTTATTCCATACATCCAATCAGAAATTAAAATAACACCACTTCTAGGCTTCTCAACTCCAAATTGAAATAAAGCAAAGATATCCTTTTGGCTTAAAGTCCCACATATCAGAACTTTTCTGGTATCTTTACGCAGTCCACATGGCCTCTAAGGGTAGTAGTCTGATATAATGTTCTGGTTGTAGGCCTCACCCAAGCCTTTGTTTTCCAACCAGATAAAGTCAGAATGACTACCAGGAAACCTGTAGTTAGATGTATATGATAAATACTTGCAATTTTGGTGTAATAAGCATGCAGTGGTAAAACATCTGCAATACATATCCATATAATTTATATATAATAGTGCTGAACTTACCAATATCAATGTTTCAGTGATGCATCTGGTTTTGTGTGAATAGGGCACTTTTTCTACCTAATAAATAAAATCATTCTTTTCAGTCTGAAACATTTGCAGTTATTTGTTTGAAATGCAGGACAAAGCTTGGTTGGAGTAGACAGAGTTGTTTTCTTAACCCCAGCCCTAGATGACACTTGGATGGTCATCCTGACAAATTCTATGAATATTTCAAAATATGCAACTAGTCCTTAGAAATGGAAAACATAGTACAAAAAGGGTGGCAGGTGCAACTAATTTGGAAAGCACACACATAACCAATATTATATACAGGTGGTTAATTAAAATTAATGACTCCAGCAAGTAGTGGTTCCTGTATGCAGTTTGTTAGGACTGTAAATGTTATTTTGTAGGTAAGACTGTCTGCCTGCTCTGCAGAAGGGTATATGAACACCTACATAATATAATGAAAGCTAACACTAATAAGGCCCTATTTAGACACGCACAATTGTGTGTGGGTAAAGCAAATTTTAAGTTTGCAGTTATTGAGATGATGACAGACCCTAGGGATGGTACCTTGAAGAATCTTATTGAACTTAAAGAATTATTAAGGCAATTGAGAATTAATGCTTCTGTATGGTCGGGCTTACACAACCATATTTCTCTACAAAGTGTTTCAAAACCATGTTCTGCTGAACTTTAATACTATAGTATTTTAATTACTAAATTTATTAATATCATTATATATTTATATACTTTTATATAAGATTCTTGTTTTAGTATCATTAAACTACTATAATTTCTGATTTTATAGTATATTTTAAGGTGATAGCACTTTTTAAAGTAGATGTGCATATTTACTTATTCATTCCATATATACATATTTATTTATTCATTTAATTACATATGCACATTTTTTTAACATATTCTTACACGTTCATAGGTTCATAAATACGTACTAGGCTAGCTGCCCTTGCAGGCCATTTTAAGCCCAGCTAATTTCCCTTTTTGTACTTGAATTAACCCATCCCATTTGGTTTGAAATTGGCCTTATCCATCCCATGGTTGATAATTATATATTGCCTCTATTGAGAATAACTGGGATCATTAATTAATTTTAATTTCAAATCCCTACTGCTGTAGGACCTTGTTACCGGCCTCTACCGCCTGAGGTCTTCCCCTGCACAGCGTGAGGCAGAAAAGAACTTCGCCCTTTACAAGCGACTACTCTACTATTGCCCACAACCTGTAAAAACAAAACAGGTCTTCCCCTGCACAGCGTGAGGCAGAAAAGAACTTCGCCCTTTTCGAGCGACCACTCTACTATTGCCCACAACCTGTAAAAACAAAACTGGTCTTCCCCTGCACAGTGTGAGGCAGAAAAGAACTTCGCCCTTTTTGACTACTCTACTATTGCCCACAACCTGTAAAAACAAAACAGGTCATTATCTGGTCATTTTAGTATAGACTTTAAAGTAAAGTATTATTTAAGGGTCCTCAGCACTAGCGCGAATCTCCTTAGGCATTCCCAAACAAAAATCCAAGCTTGTTTGCAAATACTCCACTTAAACTACAGAACACACTCTAAAACTAAGGCAAACAGCTATAAAATTTGAAAAACAAGCTCCCAAAGCATAGGAATTGAACCTGATGTTTGTTTAGACGAAATTACTCACCTGCAAGTTAATTATTCAGGAGTTACATCTTGAAACCTGGGCTCTTGTGGCTTAGTGTAAACCCCCACCCCCATTCTACCCCTGTTACAAAGGTTTGAAATAACCCTTGTCTGGTGCCATTAATTTCAAATCCCTAGTGCTGTAGGACCTTGTTACCGGCCTCTACCTCCTGAGGTATGTATTAAGCTGTTATTCATTGTTCCTAATAGACTGTTAAATGTATTTAAGTTGAATTGTGTGATTTAATAGTAACTGATGTAACTCATTTTTGCTACATAGTTACATAATGCACTATTGAATGGCATGAATATTGTAGCTACTTGTTTCTTTAAAGCTAAGTTGTGTCTCTAAAGCTAAATGTGTTTGGTAACCAGACTTTAGTATGACAAGCACTTTGCAGGGCTGTTCATTAGAGTGAAAATTGGGAGCCTTCTGTATATTTTTTGAGAAGCAGGATATTCAACATTCAACATTCTTTGACTCTCAGTCATAAGGCACTGTTGCAGTAAAATGCTAATGTGTTATAATGATTTATGCTATATGTAAAGATATGTAAAGATTTTACTAACATAGTTTAGGGTTTCCTCGGGTAGTCTAATGTTGTTTAAGCTACACAGCTGCTTCTGACTGCCTCTGAAATCAAGCTCTCTCTATCCCTCCCAGGTCTTCCCCTGCACAGCGTGAGGCAGAAAAGAACTTTGCCCTTTTCGAGCGACTACTCTACTATTGCCCACAACCTGTAAAAACAAAACAGGTCATTATCTGGTCATTTTAGTATAGACTTTAAAGTAAAGTATTATTTAAGGGTCCTCAGCACTAGCACGAATCTCCTTAGGCTTACCCAAACAAAAAATCCAAGCTTGTTTGCATATACTCCACTTAAACTACAGAACACACTCTAAAACTAAGGCAAACAGCTATAAAATTTTAAAAACAAGCTCCCAAAGCATAGGAATTTAACCTGATGTGTGTTTAGACGAAATTACTCACCTGCAAGTTAATTATTCAGGAGTTACATCTTGAAACCTGGGCTCTTGTGGCTTAGTGTAAACCCAGCTCCACGAGCACTCGCTGTGCTGCTCGCTCCCGCCCTGCCCCCTATTTCCACCCGCCCTCAGTACTCATACTTTTATAACCTCAAACCACTCCCCCTACTGTCCACTAACTTCCTGTACCTCACTACCGCCCTCTAAGATCAAACGGAATATGACACCACCCAGGAAGCTTATCATACTAACTCTTTTTCCCCTCCTACTTGTCCCTTACCTAGCTACCCTATATGAAACCTGGTCTTACATAGGCTTCCACCACCCAGGCTACCAAACCAACCCCTCCCCCATAATTAACAACAGAGGCCATGACTCAACTCCCTACTCACCCTCCTTGTTAGAACTCGAACGCTATGTAATTATCAAACCTACCAATATTAGGCCAAATGATAAACATTACTACAAACTTCTACTCAAAGCCCTCAAATTCATTACCACTCGGAATCACAGACTAGCCACAGATGGTGATATCCACCCCAACCCTGGCCCTTCCCCTCCACTCAATTCTAATTCCACCCTATCCTCCCCTCCACTTCTCAATCTAAACTCTAGACCCTTTAACTCTCTTCTGACCTGTCATCTAAAGATCAGAAGTGTAAACAATAAGATTCATAACCTACATGCCCTTTTAGCTACTTGTTCCCCAGACCTACTATGTCTCACAGAAACCTGGCTTAAACCACGTACGAAAGACACACAGATAATCCCACCAGGGTATGATATACTAAGAGCAGACCGAATAACTCATAAATGTGGCGGTGTAGCCATACTCTACAAAAATACATTACAAATCTCCCTTGCCTCTCCACAACCCCTCCTAACAAACAATGCCAAAATTCTACTTGTAAAACTTCAACCAAACAAACATAAAAGCATAAATATAGCATGTATTTACATCCCCCCAGGCAACAATAATAACAAAACCTTAGAGGACTTTCTCCACTGGCTAACTCAAACTCACCCCCAGGAATCCATAGTGTTAGGTGACTTCAACATCGATTGGAATTCCTTCTCATCTAGCTCCCCATCTAGCAGCATAAATCTACATGGCTTTTCTCAGCTCATATCCACTCCTACCAGACTAGGTAAACCCCAAAACAAAGACAGCATCGTGGACTGGATCCTTACTAATAAAGATCCTGACCAGTACTCAGCAGGTACTCACCCAGAGGACATGAGTGATCACTTACTCACCTATGTTATCAAATTCAAGAAAATCACCCCCTTCTTACAACCATAAAAAAATCAGGAACAATAATAAATTCAACGCCTCCATTTTTCAAACTGAACTTAAAGCCCACAACTGGACAATACTCAAGACTCTTCCTCTTGAAGAGGCAGTTATCTACTTCAACACCACCTTACTCAAGATTCTAGATTCCCATGCTCCAATACGGTCCATTAGAACTAAAACCAAAACCGCACCATGGCTCTCTAAGGAAACAAAATCCAAAATCCTATCTAGAAACAAGATGTGGGTCACATGGCACCTTTAAAGACCCACACTCCCACCAAACCTTCCGCAACTTAGAAGTGAAACTAAAAGAATGATCTTAAATGATAAAAACTTCTTCCTCCACCTCCAACACAAACACCTTAATAATCCGCAAAAATTCTGGGCAGGCTTAAACAAGCTCCTGCACCCAGGCCAGGCAACCACCCCCACTCCAACAACTTTCAAACAACAGTGCCCTGTAAACATTGCTAACACATTCAATAGTTTCTTCACAGAAACTATACAATCCCTGGCCACACAATTCAAACAAACAACCAGCCCACTCCACTACCCATGCCAGCAGAATACTGCAACTACATCAGATCATCTATTTACCTTCGATCCAGTACCCATATCCTCTATAACATCTTCTCTTAAAAAACTAAAACCCACTAAGCTAGCAGCTGACCTTCTCCCAGCTGAGTTTCTGCAAAAAGCAGCTGAGGCCATTTCCTATCCCGTCTCCATAATCATAAACTGTACCTTGTCAGAAGCCTTCATCCCCTCCATATGGAAAATGTCCCACATTATTCCTCTCCATAAAGGTGGTAGATCACTAGAGCTAACCAACTACAGACCTATAGCTATACTCTCACCCCTGGCCAAAATTATGGAAAAGTGTGTCCACAAACAACTGATGGAACACCTCACCAAAAATAAAATTCTAGCCAACTCCCAACATGGCTTCAGGCCAAATCACAGTACCACATCAGCCCTACTATCCTTTTCTAATACAATCAATAACTTCAGAAACAGTAATAAACTATCATCTGCTCTTTTCTTAGACCTCTCCAAGGCCTTTGATATGGTGAACTACATTCAACTCCTCCATACATTAAAAAAACTATCACTCAGCAATTCCACGCTGAAATGGTTCCAATCCTACCTGTCCAATAGGCAACAGGCTGTTCTATGGCAGGGCAAATTATCCACATGCCTACCTGTTACACTTGGAGTTCCCCAAGGATCTATTCTTGGCCCTCTTCTCTTCACCATCTTTGTTTATGACCTGTCCACAATCACCCCCCCCATGCCACATGCATTCAATATGCAGATGATTTGACCATCAACAGCACTGCCTCCAACCTGGCAGACCTCACTGCTTCAACCCAAGACACCTTCAACCTAATAGAAAAATGGTTCTCAAGTCGTCAACTAGTTCTCAACCCCAACAAAACAAAACTACTTACTTTCTCACCCACTAACAAGACTCTTCCCCCCACCTTCTCTATTACATCCTCCAATGGAATCACTATATCACCAGAAGCTCACACAAAGCTATTAGGTGTTACCATTGATAACTCCCTTAAATTTGACACCCATTTCAATCTAACCATCAAAACCGTCAATAAAAAGCTTGGCTCTCTCTATAAAGTAAAACACTTTCTCACTCCTCACGCTAAAATTACAATTGCCAGCACACACCTACTATCAACTCTTTTCTATGCCTCCCCCCTTTTTACAAACCTAAACAAGACAACCCTTAACAAACTTGCTTCTTGTTACAATCACATATCTAGATTTGCCACAAATTCCACCTTTAGAACGCACCACTGCACTAACTTGAAGCAACTAGGGTGGTTAGAGTTTTCCAGCCAACTCCATTTCAACCAACTCAAAACGGCTCACCAGATACTGTATCACCCAGAGAAAACACCAGCTCTGAAAACATCATTCACCCCTATATTAACCTGCAATCTTTACGCTCCTCCAATAAGATCTTAGCTCAAACTACCAAAGCCAATAATTCTGCTGGGGATTCTCTATTCTCAAACTTTGTAGGTAAAATGTGGAACTCCCTACCGACCATGCTCACCTCAGAACCTTCACTCCTACAATTCAAAAAAAAGCTTAAACCCCACCTCAATACTCTCTGGCAATGTCCCTGTTCCAAACCTGATTAACCACTATCATTTACCCTTCTCTTACCTCACTATCCTTAACCGCTTTTTAACAAGGCGCCTCACCTTTGTAACTGACCTATGTTTTTTTTTTTTTTTTTATATGCTGCTGTTATTTTTTTCCCAAGATGTAATGTATCTTTATATTGTATTTAGAACTCAACTATTGGGGGGCGTGGCCAAGGATGAACACAGGATAGCAGCAGATTTCTTCAGCTCCACCAATTTCATTACACTGACAGGAATTAATTACTTAAAAAATTAATTTTTGAAGTAATTTTCTTTCTAAATATATTTGTTTTATATAGTTCTTGAACTATATCTAAAAAAGAAAGGAAATTTTAACAATATTCCTGTCAGAAATCACATTGGAAATTTTCCTGTCAGTTTATCAGTCTGAAATGAGTTCCAGTAAGACAAATTCTCAGGACTCCAGCATCAAGAAAGAACTTCAGTCTCTGATAACTATAATCCAGCAACTTACTGCTAAGATGGATAAAATGGATACTAAAATTGATACCTTCATAGAAAAAACTGCAAAACAAATAGACTTGTTACATATAGACCTGCAACAACAGAAGATCCAGATGACAGGCATAGAAGAAGCTGTGAATGACATGGAAAATAGAATCCAAGAAGAGGAAATCAACATTGAGTTTCTGCTGTAACAAAATACACACTTACAAACAAAGCTGGATGACTTGGAAAATAGATCTAGGCGCAATAACATTAGGATTTTTGGACTGCCAGAAAATATTGAAGGTAACAATATTACTTCCTTTTTAACAGCATGGCTCCCTAAAACTTTAGATTTACCAGAAGCATTCTGTTTTGGTATCGAAAGAGCACATAGATCTATAGCTAATACTAACTCTAACAAAAACTATCCTAGATCAGTTATAGTTAGATTTCTATCATCATTTGATAAAGAGATGGTTCTTAAATCTGCTTGGGCTAAAGCTCCTGTTATGTTTAATGAGACAACTGTGCGTTTTGACAATGACTATTCTACCTTGGTAATAGCTAAAAGAAAAGTTTTTCTGCCACTAATAAGGGAGCTTAAAAAAGCACAGTTTAAAACATACCTTCTGTTTCCTGCCAAGCTAAAAATCTTCCTTCCTGATGGTCCTAAAATTTTTGATGACTTAGACTCTGCTTTACTGTTTATCAAAAAAAATAAGATTTTGGATAAAATAGAGGAAATGGAATGGGCTAGTCCTTCATTAAAGAGACTGGCAACTGAAACTTTGTGGAAGACTTCTGAGAGGAAGAAGAGACTAAAGAACAAATGATTTGTTCTATGTTTTTTTTTTTTTCTCCCATCATTTTACTGCATTATTAATCTTTTTAAATATAGTTCCTGCATTTCCAGAAAGCCACAAATGTTCTGAAAAAGATTTAATCAAAGTTATTCTCTGTGTGCAAAGAAATGTTTTGTTTCATAACCAGTCAAAATATCTGAGGAACTAATAACAAACTATTATTCAATTTGTTTCTCTTTCTGAAAAAGAGAAGTAAGGTCAGTAATTAGATACATTTTTTTCCTTTTTTTTCTCCTTTCCTTCTTTTCTTTGTTTAAACAATGACATTCTATTTAGATTATGTAGTGAGTAAAGGGTGGGGGAGGGCAGGGAGAGAAGAGTAATGAAAATATGATAAATAGAATAATAACATATTTATTCCTTGTAAAAAGTTTATATGTTCTTCAAATGCTATTAATAATTATACTTTCTTGATTATACTGCTTATGCTTGTTTGTAAATAATATGTCATGCTTTAACTAATAATAATTAGATCTAAACAATAGTAAATAATGTGTTTTATTTTTAACTCTATTAATATAAACAGTAAGTAATATTCCATTGTATATATAGAAATGCTTTTGATCATATAGACACAGTAAATAATGAGATTTGCATAGAATTGAGTTGGGACAGTGATATTGAGTTTTATTACCTATTAATAACTTTGCGCTTGATTTCACTTGCATAGAGGCTGTGGTAACCTGTGGGGTACATTGTGGAGGTTTTGTCATGTTTAGATGCATTAACACTGCTAAATGAATGTTTGTCACTAGTTTTTTACAAGTTTCCCGCCAAAATGTTAAGGGAGACAATCTGGGATGTGGGCTACTTCATGAACAGTGTCCTCATGCTGTTTCAAAAGCTTCAACTCTCAGAATTCTCACAGAGAAGCTAAAAGCAGTTAACCTGACCTTTGACCCAATTATCACACTGACACATCACAGATTCAGGAAGAACACTCTACCAGGAAATAGAACTGATGCAACTGTGACTATGTGAAGAAAAACAAACTCTTTGACATTTAAATGTGAGTTATTTTATATAATTACTTAAATATATATGTTATAATTCATAAAATATGTCAATTATAATGATTTTAAATGATGCAGTTTCTTGTAGTAAGTAAATGTCTTATTTTAGAAGGCATAGAAAATGAAACATTTATTCAAGTGTTTTGGAAAATCTACCTGACTGCAGCATACTAATCTGTGTTCAAAACTTATGTTCCAAACATATACATTACTATAACTCATTTAATTCATCTGATTGACAAGCATAAATAACTTTATAACTCTATTCTGGAAGAAATTGTCTTGTGATATATTTTAAAGCAGTAGTATAGACATACAAAATGCAGATTTTTTTTTCTGAGAATTTGCATAACTATGCAGTATGATTTATAACAACTTCTATAAATGTAATATTTTATTCTATTGACAATAATGAGTATGAGTAAAATGCTCATATACAAGCAATTCAAGGTTTTTTTTTCTGGAAGCTGTTAACTGCATTTACATGACAGAAAATAGATGCATCTTAATATATGTAATGTCTGAACCATATTAGCCAAAGTTTTTCATTTAAATGAATGTTAGAACTTATTTTTACATACTTTCTCTCTCTTTCTTTCACTCTCTCTCCCTCTTTCACGTCTTTTATTTCTCTCTCTCCTCTTGGTTCCTAATATCAAGTTTATTTGAATGCTATTTGAATACAAGTGTATTATATTACATAGATGTATATAGTAGTATGAATAGTTTTTAAAAAAAAAAATTTATTTTAGTTTATATGATGCTGTTTTATCAAATGTGTAGTCTTGTCTTGCTAGATAATTGAATTGAAAGCTGTTAATTTAAGTTAAATATAACCAGTATTAAATTGATAAGGTGGTAGCTGAGGTACTGCTGCTTAGGGTAGGGGGTTAACTTGAGTGGTAAATACTACTCTAAGTTAGAGTTTTTAACTCCAGGCTGGATGCAAGGTTTAATCCTTACATTATTTTCACTTGTTCATTGTTATATGTATATAGTTTTGACATCTACAATATATTTTGTACACTCATTGTCACTACAAACAAAATTGAATCCTATACAAAATCCCATAAGAGATTCAATAAATACAGCTATATTTAAAGGTACACCTAAAGGAGGAGATGTAACATTACTTATGTTGTTATTTGTTATTTTGATCATAAGATTCTTAAGTTTTAAAATGCCAAATGACATCTTTAAAAGGAATTTCTTTAAATATTAATGGATTGAATAATCCGTGTAAAAGGGCAAGCCTAATAAGATACATTAATTTACATAAGGCCAACTTAGTCTTCCTGCAAGAAACACATCTCTTGAAAAAAGATATTGATAAACTAGCAACAAACAAATATACAGTATTGGTTAGTTCAGAGCACACTCAGAAAAAAGAGGAGTGGTTATTTTATGGAATAAAAGTATGCCTATTCCTAAAACCATTAAGTCTTATCAGGATGACAAAGGAATGTTTTGTATGGTTACAATACAAATTAATGGGAAGACTTACACTTTAATTAATGTATATTGGATACCTGGAATTGGTATTAATACAGTGAAACATCATCTTGATAAGATTATATCATTCTCTATAGGAGATATTATCTTAGCTGGTGACTTTAATTGTATACTACATGAAAGTGATACTACCACTATAGGAAAAAGAAGAATTACATCTAATGCAAAACATTTAAATGATTTTGCTAATTCTTATCATTTGAATGATATGAATAATCAGATAGATTCAAAATCATTACCATACACCTTTTTTTCTAACAGATACAAAACTTATTAAAAAATAGATAGTGTCTTTATTTCTAACCAGATGGTAACAGATTTAATTAATTCCAAAATCATTTCATGTCCTATATCTGATCATAATTCAATTGTTTTTGAATTCATGATAAAAATACTCATAATGTTCAGATCAAAAGGATACCAGCATACTTAACTCAACTAAAAGACTATAAAGAATATATACTTTCAGAAGTACAACATTTTCTAGACATAAATAATACTCCTGAAGTCTCCATTGTCTATGTTTGGGATGCCTTAAAATCATATCTATATGGACAAAGTATAAGATGGTATAATAATAAAAGGAAATCTTGGGATAAGGAATTGTTAGATATTCAAAGTAAATTAGACTCTTATAAACATAATAATAAAGAAAATATTATGGATAAGAAAGTCATTGAAGAAATAAACAAACTAAATGACAAATACAAAGAAATTTTAACTCATAAAGTTAAAATAACTCTAGAGAAATACAAGTTTTGTCTTACTCAATAAGCCCCAAATATTTACATAGACTTAAAAATAAAACAAAAAGGTTGAATAAACAAAACCATATCAAAGAAATCTTTTCTCTAAGGAAAAAAAATGTTTCTAGTCTACCAGAAATATTAGATGAATTTAGAAATCACTTTCACAATATTAACAATAATAACATTAACATGGAACCTAAAGATAAAATAAAGGAGTTTATAACCACAAACATGAATAAAAAGCTTAATAAACAACAGATTAAACTATTGGACAAAATATTTCATATACAGAGGTTATTACACAAATAAATAAGCTTAAACCAAACAAAGCACCGGGTAATGATGGTATTATACCAGAGATATATAAAATCCTTTCTAAAAGTACATATTCATTAATACATAAAGTTTTATTTTGGCCCAAACTGAGTTAATAACCCCCATCTTGGCAATATACATTTATTTCGCCAATTTTAAAACCTAATAAAGATCCAACTAGATGTACTTCATATTGGCCCATCTCATTACTTAATGTTGATTATAAAATGTTTATGAGTATTTTTGCTGATAGATTGAAGACAATCATTCCGGCATTATAGATATAGATCAGACAGGCTTCATTGTAAATAGAAATATTTTGATAATATAAGAAGAACTTTAACATTAATTGATTTTGCAAATAGGAAAAGAAAGATTTAACACTTATTAGTCTTGATATAAGTTCAGCATTTGATTCAGTAAGTTGGGACTATCTGTTTACCTTACTGAAGTGCACAAACTTCTCAGATGCATTTGTAAATCTAATTGAGCATTTATATAAAGGAACGTTGGCTTATATTAAGGTAGGAACATATGTTTCACAAAAAATACCCATTTTTAAAGGTACAAAACAAGGATGTCCACTTTCTCCACTATTATTCACTTTAGTAATGGAGCCTTGGGCTAATTTGATCAGAAACAGTACTGACATAGAGGGTTTTGAAATAGATGAAAATACAACATCCAAAATTCAACTTTTTGCAGATGATGTTCTAATTACATCAGCAGGATCTAATTCTTCTATGCAGTCTCTATTTGATAAAATGATGAATTTTAAAAGTATTTCTGGTTTAATATTCAATGAAGAAAAAACTAAAATACTACCTATATATATATATATATACGAAAAAATATTCTCATTAGTAATTTTACTAAATATGTACCCAATTCAGGTCAGATAACTTATTTAGGTATAATACTATCTAAAGATATTAAATCTATTATATATAATAATTATAATACCTGTTTTCATAATATACAAAATCTTTTAATACCTGGAATAATATGTTTTTACTATGGAGGAGAGACTTACAATTATTAAAATGATAATATTCCCCAAGATTTTATACTTAATACAATCAATAATACTTCCACCTACAAAAATAATTATCAAGAAACTGAATACACTAATGTTAAATTTCCTATGGGCACCTAATAGACCTAGGATTGCATTAAAGAAACATACTAATAGCTGGTCTCAAGGGGGTATTTCTTTTCCAGACTTTAATTTATATACTATTTCTTCTATTGTAAAAGTTATTACTTTATTAATAGATCAGTCATATGTCGCAAAATGGAATGATTATTGGGAGCTAATTAGTATGCACTTCATGAAAATCTCCTTAACACATAAAAATATGATTGTAAATAACTCCATGTTATGGTTACTAAAGGAATTTTATACTTCACCTATTACACCTAAACATATGGTTTGTTACCCATTAAATATTATTATTGGCTATCGTAACTTTATATTCATGCACCCTAAGTATAGGGAATGGAATTTTATTATATTCCCTATAATGTATACTCAGGGTATGCTTTTGTTATCTACTTCTGAAGGAACTCATTTAGCTATAGATAATGATCTAAAGTACTGGTATCAGTTGATATCTGATAATAAAGTTAAAAATCTAGATTTCTTAAAACAAGAATTTGATCTAAGAGAAACTTGCTGGTTAGAGGTTCAGACCTTTAGACAACATCTCATTGATAGAATAGATCTAATGTCTATAACAGTTAAAGAATCTATTCCAACACTGATTGATTACTTGATATTAAATTTACAACATAAAGTTTCTGATAAAGGTAAACTTTCATACATACATAAAATTATCAGACAAGAAACTTTTTACAGTGTAGATACATACTGGAATTATTTCACTTCTATTAATGGGGACCCACCAAATCAACAAGATAAACAATATATATTGGAATCTGCTTATAAAATTACATCTTCCGTTGTCTGGAGACTTTATACATGGAAATTTTTACATAGATCTTTTTATACACCTTTGATGATGAGTAAAATAAATAATAAAGATAATCTATGTAAGAGATGTAATGTAGAAATTAATGCTGACTGGGCCCATATGTTTTATGACTGTATAAAACTGAAAGAATACTGGAAATCAGTTAATGAATTTTTGCAGGCTCTTTTTACAGATAATTTCATTATTTCTAAATCTCTTATATTATTCAACACACCTGTACCTCAAAGTGTTAAAAAGGTTAAGCTTCCCTTGTTATGGTCTATTTTAGCAGTGGCTAGGAAAATAATAACCAGAAATTGGATTTCAGATACACCTCCTTCATTCAATGACTTTAAAAATGTTATGAATATAGTGTGCCATATGGAAATAAACACAATTAGGTCAAGAACAACTAGAAAAACATCTTATTATATTGTATGGGATAATTTACAAAATTTGTTAAAAAATCCTAATTTCAATAGCATGGTATTTTAGTTTAATTAATTGATCTGATTGTAGTGGATGTCTTTGTAAATACTTTAGTTGTTTTGTTGAATGTTATAATCATATTTATTTTTAATTACTTGTATAAAATTGTTATGATATTTCTCTTGTATGTTAAAGCAATAAACCTGTTTTAAAAAAAAAAAGAAAAAAAAAAAAGAACTCAACTATCTTCCTTTTTTGCATTAACAATGTTCATATGTCTGTTATGTACCTGGAGCTTTTCTCCCCAGGCCTCCGCTGAAAATGGATATGTATCCAGTCGGACTCTCCCGGTTAACAAATGTAAAATAAAAATAAATAAATAAATCATACCATAGATAATCTGAGGGAACACATGCAGGGCATAAAGTTTTTATGTACACAGGGAGTCTGAACCAGAGCAGCAGTATCCTCTGCAAGATATACCTTTCTCTCTAAACCATTCTGCTGATGTTGCAGAAGAGGTTTAGATCCCCATACCAAGCATTTCTGATGCCATTTGACTTGATGACATGCAGTAAATCCATCAATACTGAGTTGGAAGATGCCTTACATGCCAGACACAGGTCACCTTTTAACAGTCTGTAGGACACCAACTATAGTGACAGGGCTTTGACATGGTCCATGTAGTACATGTTGTTTGGGCCTAGTTTCCTTTTAGTAAGGAATCTCTGTCGACATTCTAGACAAATACATTCCAAAGGGATCATTATATTCAATGACTGAACTAATGAAGGCTGCATAAAGGAGGCAATAACATCCCTAGATCTAGACACAATCCCTTTGTTTGTAAGATGTGCAATATAGAAGGATTTTCTTATAACAATGGACACACGGTCAAAAGGTAGGTCATTGTCCCCTTATATTATATTATATGAACACTAGTTATTTATTGTGTTATCTGATTGTAAATTGGTGTTTTGAATGTGAAAAATGTTTCCAAGACATTCAGGTGACTATGCTACTCTTTCTTGTAGGCTGTTAAATACTTGCTGTTTTTTATACTAAAAAAAATTATACATCACTTTTATACTAAAATCATACAAATCTTTTTTTTTACACTGAGAAATTTTTATAGTTTTTAATGGAAAAACCCCAATACATATGTTGTTTAGAGCTTATGAATATGACATTGTTTATATAGGTTTTGTATTGTTTAACTTGTATAACTTGTTTTAGTTATTTTGAGTTCATTTTCAAATTATCAGTTCTTAGCTCACGTAGCTAGAATTGTGATTGGATGACTGTTTTATTGATAGTGTATTATTATGTATGATGTCTTTCACTGTTCTGGTGAAGCCCATATTTGTGGGATGAAAATGTTTGAATAAAATTGATAAAGAGTTATTATTCCCTTGAGTACACTTTACTTTTTCCATGCAACTGCTGATTATGCTGTGCTCTTTCTGGTTTTTGGTTACTTGTCTGCAGTGCATGCTATCTCTGTTGTATAATTCCTCCAAGACATTTTAAGATGGAGATATCCTTAGGAATAATTTGAAATTATGACCTAAGATACATATTTAAGTATGGCTGAAGGTGAGGGGGGATCCTACAGCCACTTAGTATGATATGGCTCTCAGACAGAGCCCATAAAGTAAGAGTAGCGGGATCTATGTCCGAATCCAGACCAGTAACGAGTGGTGTGCCTCAGGGCTCTGTCCTGGGGCCCCTCTTGTTTGGCATATACTTCTCAGAAGTACAGGCAAGCATGGAAGGGCTGTGGCTGACTAAGTTTACGGACGACTGCAAACTGGGTGCTATAATAGAGTCTCCGGCCGACATGGAGATCCTCCAGAAGGGCCTAAATGAGACTGATGCATAGTGTCAAAGCCATGGTCTCAAGCTAAATGCAAAAAAATATGTAGTAATCCCCTTTGGAAAAACAGAGTAGCCACAAACTACAACATAGGAGGTAATCCCCTGAAATCTGAAGAAGAAATAAGGGATCTAGGGACCCAAGTAGACAGTCAGCTTTCCTTTGATAACCATGTTGCGAAAGTGGTTAGAAAATCCTTCTATGTGACCCATCTGATCACGAAAGGGTTCGTATCAAGATCTAAGGATGTAATGGTGCCCCTCTACTCTTCCCTCATCAGACCCATTATTGAGTACAATGCACCAATTGGAATGTACCTGGCTAGACATCTCCAGCAACTGGAGAGACCACAGAGGTACCTAACCAAGAGGATTACTGGCCTCAAACAGTTGCCCTATGCAGCACGATTGAAAAAGCTAAGACTGTTCTCTGTTGCATACCACTTTCTCGGAGGCAATCTCTGTCTAACATACAGAGCCATGACCAACCCAGAATTGTTGAACATGCTCCATCTTAGCAAAACCAAATCTACTCGAGCTACACACTCTAGGGATATAAACCTCAACACAACAATGAATAGAACATGCTGGAGGGATAGATTCCATTCGCAGAGTCTTCCCTTACTATGGAACAGGGTCCCGATCTACATAAGACAGAGCCCCTCACTATCACTCTTCAAGAGGAACTTTGATGAGTAGATGGGTAACAAAAAGTTCACACCGGGGATCACACCCACAGCACTACTAGATAGGAGCCAAGGGTACTAGCTCCTAGTACAAGGGTCTAGGGAACTACTAGAGGGGCGGTGAATACCGCACAACATGGCTGGGCTAATATATGCCTTCGGGCAGATAGCCCAGTACCAACCTATGAACCTATAAGGTGGACATCTCCATTGCTTTGCCTAAGCATGGTAGGCTGTTGGTTACTTCCATAATATTTAAGTGGTCCATTCACCTACTAAAGAGAAACATAACTTGGAAACTTTGTTATCTCAGCACCCATAGCCCTTGGGAACTATTGGAATAATCAAAACTGTAGATGGTTGGGACTAATTGAGAGACCTGTCTAATTAGTACAGTGTTGGTTTGCATGGTTAATGCATGGCTAGGCTTGAAGGCCAGTTTAATTTAACAGTGCTGAACTGAGAAATTATTAAATTAAATGAAACATGCTATTTAAAGTTTGTCAAATGAATAAAGTTTGATTTAGAGGAAACACAGTGAAATATATTTAATAAGCAATTTCAATTTCAATATAATATAGAAATTAAGTTGACTGAAGTTATGATGAAAGCAAATGTAATATATACCATATATTTATACTCATGCTGAAATGGCATTATCAATTTGTCAGTAATGAATCTAGCTTTATGTGTGTTGTGTATGTTCACATTACAGTACTATCTCTGCCCTTCTTAACTTCACCACTCCAGCAACTAAAGCAGAAATGAAGGCAGCCTCATATACACTGAATTTTTACACCTATCAAAGGTCTTTGATACTGTTATCTTAACAATTTCTGCAAAATAGACTCCCTTGATTAAGAGTAGAACTACAAGCATTCTCCTGTTTCAACAGCTATGTCACTGGCTAACAGCAGGTTGTGAACAGCAAACAGACATCTCTTCTTTTCTGACTGTAGCAGAGGGTGCTCCCAAGGGTATGTCCTGGCCCTATTCCTTTACAATATAATTATAACCAACATCCAGACTTCAAGCAATTGTTATTATTATCCAATATGCAGATGTCTCAGCCTTAATCTTCTCTGCCAATAATCCGGAAAAACTGGAGCAGATAACTCAAGAATCCTTATTATCTATTAAGAGTGGCTCTATAATTCACAGTTGCTCCTAAATGCAAGCATATCTAAATTAGTTATATTAACGAAAAGCAGTTCTCCCACCAGAAGAATTTCTTCAACATAACCTCTTCCAAGTGTACCAACACTGAACCAGTAGACTACACAAAACTTCAAGGGATCATAATTAATAAAAATATTAAATTTGACTATCATCTAATGCAAGAAGTAAAACAAAGCATCAAAAACATGATCACCTTTATAGAATAAAGCCTTACTTTATAGATGACATGGAAAAAGGTTGCCAGAATTTACCAGCTTCAAACTCTTTTAAACAGACCCCCCCAATCACACTTACTCAAACAATGCTACAATAATGCAGCACAATTTGTTGCTAATGCTGCTTAAAGAATACACCAATGTTTAGATCTAAAACAACTTCAGTGGAAGTGCAACATACCCTAACCGTCTATCCATCAATCATTGCACACAAAGTAATCTATAAACCAGATTAATGCCACAGCAACAGCAGCATAATTTATCACTACTCTATCAAAATACTCTTTCATTGCACAGATAAACATCTATTACTAGTAACAAAATCTCCTGACTCTGAAGATCACTGCCTTTACACCTCCTATGTATCCAAAATCTGGAGCTCCATCTTATTCAACCTATAGCAAACCTATAACCTATTAAATTTTAAACAAAATCTGATGAAGACATGGCCATGTGCATGCCATTCACCAGGGGAGTGCTTCATCTCCTTAATACATACTGAACCTCATTCTTCAAATGCCATAAATATCCACCCACACAAAATAATTATTATTGGCATCCTTTAATCTGCTATCTCCTGGTTCCTGTTCTTCACCAATAAATTCTCTCTACCCTCCCTCCCTTACCTTTACACTTACCCCCTCCATTAAATCTTCTCTCTCTCTCACATACCTCATCAAACATTTTTAATTATGCATGTCTATCTTTTGACTCAATATCCCTGCATCTGTCTACTACCATTCCACTGTACTTTACAATCTACTGTTCTGTCTTACAACTCGACAGCCAACCATCTACTTATTATTGCTCTTCTGTACCTTGGAAACTACTTCCTGCATTTCTCGTATCCCACCTATAGCAACCAAAGCACTCACCTATGAACTGTATACAAGCTTAAGCCAAGGAGTCAGGGTTAATAATGTACCCTGTGCTGTAGTAGATCTACTTTTCTGCTGTTGATTGCTAAGACATGTCTTACTCTCTTCTTTCATGTTGTTGAATACCCAAGCCCTTTAGCATGAACCATGTACAATGCAAATAAGGTATTTTGTACTAAAATGGTTCTTCTTAGTTGTTAATGTTCAAGGTATATTTTCTTTACTCTTTTTGTTTAATCATTAAGCCCACCTACTCATTTCTGGAATGTGAATTTTTTGTCTTCTAACCATTAACTGATAATTGGTTGCAATGTTATTATTAGATTTGTACTAATCTCTCTTACTTGTAACCTTTCATAAACTTAATGTATGTATTTTGCATGAAGCTTTTCTCCGCAGGCCTCCTCTGAAAAAGGGTCTAGTGCCAAGTCAAACTATCCTGGTAAACAAATGTTAATGAATTAATAAATAAATAAATAAATATTTACCTATTGATTAAAATCACTATGTATGAATGTGAAAGTTTTGTGATTATTCAAAGTGTAATTTAGGACAACCATTTTTTTACCACTGAAACGATCTAACAGAATCAACATCACTCTGAAGAAGCAGACAAGAAATGGTCCTCAATCTATGGTCACAGGGATTTCTTCTAGCTCTTCTTTCGACTACTCATCCTACCGTCACACAGCATCTGTATTTTTCCATTAACAGTTACCACTTTACAAAACAGACTGCACCTAAATGCATACAGATTGTAAGCCAAAGGACTAACTCAGAATTTAAGAAGACATCCCAGTACTAATTCCTGCCATAGGGTTGCTTACTTAGTAAAAAGTAAACAGAAAGAAAGCAATACATAGCTGGTATATATATTTATTCGGGCACTTGAGGAGAAAGCTACCCAAGGCATTCATAACTGGTTGAAACCGTTTATTAACTTTAAGAAAAAATGTAATATAATCAGGTGCTGTTTATTTTCTTAGTCATTTTCCCACGGTTTATTACAGTGCATACAAGGCAAAAAAATTAAAATAAAAATAATAATAACCGAACACACTTTGACGAAAGTGCTTTTATCAAAAAAGCGCTTTTGTTAAAGTGTGTTACAAAAAAAAAATAAAACACTACATTTACATGTGATGTGTGTGTGTGTGTGTGTGTGTGTGTGTGTGTGTGTGTGTGTGTGTGTGTGTGTGTGTGTGTGTGTGCATACACACACACATATATATATACATACATATATATGTATTTATATCAGCATAAAGAGAAACATTCCCATGAGAAGACTGATAGTGGAAGGCAATTTTCTCATCTGAGATACTAGCAGCCTGAATTTATTTAGCGATTTAGGCTACCGGCTCTGGGGCGATTACAAGCTAGACAAGTTTGGCTCTTATTTCTGCAGGTAGCACTTATCACTCTTGTCCAAAGTGCTGAGTCATAAAAAAAAAAAATAAATAAGAGGGGACTGGTCCCATATTTTGGTGAAGAGTTTGGCAAACACTTGATGGGGGTGGCAGGGGTCCTTGTCAGTGCCTCCATGTTAAGTAATTATTGATGTGTGCACATAGAATTTATTGTATTTTTTTTTCGTTTCCTTGCAGATTGCTGAAGTGCAGTAGGCATCATGCGGTGGCTTGAAAAGGGGATCTGAAACGTGATTTTCTTGCCACTGGAATGGGGTACAATAAATGTCTGAGTATTAAAGCATGTTACAGCTCTGTGTTCAATTAGTAACAGCTGATTATTGCATTGGTATAAGGGGCAAGTAAGGAAGAGGTAGGTTGGGGGGGCCAGGGGAAACACTGTTGGGGTGGTTTAAGGGGAGTCTAGGAATCCCACAGGATGAGTAGAGTCACGACATTCATAGAAGTACAGGAACTTATTAGGCTAAAGCTTTATAGCTCTTGCAAGCCAGTGAAGTTTAATCCTTGCTTCTAGGTGCGTTGCTTACATGAGAGCTAGTAGGTTTAAGGGAAGATTCTATCTATAGATATCTATAGTATATATATATATATATATATATATATATATAGATATATATATATATATATATATATATATATATATATATATATATATATAATTTATTTATTTATATTTGCTGGATGTAGGTCTATTTTCAGCGGAGGCCCGGGGAGAAAAGCTCCACAGTTAAAATAAACAGACAGTAGTTACACTGGATTACATAGCGATTAACAATTTACATAGCAATTACTTACAACATATTTACAGATGAAGAACATAGTACATCAGTAGACAACTAGAATATATCTGTGAAGTACATAACAGACATTAACAAATGTTACAATAAGAAGTTCCTGCTGTATAATAAGTACTAGGCTTATGAGCATCTGTGCTTGCTATAATCAAGGTAGTTAGTGGAGTGGAAAGAAAGGTAGTGGTTGGATGGGGTGGATGATATTAGAGAGGGAGCTACAAGGGCATAGCCAGCATGTTTTTAGGTGCACTTTTAGTAAAGTTTTGAAGTGGGTGCATGATGGTACGGAGGTAATTGTGGGTGGGAGGGAGTTCCATAATTTGGCTATGGTGCAAGAGAATAGTTCTTCACCAGAGAATAGTTCTTCTTGGCTTTAGTGATCTGCAAGTGATTTTTGTTGCTGGATCGTAGTGGTCTGGTAGTGCGACAGGGTTGGAGTAGATTCTGGAGGGATGGGACATTTAGTGGATGGTTTATTAGTTTGTGGGCGAGTGAGAGTTGATACCATTGAAGGAGGTGAGGGAGTTCAAGCCAGCCCAGTTCAGCAAGTGAGAGACAGTGGTGACTATGGTAGGATGCCCCTGTGGCAAATTTGGCGATTTTGTTGTAGCAGGTCTCTAGCTTGTTTAGATCGCATTGCCTTAGGTTGGTATATATTGGAGAGGCATAAAGTAGGGTAGAGATAAGGTGGGAATTTGCTATTGAAATCTTTGCTGCTTTGGTGAGAAGTTGCTTATTTCTGTAGAATGCTCCTAGTTTTTTTGTGGACTTTTTTTATGGTCATGGATATGTGAATGTCAAATTTTAGTTTATTGTCTATTTCCACTCCTAGTAATTTGGTGTGTTCAGTTGGGTATATAGTGGTGTTGTCTTTTGCTGTGATGTTAAAGTGAGAGTTGTTTTGAGTATGTTTGGTGGGTTGGAAGATGAGTAGTTTAGTTTTGTTTGGGTTGAGTATTAATTGGGCATCGGATAACCAAGTTTCAACAGAGGAAAAGGCTTCCTGTGTGACTTTTTGTAGTTAGGGTAGGGACTGGGCTGAGCAGATGATGGTTGAGTCATCTGCGTATTGTATGAGTGTGCCATGTTTGGTGGCAGAGGCTAGATTATTGGTGAAAACAGAGAAGAGTAGGGGTCCAAGTATGGATCCTTGGGGAACCCCTATGGAGACAGGTAGTTGAGGAGATGTCATTCTGCCATACAACTGATTGTTGGTGGTCAGGCAGGTAACTCTGAAACCAGTTGGTGACTGATTATGAGAAGGATGGGTTATTGAGGACAGAGATAAGATGTTTGTGTGGGACCATGTCAAATGCTTTAGATAGGTCTAGGAAAGTAGCAGAGGAGAGATAGCCATTGTTTTTATGCTTAAAGATAGTGTTAGTAAAGGAGAGTAAGGCAGTGGTGGTGCTATGATTTAGTCAGAAACCATGCTGAGTATTGGAAAGGAGGTTGTTAGTAAGGAGATAGTCTGAGACCTGAGAGTGTATGCATTTCTCTAGTATTTTGGAGAGTGGAGAGAGAATAGCTATGGGACGGTAATTGGTTAGTACTATGGAGGGTCCGCCTTTGTAGAGGGGAATTATATGTGATACTTTCCACAGTGTGGGAACGTAACTTTCTGACAGAAATTGGTTAATCATGATGGATACTGGTAGGCCAGAGCATCAGCTGGGATTTGTAGGTATTCACTTGGGAGGTTGTCTGCTGCTAATTTGGTGGGCTTAAGTTTAGTTAAGAGTTTTTTTATGTTGGAGGTAGGTACAGAAGAAAAAGAGAAGGCAGTGGGGAGATTACTAGTTGAGGGTGTGGGTTGGAGGGGAGGGGGTTGTGTTGTTTACCTAGTGATAGTATGGTTTGTGTGAAGTGTGTGTTGAATGAGGTAGCAATATTTTCTGAGGAGTGAGGGATGTTAGGAGGAGGGGTACTGACTTTACCTGGGTGGAGGATGGAGTTTATGGAGGACCAGAATTGTTTGGAGCTGTGTTGGGAGGAGTCTAGGGAAGACTGGTAGTATTGGAATTTGTCCTGTTTTATTAGCTTTTTGACTCTATTGCATAGTTCTAGGAATTTCTGTCTAGTTGAGGGGGTTTTGGTTTTGCGCCAGTGCTCCCAGGCTTTATCCCTGTTTTTAATTTCTGACTTAGTGGTTTTCTGTAGCCATGGGGAGGGTTGTGCTTTGATTCTGGAAAGTCTTATGGGGGCATGGTAATTAAGGATGCTCAGGAAGGTAGTATTAAAAAATTCAACTGCGTCATCAAGACTGAGGTACTTTAGAGGACGCCAGTTACATTCTTTGAGGGATGAGATGAATGTGAGTGGGTTAAAGTTTCGTTTTTTACGTATTTGATGGTAGATGACAGGTTTAGCTTGGTATAGGTATTTTTTGAGTAGGAATGTTGGGGAGTGATCACTGAGTCTATCTGATAAGCAGCCTGTTATATATCACTAGGGGCTCTTACTGACTAGTATCCAATCCAGGGTAGTGTGCTTGCTGGAGTTTTTATTTATCCTGGTTGGTGACTGGACTAGTTGGGTGAAGCCATGAAGATTTACATGATGGGTTGAATGGTTGCCAGAACAGGATTGCCAGTCAATATTGAAATCACCTAAAACGATATTTTCTTGGGGGAGTTGGTGGGTAGACCAGCTGAGGAGGTTTTCTAGTGGAGGGATGTTTTGGCCAGGTGGAAAGTAGCATCCAATTATGTTGATGGTTTTGTTTTGGTTTATTTTGAGGTTGGTATATATTATTTCTTCATTGCCTATTTGTGGAGCTGATGATTTTAAGATCTGGATGTTTAGCTGCTGTTTAAATATTATAGCTACACCACCCCCTTTCTTGTTTAGCCGGTCTACTCTTAGTATGCCATAACCTGTAGGGAGTATTTGCTCACTGGTAATGTGAGGTTTTAGCCAGGTTTCTGTCAGGATGACTACATCTGGGGAGTACAAGTCTATGGTGGCATGGAGTTCATGGACTTTGTTAGATATACTTCTAATATTTAGGCTTAGTAGAAGGAAGTCACTTGGCTTTCTATTGGCTGTAATATGGGAGAAGTTGTGGTTTCTAGTCTGATTATGAGGATTGGGGTTGGAGATGGTAGGGCCAGGGTTGGGGTGGATGTCTCCACTTAGGGCTAGTTTTGATATGCATGAAGTTATTAGTTTTCTCAGTTTTTGAATGTGTTTGTTTATTAGGGAAACTTTATGATTGTGCTCTGTGGTAATAGGTATGGTGGGAGGGTTAATATGTGAAGTTGTAGGGATGCTTTATGTTTGAGTAATATAGTTGGTAGAATATGTGGGGGGTGCATAGGGATGGTTCTTGAGTTGGTGGGAGGGAAGATGAGTGAGGGTGAGGCATGAGTTGTGGTGTGAGTAGTAGTACAGTGGTAGTGGTTGAGTGGGGGAATGATGGAGCTTTGGTAGGATGTAAGATATGCAAGGAGAGTGCATGCAGTGAGCATAGGTAAGGTATGCTTGTACATGTTAGTTGAAGAGGTGTGATAGTAGTGGGAAGATGGAGGAGGTAGTGTTGGGTTAGTGCTGTGGTTGGCTATTGGAAAGATGGGAGGTGTTTGTGAGTGTAATAAAGGTGGGACCACTGGGGGCGGGAGGGAATAGCGGGCAGGGTGGAGAGTGAAGTGGGTAGAAACCCTGTTAGTTGCTCTTATGGGGGGGGGGGCTGGAAACAATCAGGTAACAGAGTTAACTGATAAATGAACATATGATAGTGACAAGGGTGGTTGTAGTTTTAAAAATGATGCCTGCCACAGGTAATATTTATTAACTTTGGGATTGTCTTAAGGTAATAAACAGGGAAGGGGGAGGAGAGAACAAGGGTTTGAGCAGGCAGTTCTTTGTACTGCTGTTAATGAGCCAAAGCAAAGACAAGTTTGTATTTAAAAAACAATCACAATTGACCAAGGACTGCTCTGAAACTGTAAGTCATTTCTTAACAATTTCTCAGGTGGAAAAACAGGATAACCTTGTATCAGTAGGCTACTGTGGTCTCAGTTTAAATTAACAAACACACAGTATTGATCAGTTATGGATACTATTTGCTAACAATAAGAGAGAAAGTGAAGATGAGTGAGTGTGTGTGTGTGTGGGGGGGGGCTGCTTACAAGCCAAAGCAGAGTGCTCTCCAGGGGAAAATTAATATTGGCTCAAACAGGTAGACACATTCTCAAAGTCAACTTTAGCTGTTTGCAGACAGTTCAGACCCGGACTGCGCTTTTCTTATAAGAATGATAAAGGTGGTACCGCAGTTGAATACTTAAGAGTGGTGTTAGGTCTAGAAAAGAAGAGTACAGAGAGGAGTAAGCACTTTGAGATGGTAAAGATATATTATAAAGATTACAAAAAACAAACTGAGCAAATAGCTACCGTATGCTGGAAAATATATGTCTTGAACCAACTACTACTATATGCAGATACTGAGCCAATTGGAAAAACATCTGTTAGAAGAAACCTCAAGACAGTTATGCAGTCACAGAAAAAAATATAGCAAGCAGGATTCTGTTGAGGTTGTCTAATGTGATTTTATTCACCAGTAACAACACAATTATATAGAAATAATTAGACATCAGTATGAGCTGTCTACACACAACACAATTACATGAATAACATTAGTGAACAAGGTGCAGCTATGCAAATAGACCATATTATTATACTAAAAACAACTTGGTGCAGACAAAATGCTAGCATGGCATAGTAACTTCCAATAATAAAGCATAAATCATATTAGATGTCTAACACAATTCAACATAAACATATACAGTTGTAAAATGTCTAACAGAATTCAACATAAATAGGCATTTATAGTTGTAAAACACTTATTGGAGAGACACTGAGCCCCTCATGGGGCCTGTAGCAGAGTGGATTGTAGTTTTTTATACCATGACGCCCCCATTAATATTCCAAAATGTGCATGCTGATTGGCCAGCGTGCACGTTGTAAATCGACTTATACTAGTGGAAAAAGGTCCGGTCGCCGGGACTTTTTCCATTACTATAAGTCTCTTTTAAAACACTGTCTCGCTATGTTAAAAGAGTTTAACATAGCGACACAGGTTTAAAAAAAGCAACAGAGATCTCTGTTGCTTTTTTTAAAGCTGTCTTGCTATGTTAAACTTCTTTAACATAGCAACACAGTGTGTAAAAAGCAACGGAGATCTTGCTTTCTCCATTGCTTTTTTTTTTAAACCTGTCTCGCTATGTTAAATGGGTTTAACATAGCAAGACAGCTTTAAAATAAGCAACGGAGATCTCCATTGCTTATTTTAAAGCTGGCTCACTATGTTAAACCCATTTAACATAGTGAAACAGTAAAAAGCAATGGAGATCTTGCTTTCTCCGTTGCTTTTGGCCACAGCTCTGATGTACTGCATAGGCATGCGCAGCACATCAGAACTGCCGCGGATACCAGACAGCTGTGGAAGGGCAGCGAAGAGGCATTATACAATGCCATTATTTAAGAAAGGTAATTATTTCTTTTCTTAAATAATGTCATAGTATAATAGCAATAACCCACTTCTGGTGTGTAATGGATTACCCACGGTTGTCTTTGTTTGGTCCCTCGGGCTTTGCCCTTGGGACCAAACCATGCCAACCGTGGGTAAATCCCACATTACCCACACACAGGCGTGGGTTATTGCTATAAAAAATAGGGCCTGCCACAGGTAATATTTATTAACTTTGGGATTGTCTTGAGGTAATAAACAGGAAAGGGGGAGGAGAGAACAAGGGTGTGAGCAGGCAGTTCTTTGTACTGCTGCCAATGAGCCAAAGCAAAGACAAGTTTGTATTTAAGAAGCAATCACAATTGACCAAGAACTGCTCTGAAACTGTAAGTAATTTCTTAACCATTTCTCAGGTGGAAAAACAGGATAACCTTGCATCAGTAGGCTACTGTGGTCTCAGTTTAAATTAACAAACACACAGTATTGATCAGTTATGGATACTATTTGCTAACAGAAGGGAATAAGAGAAAGTAGAAGATGAGTGTGAGTGTGTGTGTGGGGGGGGGGGGCTGCTTACAAGCCAAAGCAGAGTGCTCTCCAGGGGAAAATTAATATTGGCTCAAACAGGTAGACACATACTCAAAGTCAAGTTTAGCTGTTTGCAGACAGTTCAGACCCGGACTGTGCTTTTCTTATAAGAATGATAAAGGTGGTACTGCAGTTGAATACTTAAGAGTGGTGTTAGGTTCAAAGTCAACTTTAGCTGTTTGCAGACAGTTCAGACCCGGAATGTGCTTTTCTTATAAGAATGATAAAGGTGGTACTGCAGTTGAATACTTAAGAGTGGTGTTAGGTTCAAAGTCAACTTTAGCTGTTTGCAGACAGTTCAGATCCGGAATGCGCTTTTCTTATAAGAATGATAAAGGTGGTACCGCAGTTGAATACTTAAGAGTGGTGTTAGGTTCAAAGTCAACTTTAGCTGTTTGCAGACAGTTCAGACCCGGAATGCACTTTTCTTATAAGAATGATAAAGGTGGTACCGCAGTTGAATACTTAAGAGTGGTGTTAGGTTCAAAGTCAATTTTAGCTGTTTGCAGACAGTTCAGACCCGGACTGTGCTTTTTATATACACACACACACACACATATATATATATATATATATATATATTCATATATATACACACATATATATATATATATATATATATACATATACATATATATATATATATATATATATATATATATATATATATATATATATATATATATATATATATATATATATATATATTCATATATAGACAATGCAGTTTCATAGATATTTAAGAGTTTAGCAGCTAGCAGTAATGAACCACTCCTATTAGGCTGTCCTTGTTGATCACAGTGAAATACCCTGTAATTATTGAATAGTCAGGAGAGGTAGAAGATGATTATGTTTTAACTGCATTTCATTTATTCCTAAAACGGCTAATTTAGTGTTGTTGAAATGAAACAGGCAATTCAGATTTATTATTGATACTTACAATATTCTGGTGACTGATAGTGAGTTTTTGTGACATGTGTGTGTTAATTACTTTGCATTGTTTGCTGTTGTTTGTAGGACTTCAGCTCTGTTTGAGATCACAAGATGTAGCATTCTAGGATAGCTGTAGAGATCTTGTATATTGTTTGCTTTTTCTAGGGTGCTGACTAATTTTGAAATAAGATATATTGAGAAGGTCTGAAGTACTTAATCATGTGAGCTGTTTATTGTATTTTATTTGATGGACATTTTTTTTAGTAATATTAAGGCAAAATGTCTAGAGAATGAATTTTGTTGGTGGTGTATGTGAAATAGTTTGAGTGAGGTGGGCATGATGGAATTTGTCATGCATAAAGTTTAGTTGGGTGGCTTTAGAGAGCCTCCCCTCTTCCTCGCAGAGAAATATCACACTCAGATTTGAACTAAATGAATAAGCAGGTGATAAGTTGGGAAATTAATGTCTTTGTTATTTTTGTGTTGTAACTGGCCATTCAATGTATCAGACCCCTCAATAGTCATATAGCAATATATATTTATATGTATCTTCCAAAGTCTAACCTTATTGTCAGTTATCTCAGAGGTGAACCATTCCATGAATGATGTAAGTGGAAAACTGAATGATATAGAGGTGAAAAACATACCTGCACAGTAAAGAAACAGTGGTGCAGATATAAGACTGGGTGTTGCATTTCTGATATTGCTCTGCTTTCCTGAGGATGCACAATTTCACTTTGTGCTTGTACAGAATTTAAAAAAAATGTAAATAAGTTTATTATAAGCTCAGTAACAAACACACATGATGCTGTCAGACTGGTGCTGTCACTGTAATAACTTTTACTGGTGGTTGTAAGTGTAGTTTTAAAATGGTGAATTCACAGATTACTGGAAGCAGGACTGGGAAGCATGGAGAAGGCCTGCTGTATAAGAAGCTGCAGTCCACAAGGTCAAGAAACATCAGATGAAGAGCAGTCCGGGGCATGTTACAGGACTTTCAATTTTTTAACACCACGTCTTTAAAAATTCTACTTTGTAATACTTTCTCAAAGCAGTGTAGACTAATATTAACTATGGCAACATACTAACCAGCTTCACAGCATGTTATGGCACAGGAAATTCTTTAGACTACAAGTTAAATTGTTTTCTCCCATGCAGCATTACAAATAGCTAATTGAATGTCTCATATATTAATTGAATGAAGAGAGCTGCCACAGGTGAGTTATTTAATGGTGGTTATAGTAATATATTACTGCTGGCCATCAGTCATCTCATGACTCAGGTAGCCTGTGTATTCCTCCTTAAGGTAAGATCTGATCATGGAAGACCATCATCCAAGCAGTCATGATGGTTTCCTTTTTCCTTGCTTTGGACCCTACCAGTAAGTAACATTTCCATCTGGAATGCATCTTTGCAATGCTGGCCCTTTGATGCATGCCTGCCTCCAGATTGGCACAACTTTTGGTAAGGACACTATATGTTGTTTGATAAGGCAGTGCAGACCTTGTTCTTGCATTCAACACCCCAATCCAAACTGATAGCTCATTTCTTCAACTTATATATGCCTCCATTAATTCTTTACCTCTCTTCTTAAACTCAAAACAAAACATGCAAAAATTCTCTAGGCACTAAGGTTATTATTTTCCATCAATGTAACTGGATTCTCAACTCTCTTATGCCCAATCTCAGTAAAACCTAAGACAAAATTCCCAACCTCAATCAAATCTAAGGCAAAGTACAGGACGAAGTTAACTATAATTATACAGTTCAGTGAAACTAGACAAACATAATAAACAGTTAATTAATGCTTCATATGCTAACTACAAATGTAAAAGGATAACATATCATTCCAAGTTCATTAACTTTCTTATTCACTCTATCAAGCTCACTTCCCTTATCCCTATACCTTTTCTCTGGCAGACTCTTGAGTCGAACCTAAAATTGGTCACCTACAATTACAGCTTTAAATAAATAAACAAACAAACAGGGAAATTAATGTATATATTTGTGATAGAAAGACCTCCCACTAGCATTAGCAGCTCCAGTATCAAGTGATAAAATAGTTACATTTTGTGATAGAGTTTTGCTGTAGTTGAAAGTGAAGAATTTTCAGATGTATTAATTATTTATGCCACCATTGCCATCTCTACCTTCTCACAGTATGCTACTAATGTCATTAGGTGATGAATTTCCAAATGTATTAATTATTTATGCCACCGTTGCATCTCTACCTTCTCACAGTATGCTACTAATGTCATTAGGTGATGAATTTCCAAATGTATTAATTATTTATGCCACCGTTGCATCTCTACCTTCTCACAGTATGCTACTAATGTCATTAGGTGATGAATTTCCAAATGTATTAATTATTTATGCCACCGCTGCATCTCTACCTTCTCACAGTATGCTACTAATGTCATTAGGTGATGAATTTCCAAATGTATTAATTATTTATGCCACCGTTGCATCTCTACCTTCTCACAGTATGCTACTAATGTCATTAGGTGATGAATTTCCAAATGTATTAATTATTTATGCCACCGTTGCATCTCTACCTTCTCACAGTATGCTACTAATGTCATTAGGTGATGAATTTCCAAATGTATTAATTATTTATGCCACCGTTGCATCTCTACCTTCTCACAGTATGCTACTAATGTCATTAGGTGATGAATTTCCAAATGTATTAATTATTTATGCCACCGTTGCATCTCTACCTTCTCACAGTATGCTGCTAATATTGTTATGTGGCCCAGCAGTTTGTTAGTTTAATGATAGTCTGGACCTGGGCTAGTAGTTCCTGGTGTACTTTACAGTGACAATGTGGGTCTGAAGATGAGTGTTGAAGCACTGATAGCAATGTTATCAAAGCCACATGTTAAAATGACAAACATTTAAGTAAATGATCCTATTGTGTAGCAGGAGTCATCACAGATAACAGCAACAGAATTATTGGAGAATAAGAACGTATGAAATTTTCTGAACATAGTTGGAAAACATTGCTAAAACTAAATTGATCAAAACATTTTCTGCTCTCTCCTGGTAAGACTTCTGTCTCAGCAATCCAAGACACCCAGAACTTTCCTCATTTCCTTTTGCACAATAATTTCTCACTTTCAGATTATCTGACATAAATATACCTATACCATTCTTCATATTATTTACAGTCAGTGGTCAGCCCTCTGACCCTACAAACCCTTTTTTTGCTGTTTTATAACTTAAGGGCACTGTTATACACATCTTGCAACAAAGGAAGCCTAGTTTACATCTGAGCAGTCTTTAATCCCTGCATGTTAGTGTTCTGCTCTGCTTTTTACATCTACACAGTTCAGTGAGAGAGAATCACTGTATAATAAATACCCCTTCAGGGAACTAGGGAAATACAACCAGATCTAACATATATGCCTAAACAGTTCAACTAATTGGTACCGTGCTAGTGAAACTAAGCTAATCTCATCAGTTGTATTGGCACCATAAAGCTAACACTATGGTTGTAGAACAGCTGCACTCTCAACTGCTTCTGCATGCATGGCATGCATGCTCTATATACAGCATACAGCACTTTCAACTGTCTGTATGGTCTACATATTCATTGAGAGCACTTCTCTGAAACCACTTACTTATAAATTTAGTTGACACAGCTATATAGGTATATATATATATATATATATATATATATATATATATATATATATATATATATTGATATATAAAGTGTAATACCTTAAACTTCCTGTGGTAAAAACCACATGGCATAAATGCAAATGAACCCTTAAGGTAAAACTTGCATAATATGCACACATATACCAAAATAGAAATAGATGTACTATATATATATATATATATATATATATATATATATATATATATATATATATATATGTGTGTGTGTGTGTGTGTGTGTGTGTGTGTGTGTGTGTGTGTGTGTGTGTGTGCATATGTAAAATATGTCTCTAGGTGATCTGGTCATGTGGACTAATGTTGCCAAATGGTCATGGATATTTGCAGGTGATAAGTGGGTTGAGGACGCAGCCTACTCTAAACTACACTAGGGAGCCATGCCAATGGTGGGAGGGGTGTATTTGCCCCTACTGGCCAGTGTATGCCTGCATAACTTCCAGCAGCCCTGGGTCAATAAACTACTAGCCAGCTGGTGTCCATCTGCCCAGCTTGGATTACCCAGAATAGCTCTGTTAAATGATAGTTGGACATAAAAACATTTAACCTGCCAAACATGAACTAAATATTGCTACACTCAATATAGGTTCACTGATAGGATGCAAACTGGAAGTGAATGATAAGAAGGATGCTGAACAGCCTATGTATTCAGGACACAAGATGGAAGTGTAGCACAGCAGAGCCACTTAGCTTAGGATCCAGGATCTACTACTCAGGAAAAATACAGACTAGAAATGATGTCAGAATTACTGTGAGGGACAGGCTTCAGAAGGATGTTGTCAGAATTAGTAACAGACTCATGGCAGTCAGACTCCAGGGTAACAACAGGACATGATTCATAATCCCAGCATATGCCCCAAAGCAGGGTTGTGGTAGTGAGGAAAAGAGTGCATTCAGACAGCAGCTGCAGGACCTACTAGGTAATACAGGACAAGATAAATTGGTTTTGATAATGGGTGACTTGAATGCACATATTGGGACAGGTGGAACAGGATACAAGAACTGCCTGAGGCAACATGGATAAAACAACAGGAATAAAGAATGAGAGACCATTCTAAACTTCTGTCTGGCAATTGGCTTAATGGTAGCCAAAATATGATTCAGCAAGAGAGACGGTCAAAAGATCACATACAAGAGTGACCAACATACAACTCAGGTGGAATTTCTCCTAGTGCAGAAAAGGCACTCTGGTAGAATCAGTGATCACAAAGGCATCTCTAGTGAAACAGTCAGCCTCAGCATAAACCACTGCTTGCCACAATCAGCTGCAAGCAATGATCAGAGAAGGCTCTAAGGTCAACAGAGACCAGGCTGAACACCTGGAAGTTGACTGGAGTGAAAGCACAAAGATTTCAAGGAATTACTAACGGCTTTACTACCTCCACAGGAAGAGGAAAGAGGTGGAGATGATAAAAGAATGGCAGCGCTTCAAAACAGCACATGTGAGGACCATAAACAAGATATACATCTGAGCCAGGTATGGAAATAAGGTACATAAGGAAAATTGGTGATGGAATGCATAAGTCCTGGAACTCATTAAAAGAAAGAAGGAGTGCAGGAAAAGTCGGAGATAGAAAAGATAGGAAGGAATACTGATTGGCTAACAAAAATGCTAAGTGAGGAGTTGCACTAGCAAAGAACAAGACATCAGAGACACTGGAAAGTGACTCAGTAGATGGCACAAAGAAACTATCAGATTGCAAGGCAAAGATAAAAATATAAAAAAGATAGTAAGATACCCTTCAAAAGGGATGCCGGCAACAACCTGCTCACCAGTTAACAGGACATCGAAGGCAGAAAGAAGAAGTATTTTCAGAAGATTCTGAATGAAGAAAACTGCAGAAGCTGTACTGCCCTGGACACAGCCTATAATGAAATAAGAGGAAGATCCCACCTTAGAAGAAGTAAGAACAGCTATAAGGAAAATGATGTCAGAAAAAGCAGCAGGCTCAGATGAGGTCAGCAGATATGATAAAGATGTTAGGTGAGATATGTGAAAAATGGGTCCTGAGGGTAATCGTTGCATTATGGAGAGAAAGGTCTATCCTAGAAGCCTGGGCAATAAGCATACCAGTGCGAGTGCAAAGTGGACATTCAAACCTGTGGTCAGTACAGACTTATCAAACTTCTGTCGCAGTGCATGAAAGGTCTGCAGAAGGTGATTGATAAATACAGAGGGTAGTAGAAAGTAAGATGGGAGGTGAGCAGTTCAGATTCATGTCAGGATACAGCTTAACTGATTCAGTGTTTATAGTAAGACAGATAGCCGAGAAGAAACTAGAGATGATGAAAGGGTCCAACTGGGCATTCCTAGACTTGGAGAAAACACATGACAAGGTCCCAAGAAAGCTGAGTTGGGCAGTCCTGCAGTGGTTCAAACTCCAAGAAACATTGGAAAAATTAGTGCAGGCTCTGTACAAAGATGCAATAACTCATGTACAAAAGTGATCGGTCTCACAGATGGGCTCTCAGTGGGAGTAGTTATGCATCAGGTTTTAGGTCTGAGCCCACTGCTGTTCATACTGTTGATGGATGACTACATTAGCAAGCAGGCTGGAGGGGCAGTTCAACAAAGTTGCTGCATGCTGATGATATAGCATTACAGGTTGGCTCTGAGCAAGAGCTTCAGACAAGGATGGGGAGAGGAATGCAAAACTGAAGGCATGTGGGATGAAGCTGAGTACAGATAAGACAGTTGCAATGGCAACAAATGTGGGAAAATCAGAAAAAGCTGAGAGCTGAAACATAAGGGGAAATAGAGGAACATGTCAACAACTTCAATTACCTTGGATGAGGGGTTGAGGAGACGGGAAGTCTAAATGTAGAAGTCAAAGCTAGAATTAGATGGACTGCAGCAAAATGACACAGAGTGTCAGGGGTAGTATATGATGAAGAATGCCAAATAAGCTGAAACGTAAGGTGTACAAAACAGTGGCACAACCAGTAAAATTGTATGGTACAGAATCCTGGGCAGTAAAGGCAAAGCAGATGAGGAAGCCAGAGGTTATGAAGATAAAATGCCTGATGCGGGTGGTAGGATGCACACTATGGGACAGATGACAGAATGATGACATAAGCGCTGAAGCTAAAGTAGCTCCAGTTGCAGAGAAGGTCATACAGAATAGATTACGGTGGTTCAGGCAGATGTGAAGATAGGGAGAAGACAACATGGTGAAGAAGTTTAAGAACATGATGAAGAAGATTTAGAACAGACAGGAAAAAAGCAAGAAAACATGAGTGTGTCCAACAAAGAGATGGAGGGATTGAGAAAAGACCAGTGACAGTCAGACATACTACTTGTATATACCAACTTCAAGATTACCCAGCAGTGGGGAAAGAGGAAAGCTCCATTAACCACACAGTCTAGTGATCTGCACATATGGTAAAGTGTGAACTGTGAAAAACACCCTCTCTCAAGTCAATTGCCAATTAAATAATTGCCAAACTGATGAAACTACAATTGTATATGTAGACTTTTCAGCAAATTGTGAGTTTGGAGTAAGCATTTATATGTATGGAGATTTGGGGGTGTCCTTGCATATGAAGGTTGCAGGGGGCTTGCACCATTGCAAGAAATGCGTTCCAGATGGATCACTGTAAGTGGCTTTCAGACAAGTTTTTACAATGACTTTGGCTTTGTGGTAAGTGACATTGTTGCGTCTTCATGAATCCCACACAAGTGTATACATGTTCACATGTTGGCACTTTCACATGCATACACATGTCCACACACAGACATGACACACACACACACACACACACACACACACACACACACACACACACACACACACACACACACACACACATATATATATATATATATATATATATATATATATATATATATGGATTCACTTCAGAAGAAGCTCGAATCCCCAAAATCTCGAATTTCATATAACCGAGACCAAAAGATCGTGTTTTGGAAACTTGAACTTCTGAAATAAAACCGTAAAAAAAAAAAAAAAAACTCAAACACCGCTTTTGCAGGGGGGCTGCACCCCCCTACTTAAATATACCAACTCCGAGATCGCGCTACAGTGGGGAGAAGGGAAATCTCCCATTTTGCGCTGTATGCGGAAGTGCAAAAAGGGAGATTTCCCACTTCCTGTCAACACCTCCGAAAAGATAAAAACATTACGTGCACACAGACCGTACAGGAATCCTTGCATCTGTGTGCACGTAACGTTTTAATATAAGTAAGGTCTTATTTTTTAACACTTTACATATTCGATTTACTGTAATCTCGATCATATGGTTTCGACCATATGAAATTCGAGATTTCAGTAATTATAGTACATAAGCCACAGGCATAGCTAGGGTGGGGGAAAAGGGGAAAGTCATGTCCGGTATAAAGTGCTAGGGGTCAAAACTGGCTAGTTAGTAGAGCAGTATCAGTATTCAGAAATGCATGCCAAGACTGCTCTTTTGATCAGGGCTGAAGCTCTTTAGTATTTTTAGCTCTGTATGTCTCACATTATGACTCTTCTGTGGACCCTTAACATTTCCCACTTCCCATACACTGCATATTAGTGGTGGAACCATTCATTGTACCATTAAAATGCACATCACCCATTTCTCAGTATAATGGATTTGGCTACTAGTGACAAATACAAAGATATTTCCATGACTCTTTACAGCAGGGAAGACACCATCAATGCAAAGTGCTATATATGACCAAAGGAGTATCTGAATTTCTTCCCATTTCAACATTTCAAAGGCAGTGCAGGAATGAACCGTGGCATGGTTTGCACATGACAGAGAAGCTCTAATCACCAAATCTGCATAGCAGACATGACTAAATCCCACCAAATCCCACATTCACACAGGTTATTCTTTAATGTGCTTGACTGAAAAATTAGGGAAAATATTGTTTTCAGTACCATTTTAATGAACATTATTACGATTTTTAGTATGAAAATAGTGTTCCTTGGCAGTTTTATGGTGTGTTGTGTTTTTTCTGAAGTATGGAAAACAATAATTTTAAGAGTATTTGTGTTTTTCTCACATCACATTTAATTTTTATCTCCCAAACAAAAACATTCACTTCTGCATTCCCTGAATAACTCTTGATCCTAACTGTTAATAATATATAATAATGCTGCATGAGAGCTTTGTGAAATGCTTTTAGCTGTACCATAAAAAGTACAGTAACCCAATTTTTGCAAACATTTCTGGCAACTGAGTTTTCCTGTGATTTAGAGTGTCTTATTTTACCACAGGTTTTCAAACTCCTTGGGTTAAATAGCTATAACTCCAGTAATACCACCGATGCTTTGTTTTCATGGTTATTGCAACTAAGAATTTATCCTTCATGAAACCAGGAACCAGCACTTCCCACGCAACAATTCTCACTCCCACAGTTTTGATGGCCTGTGAGTGCTTTCTAAGATCAGTGAGACAACATCTGCACCATGTCAAAGTTGATGGTGAGAGAGGGCACAAGGGAAACTCTAATTTGTTTGTCTTTCTTTTCATATTATTGTGCAGCTTTCAAAGTGCAAAGTTCAGAGGAAGTGAAGCAGGAATTCTTTCTGCCAATTAGAAATGGCAAATAAAAGGGAAAAGAGTCTTAAGAAATATTTATGACACTCAGCAACAATGACATTGTTTAGATTGTTTTTAATAATATTAGTGCCTCCTTGTGATATGGAAAAGGTGAAGACATTAAACAAAACCTGTTTTTTTTGGGGGGGGGGGCAAAACTCCTCTTACCAACTGATTTTAAATGCTGGATATTTTAGTTTAATCGTATCCTGTTGTTTTGCCTATTTCCTGATAACCAGGAAATGCTTGCTAGCATTTCAAGACAGTCCCATGGGTTTCACTGAAAATTGCTTTACTTCTGGAGTAAACTCTTAATGACTTTTGTATTTTGCTAGAAAGACTTAATTGTTTACTTTGGACATTCTAGTAGCTCATTTGTTCATTCATTTATTCATGCATGTTTGCATTTATCTTTCTATGTAACTCTCTAGGCATTCTGGCATATACACATTTGTTATTTATGAATTATTTATTATGCATGCCCAAATACAAGTATTCATTTATTTTGCTGCTGCTCATCTCTGGTTACTACTTTTTGCTGCATCTAGTTCTAACTAATTAATTTATTGTGTACTTTCTGTATCTGTTTTGTACTGTTACTTTCTCTTCCTTTTATTCATTGTTTGAACTTTGCTATCTACATGCTTCCTTTTTCCTTTTCCCTTCATAGTTGCATTCTTAGCATGTTGTATAAGTTGTTCCAGGCATATTAGTGTTTTTCTTTAAAATAAGTTCTACTGTTAATGTTAGAAGAAACTTTGTCCATAGTTGTGAGATAACTAGTTAACTTCATTTAAGACAGCTAGGAGTTCAAACATAGAGTTCTGTATTCCTTCAGTTTCTTTATAGCAGATCAGGGTGGGCTAATCTGCTCCTTGTTTATTTGTACCAGACTTGGCTTTTGCATGTTGGACTTCCAAGACGATACTTTTATTTTAACATGCTGAATGTGACATTTCTCCTAGAAGGGCACTGGCAAAGTTAGGTACTCTTTTACTGTTATTCCTTAGTATTTGCAGTGATTGTTGACTTACTACTACTGCTATTGTATAGATTTTTATTAGGCGACCTACCCTTGTAGGGACCATTTTAAGTCTAATCAATTACCTCATATGAAAATCAAACTCTGCACCGTGCGTCTGTAAGGTAAACACGTTAGCCATTATGCCAACCTCCCTACGTCACTTCTACTCCCCTATCCGGTCAACTTCTACTACCTACTTGTTGCCGCTGCTTGTAACTCCATTATTTGGAACTTGTGTTCCAGGGTCACCATGGCACACTTAAGCCTCACTACCTGTATCTATTATTGCTAGTTTTAATTCAACAGGAACCTACTACATTACTACTTAAACTGCATTCTTCCTATTATAAATTGTATTGGGTTGTCGTCACTTGTTGAGTCCTCTTCTGACTGACTCCTTACTTGAAATCTTTTGTTCTCAAATTATATAGAATTCAAAAAGTAGGATTCAAAAGTAGTTACTAGGCTTGTAGTCCAGGGGATCTTTGGTGAGCCTAGCCCAAATTCCCACCTGCCTCCAGCACTGTTTGTTTAAATGACTTGCTCAGGGTCACAGAAACAATCAAACCCTATACTGTAGGAACTACAGTGTGCAGCCTTAACAATCGGCACCAACTGCCAGACCTGGCTATATATATATATATATATATATATATATATATATATATATATATATACACACACACACACACACATATATATATATATATATATATATATATATATATATATATATATATATATATATATATATTGCAGAACTCTTGCACTGTCTGGGAATTGAACCCAAGTCAATGGTTTGGAAGGCAGCTATGGTCAATACTATACCAGCAATGCTACTTTAACCTCAGAATGCTTAGATTTTAAGGAACAAATATCAGAAAGTTCAGATGTTCTTTTTTGTTTGTTTTTGTACCAGGAATAAATGAAGTAATGACTGTATCAGTGTTTCTCCTGAATGGATCTCTACAAAAAACACCAAAAGACGAGGAGCTCAACCCATGGTACCTGCATAACCAAACAATGTACAAAACCCCCTTATAACATACAATAGCTTGCTTCTAAAAAAGGATTTTAAACTGGTCCTCTATTACCACATAGCCAGTAACTTTTGCAACTGTTGGGTTACATGACCTAGCTAAAAAGTTACACACCTCCCTCTGCTATTCATTCTACATTTCTCTGACTTTCCTTTGAACTTTTGCCACCTTTTCTGTCAACTAATTCCCCTTACCAGAAACTTTCAGATAACCTAATGCATTACACTGCTTTTTTTATATCCTTATGACATGCTTTAAGTCACCCTCTCCTAACGTACAAAGAACATTCAATGAAATGATGTTTCTGGTTGACTTAAGTATTGGTTTGAAGAGTGCTAAGGATCCTTGCAACCACCCAAACATCTAGCTATGTGTCTTATTCCAGCTTATCATCAATCCCACTAGGCATTACAAAGTTACTAATAAGGAGAATATGTTCAGTCTGGTCCTAACAGTTATGCCTAGCCATTATTCTCACCTGTGCTATCTGATTCCACTAATCATCATTTTTCCATGAATGATATCCGACAAAAAACAAGGTTAAAGCATAGCACTCTTTTATACTAACTGAGTTGCAAAACAATTCTAGCTATATATATTCACATAAAGACAAACAGTTATTTCCTTTGTTACCCGGGCATTTATCATGCAGTTGATTATTTCAACAATATCTCTTTATCCACCTTTAATAGGATGGATCCATTCATGAAGGAAAGGTCCAAAATGAAAATATTTACCTAGATTACTGAAGATATAAAAATCCTTATGATAAAATTAACTTCTATATCAAAGATCATAGCTGCCAGAGTCAAAGTCAATCAAATAACTCTGTAATTATGTCAAGCCAATGTCTAATAAAATGAATTACTATGGCCAGAACTAATCTCAACACATCTGATATGATCACAAAAGTGTTGAAACCGAGACCTCAGTTTGACTGCAGTTGATATGAAACTGTAATTCATTTTATCAACTATTTTTCTGCAATAGAATTTTCCTTTGCAATGGAAGATAAAATCCTTCATAAAATCATATTTCTCTTCTTTGACTCTATCCACTTTGAAATTCTTTTACTGAAAGATGTTTCTTTTACTGAAAAATGTTTTAGTAAGCTAAAGCCTGCTACTTCTCTATTTGCTGATAGCTTGCCGTCAGAGTGCCTGAAGCTCTTGGGTAAAGGCACTGTGCAGCTCACAGAGAATTATGACAAGGTTTCTGATCATATCCAGCTTGCTATTTGCATGAGAGTTGGATGTCAAGAAGTTGGTCTTAAGAGCAGAGTGAAGAGAAGATCAACAGGTGAATTTGGCATCGTTGTCAAGAACATATAAGCAGTTGTGATCAACAAAACTCAATTATAATTATTGTTGTATATTGAGCTTCAGACGTACCACTGCCACACAACCAGACAGTGGCCAGCAGTGCTGTATCTTACCAAGAGCATTAAAAGCTGTTTAGACAATTCTCTCTTCAACACTTTTGTTTATTAGTGTGAAAGCATGAAATGCATTATTACTTTTAAAGCAGTCAAAGTGCTTCAGACTGCATACCTTGCATGCTACAGCAAGAGACCCAGTCAAAACAGCTTTGAAAGTTACATAGCAAAAGTTGTTAGGCACCTTTAAAAGCTGTTATGATCATGCCTTCTGGTGAAATAATGCACTGATTATATTTTTCCTTTTTTCAGACCACAAACAATGTCTTCCATGTAATGCATTATCACTCTGACCAGTTTATTCAGTAAAATGTGCCTGTATACAACACATTTACGCAAAGGGATTATATGGCTTGCCAAATTTCTGTCCAACAATCCATTCACTGCCAGCAAAAGCAATTGAAAAGTGCATTCATGAAAAACTAATATAATGTACTATATATTATAGCATTCTCAGTGATAAAGCTTGGTTTCAGACATGGGTGCAGTGCAGTAAAGGTATTTGTTATCTTTACTGCATTCATAAGGCTGAAGTTAAATGCAAGTAGCTTGTTCATAACAATCTTCCTTAATGTGTCCTGAGTAATGTGCCACACTAAGTCACAACTTATTTTTATGTCTCGAATACTGTTCTGTCTGATACAAGTCTCAAAGCTGTTTTTCCATGCATCTAGATGAACACATCAAAGCAATCAGAGAGAACAAAATCACATTTCCCTTCTAACCCATTATGAATGAAATGGCTCCCTCTTGAAATACAAAGGCCCATAATAGCTAGTTATGAAATGGTGGGAAAAAAGATTGAAAACACAGAAGAACCGTGAATGTCGATAATTGTTTTTCTCATTTAAAGTTTATTGATGACCCAAAAAAGGTTTATAGACAATTGGAAAACAAGGTAAAAGGAAATGAAAGACCACCAAAAAAAGGAAGAACTAGATCAATTTTGGAGAGGTATTTATGAAGAACCTGTGGAACATAACAAAGATGCTAAATGGATAGAAGAAGTAAACGAAAGAATAAGAAGTTTAAAGGTGCAGGATATGAAATGGGATGAAGTAACAGCCAGAGAGACTGAAACAAAGTTAAGAGAAGCTTCAAAGTGGAAAACTCCAGGTCCAGATGTAGTACCTAACTTCTGGATAACATCTTTGCATGAAGATTTAGCCATGAGTAAGAACTATTTATATGCGCACCCCGAACAGACACCAACCTGGCTAACAACAGGAAAAACAATGCTCTTACTTAAGGATGAACCTGCAAGCTACCCTAAAAGTTATAGACCAATAACTTGCCTTCTGACAATGTATAAGCTATACACTGGAACTAATGCCAACAGAGTCTATAGTCATTTAGAAGAAAACTGAATTATGGCAATAGATTAAAAGGACAATAAAAGAAAGTCGTTTGGAACAAAGCATCATTTGCTGTTAAATAGTCATAGTGGAGAACTGTAAAAATGGGAAGAATTTAAATATGGTATTGAATGACTACAAAAGAAGCATTTGATAGTAACATACATTCATGGATAAAAGAGTGCTTAAAAATGTATAAGATACACCCTACACTGATCAGCTACATTACAGTGACCATGAAACAGTGGCAGACCACTTTGCAATTAAGCCATGATAAAGGACAAATTATTATTCCAGGGATAAAAATTCAAAGGGGGATATTCCATGGTGACTCTCTGTCAGCACTGCTATTCTACCTTGCCCTTAACCTGTTAAGCTGTCTACTTAACAACTTAGGCTATGGCTCTTATTTGGCTCCTAGGAAACAACAAAGTAAAAAGACTTCTCATCTTCTCTTTGCCGATGATTTGAAACTGTATAGCTCATCAGATGAGGAACTAAAAGTACAACTGCAAGATGTCAAAACTTTTTCAGATGATACAAGACTGTCATTTGGTCTTGGCAAATGTGCAAAAGCAACCTTTAAAGCAGGAAAACTGCAGTATATCAGTTTGGGACAAGAAGAACTGGAGCAAGAGGGAGTGTATAAATATTTGGGAATTGATAAAGAATCAACAATAAAACATGAATAAATGCAAATAAAACTTAGTAAAGAGTACTTCATAAGACTTAAATTAATCCTGAAAACAGAGTTGACATCTAGGAACAAAATCCAAGCTATTAACCAATTTGCTCTTCCTGTCCTAACTTACACTTTTGGAGTGAATGACTGGCCCCAAAATGGGTTGGATAGATTAGATAGGAAAACAAGAAGGATGCTTCATGCTCACCAAATGATTTATAAAAGTTAGTGCATATCAAGATTATACATTCCCCATTCGGAAAGAGGGAATAGCCTCCTTGAAATTGATTACATGTACAGCTCTGCAATCATGGGACTCCACACATATCTGCTGACCTCAAAAGACCCAAATGTAATGAAAGTTTTGATACATGAGGAGAATAAGTCTAAGATGACTTCCCTGCTTAGGCTAGCAGAAGCATAACAGCATCAAGCAGGAATGGAAATCAAACCACAAGTGGATAAAAACCAGGCAGCAACTGAATGTGCCAAAACACAAAAGAAATAATATAAGGCGAAGGACCTGATGAGAAGGCAAGAAATGTGGAAAATGCATAAATATAGTTGCAAGTATAGAACATTTCTGGAAGAACCTCAAGTTGATCAGGAACAAATGCAGGCATGGTTAAAAAGAAGCGAACTCAAGCCAAGAGATGAAAGGTTAATATTGGCTGCACAAGATTGTGGGCTATGTACACATTGGTTTACAAAGTCCATTGAACATGTGGGAAAAACAGACAAGTGAAGGTTTTGCAAAACAGAATTGGAACCGTTGTGCACCTCATTGCTGGTTGTGAGATACTAATGGCAGAAGGCTTGTATACTGAAAGGCATAATAATGTGGTGAGACTGTTGCACTAAAACACTGGAAACATGCAAAGCATCATAGAAAATTATGAAGTCTGCATCACATGGGATCACCCATTACTGACAGTTCAAAAGATAGATGCTAGAAAACCAGATAGAGTGGTCCATGAAAAGAAGACAAAAGTAGCATTGATCATTGACAAAGTCAGGAGACATGCGTGAATGGGCTACCTTTGAAGGTTGTGCGTCAGAGCTAGACCAAAGTTCCACTGTGGTCTAACCGAAAAGGAAAGACCCAACAATGACAACAACCAACAGATGTAACTCCTTTGGCTGACATCAGAGTGAAACAATACTAATTTCATGAATTGTAATCGTGCTGACTTTAGGCATTCCCATCATGATATTAGAAACCCAAAAGATTTGGAGAAATTAATAAAGAGAAATATGAGGTATGAATTTTACATATAGTACACACAGTTTTATAAATAAACTCCCATGTAATAATGCATGCATTAACAAGAGGAAATAAGGTGTGAGATACACACAAGCAAATCTAATGCAGTAAGTCCAGCAGCTATATTTTAGATTAATGAAACTGCCTTCCTGTCTGTTCCAGACCAACACCCATAAGACAGTCACTGGCCACTTCAACATGACAATGTTCTAAGAAAACATTAAGAGCTAACTTAAACCACCCATTGTCTTTGAGACACTTACAAGTCTAGCTTGTAACTAAATATTCAGCTTAGATTAAAATTTAAACATATTTTTCTCATTCCTGACCTGCTGTTGTAAAGTTTCTCTTGATGCAGAAACATGTTTGCTAAATGCCTACTAACTGATCACGAAGTTCAATGTTTTATGAAAACAGACAGTTTGTTTTCTTAATGCTAATCTTCATGTTTTCTAATACATTTTATTGAAATTTTAAAAATGACATAATATTGAAAAGAAGACAAAATAATAAACAAAAAATACAAAGACAAATTATACAGTCAAAAGGTTAAGGAAACTAGATTAACTACATACACTATATATAAATGGGTACATGGAGTTCTGAGAGATGACTAGAAATAAACTGAAAAATTTTAGTTAGAGCAGTTTGGAGAATGGCAGCATTCTGTAGAGAGTTTAATGCAGCCATCAGTGGATTATATATTACCTAGTCAAACATTGATATATGTGGCTCTTCTGGCTTTATATAACTCATCCTGCTTTGTTTAAGAATCAAACCCTCTTCTTATTAAAATATATGCAAATAAAATGCAGTCTCACTGAGGTTCAGTTAGATACTACAATCTGCTGCTGCTACTACATTGATAGATGACTCCAAAACATTCATTAACTACAACATTAAAACTTGGATGGAGCATTTAGACTCTTCAACATTGCCTAAACTAAACACATATTTAGAGCAGGTCTTAGAGTCTCCATAGATGTGATTACATCATCTGACACAGTCAATCACAGGCTCTTGCTTAGTAATAACATAATATTATGGTTTCAAAACTACTTGAATCAACACATAACTCTATCCTAAACTCAGAGACCATTCTGCAAAATCAGGAATAGCCCAGATCTGAAAGCCACTGCTGTTCTTCCTGTTCATAAATGACCTCTGTTTACACCCATCTTAACTGTAATCCTAATAATACCTTGCCAATAAACACAAGCAAATCATAACATTTCCTACAAACAACCTACAATCAAGCTTCATTGATCTCTATAACTGGGCTATGGCAAATAATCCAAATTTGTAACCTATAACACTTAAAGACACAAATTTCACAATCATTCCTCAAGTTTCAGACCAAAATATTTAGGACTTTGTCTGGCCTTAGCTTAACCTTTATACCTCATACTGACAAAATAACAGCCAAAGTAGTGTCACAGTTCAAACAATAAACTTGAATTAATACTTGCCCTTGATGTACTTCCACATATGGAACTACATACTTTGAAACCATTAGTCTGTATTTATCTGAAGGGTATAAAATTGGAAACTCAAAAGTCTGTCATTTTCTTCCTCTCAGACTCTCAAAGCCACATTATTACTCAGCACTCTTATTTATAAAATCTTTAGTGATGTCACCTAATTTGCCAAAAAATGATATAATAAAATTACTCCCATGAAAAATAGGACAAGGTCCTTCTTTAAACTAGGCTGTGTCATGCAAAAATATAAAATTATAGACACCTATAAACATTTGGAGCCTTTAGCTGCCATGAAAGATTACTTTTGAAGGAATCCATTTGTACTGTTTAACTTAATAAAAAAAAGTGACAAATAGCTCTTGGACATATTATGTAAATGTTGTCTAATGTTTTATCCCAATGCAATGTAATTGCTTATAACTTTAAACATACAATTTTAATTACATATAATTTTAAACAAACACTATAACTCTTGAATTACTCTGGTGTCTTAATTGTACATTCTTTTCATTGCTACTGTCTGGGGAAGAGCAACATTTTGAGCCAAAAGATAACAGTTGACAGGTTGGCTATGCCTAATTCTAGAAAAGCAATTTATTTGCATGTACCTCTCAACCTGTTAATGCAGTAAATCTGAACAAGGCCAAATATATTGGGGCACATATAAACAGTACTAAAATTGCTCTTGTATAAATTGAGACAGTTGATAGAACAGCTCTTACTTTAACATGCATTTTTCTGAAGGTTATGAAGTCTGAAACTTAGAGTGACTTCTGGCAAATCATTTAGGAATTAAAACTACAAATTTTATGAACAAACCAAAAATAAGAAGCAAAAATCTATTCATTCTTTGAAAATCTGGACAGTTGGGAGGTATAGTTCAGCTGGGCCTGTCTGAGTTTGCTGCCCTTCCCCTGACAAAATAATGGTTGAATGGAGCCTCTGCAGCCATTCCTATGAACCATTATACTTGGCTATTTCACTCCATTTACCATAAACACTAATGTGCATACTGCTTTACTTCTATGATGAGTTGGACTTCATTTGAAAGTTTTATTTTGTATTTTACAGCACAAACACTAAGTCATCTGTTAAACAAAGCAATGCAGTCTCACAATGAAAACTTAGCATTAAAACTTCTCTGCCCTTGAAACTCACATTCATTGAAACAGCATTGAAACCCACATTCAAAGAAAATACATTTTGCCAGTGGCAGATAAAGATTAATTTTGGGCTGTTTTGAATCATAGGCTCCTTGCATATGAAACATACATGTGCTCTTTGATACACCTTCCTCATTGTACTAAAATTATATTCCTTGTACAATACAGTACACTTGTTACAGGATGTTTTAAATTTGTTTTGAACATTTTTTCCAGTAAGCAATGAAACAAACCATATGCACCCATAATGGCAAAACTGCCCAGCTGAGAACATTTATCATAAAAAAGTCTACTCAGACTTCCACAGTCCACCATTATTAGTAAATATACACAATTCCACAGTCCACCATTATTAGTAAATATGCACAATTCCACAGTCCACCATTATCAGTAAATATGCACAATTCTACAGTCCACCTTTATCAGTAAATATGCACAATTCTACAGTCCATTATCAGTAAATATGCACAATCTCTGAAGTCAGTCATCTAAATAATTCCACATTAAAGAAATCTGTAACTAATGAAGTGGTTGCTGCTAGCAATCACCTTTATATTTCATGGTTTCATCGAAAAATAAAGTGTCTGTTGCCCCTCAGGAATAAATTGTCTATATTACATTAAAAAATGATAAGCTAGTAATAATATTGCAAGAGGAAATGGATGGCAAACTGATAACGAACTCATAGTTAGTATCTTCACCAAGGAGAACATTCTCAGTACGGCAGCATCTACCCCTTGTGGGAGTAGAACCCACAACCTTCTGCATCAAAAGCAAATACACAGCCTGTTGTGCTATAGTATTAACTTGGCAAAGCACTAAACTTCTATTCGCCTGCAGCTCTCAGTTCCTTGTAAAATCTACTCAATACTCAACTGCATCTCAACTTCGCAGCTCAAGAAAACTGGAAAAAGCCAAAATGTATTGGGGGTCAAAGCCCAAAACAGGGACACATTAAACATTGCTTGTATAATCTTGGAAAGTTGCTAGAATAAAATGTTGTGTTGCCACCATATATTTTACTACCAAGGTCCCTGAGCAAAAAACAGTCAGAGTAACATACCACTCGCCACATCAGCTGCTTTGTAAAAGAGAGGAAGACTGAAACTTAAATGGCTATCATTTAGTGAATTCAGTTCTCACCATAGCTGTCAACCTCTTAGTACAAAACACCTGGACAAACCCAGTAATGAGGGAATACAGCCCTCAAACATATTCAGTGAATTCAGTTCTTGCCATAGCTGTCAACCTTAGCACAAAAACCTGGACGAAGCCAATAATGGGGAATACAGTCCCAAAAATAGGGACAAATTTAAAATATTCATCTTATAAACTTGAAAATTGCTAAAAAAAAAAAAAGGTTGTGCTACTATGGATTCTGAAGAACATGAAGTTGGAAATTCAAATGCCGGTCAATTTTACTGCGGACAGAACAAAAACAATTTTCAGCAGAGACGAGGGATTAAAACTGCAGACACATCTTTGTAAAATGGCAGGGCACCAGAGCAAATCCACACAAACACAGGCAGGAGATGCACACTCCACACAGAAGCCACCCCAACCAAGAATCAAACCAGAAAACCTATAGCTGTGAGGCAACAATACTACCACCGCACCATCAATTATGCAAGGAATTAAACATTCAGAAACCTGAAGTCTGAAATTCAAATGCCTGTCAATTTTACTGCGGACAGAACAAAAACAATTTTCAGCAGAGACGCAGGGATTAATACTGCAGACACGTCTTTGTAAAATGGCAGGGCACCAGAGCAAATCCACACAAATGCAGGGAGGAGATGCAGACAGAAGCCACCCCAACCAAGAATCAAACCAGAAAACCTATAGCTGTGAGGCAACAATACTACCACCGCACCATCAATTATGCACGGAATTAAACATTCAGAAACCTGAAGTCTGAAATTCAAATGCCTGTCAATTTTACTGCAGACAGAACAAAAACAATTTTCAGCAGAGACGCAGGGATTAATACTGCAGACACGTCTTTGTAAAATGGCAGGGCACCAGAGCAAATCCACACAAATACAGGAGGAGATGCAGACAGAAGCCAGCCCAACCAAGAATCAAACCAGAAAACCTATAGCTGTGAGGCAACAATACTATCACTGCACCATCAATTATGCAAGGAATTAAACATTCAGAAACCTGAAGTCTGAAATTCAAATGCCTGTCAATTTTACTGCGGACAGAACAAAAACAATTTTCAGCAGAGACGCGGGGATTAATACTGCAGACACGTCTTTGTAAAATGGCAGGGCACCAGAGCAAATCCACACAAATACAGGGAGGAGATGCAGACAGAAGCCACCCCAACCAAGAATAAAACCAGAAAACCTATAGCTGTGAGGCAACAATACTATCACTGCACCATCAATTATGCAAGGAATTAAACATTCAGAAACCTGAAGTCTGAAATTCAAATGCCTGTCAATTTTACTGCGGACAGAACAAAAACAATTTTCAGCAGAGACGCAGGGATTAATACTGCAGACACATCTTTGTAAAATGGCAGGGCACCAGAGCAAATCCACACAAACACAGGCAGAAGATGCAGACTCCAAACAGAAGCCACCCCAACCAAGAATCAAACCAGAAAACCTATAGCTGTGAGGCAACAATACTACCACCGCACCATCAATTATGCAAGGAATTAAACATTCATAAATCTGAAGTCTGAAATTCAAATGCCTGTCAATTTTACTGCGGACAGAACAAAACCAATTTTCAGCAGGGATTAAAACTGCAGACACGTCTTTGTAAAATGGCAGGGCACCAGAGCAAATCCACACAAACACATGGAGGAGATGCAGACTCCACACAGAAGCCACCCCAACCAAGAATCAAACCAGAAAACCTATAGCTGTGAGGCAACAATACTACCACTGCACCATCAAATATGCAAGAAATTAAACCTTCAGAAACCCTTAAGTCTGAAATTCAAATGCCTGTCAATTTTATTTAACATTTTTTAATCAGGACAGTCTAACTTGGAACAAATAAACAATTTTCAGCAGAGGCCCAGGAAGAAATAATGCAGACATGTCTTTGTAACATGGGAGGACACAAAAGCAAACCCACACAAACACAGGGAGAAGATACAGACCCCACAAAGAAGGAACCCCAGCCAAGAATCAAACCCAAACACCTGTAGCTGTGAGGCAACAATGCTACTACTACACCATCAAATATCAAGCATTGCAGCATTTACAAACCACAGATATTATGAGGAAATAACAGACCTCCCACAAAGAAGGAACCCAGCCAAGAATCAAACCTGAGAACCTGCAGCTGTGAGGCAACAATACTACTACTACACCATCAAATATCAAGCATTGCAGCATTTACAAACCACAGATATTATGAGGAACAGATCAGATCGAATATGAGGCAAAAATCTGAAATTTTTTTACAAATGGTGGTGGGTAGGGAACTCAAGTCTTTAACACCTGCATACAGGGTACAGGGTTCAAGCCTGAGGCATTCCCTACCACACCACCATACACAATCTCCAGTAAAGCATAAGCAACATACACAAACTCCAGTAAAGCATAAGCACCATACAAGGCACCTTACCTGAATACATCCAGCTAGCTAACATACATCCTTCCCGCGCAATACTGAAAAGACCCGCGAGATCCTAATGCTCCTGCCCGACGAGATCCTAATGCTCCTTCCCGACGAGATCCCTAATGCTCTGTCCCGAGTCCCTGCTGCTGCTCTTGCAGTCCGGACGCGACCCATAATCCTGGTGAGTCTGTGCACTGTGTGCACAGATCTCCTGTGTCCCCTATGGGACGGCGGACTACCTTGAGCATGCGCATAGACCGACAGTAGTCGACTCGATCTATCTTGCATGCCAAGTCCGCGAATTTCGAAAAGTATTTTTTTTTTTATTTTTCATTTTTCTTTCTCTTTTTTATTTTTGAGGGGGCTGCAGTCCGGCAGCCCTATGCCACGAGCCGCCCCTGTGTGCACCTCATTGCTGGTTGTTATTAAACTGACTAAAAAACACTGGAAACATGAGCCACAAAGCATCATAGAAAATTATGAAGTCTGCATCACATGGGATCACCCATTACTGACAGTTCAAAAGATAGATGCTAGAAAACCAGATAGAGTGGTCCATGAAAAGAAGACAAAAGTAGCATTGATCATTGACATCACCACACCCATTGACTACCGTGTCCTTCATACAGAGAGACACAGTCATAAGATATCAGGATTTGCAAGCAGAAAATGAGAGCAATGTGGAAGAAAGATACCCAGATAGTTCCAATAGTAGTAGGAGCAACGGGTCTTATAAAAAAGAGTCTACAATCCTATTTAGATTTGCTACCAACAGATGTAACTCCATACTGCGGTGGTGGTGCTGCGGTAGCGTTGTTGCCTCACAGTAAGACGTTGTCCTGTTTGATTCTCAGCTAAAGCGTCTTCTGTGTGGAGACATGCGTGAATGGGCATACCTTCGTTGAAGGTTGTGCGTCAGAGCTGGCAACTCGGCACGTAAAAATCTACTGCCAATCATTAGCAGACCAAAGTTCCACTGTGGCAACTCCTAACCGGGAAAAGCCGAAAGACCCAACAATGACAACAACCAACAGATGTAACTCCATACGGATTGCAGAAGGAGTCATTACTGGGCACATTGCGGGTACTGCGAAGAGCACTTTTGGCTGACATCAGAGTGAAACAATACTAATTTCATGAATTGTAATTGTACTTTGACTTTAGGAATGGGGTTCATTCCCATCATGATATTAGAAACCCAAAAGATTTGGAGAAATTAATAAAGAGAAATATGAGGTATGAATTTTACATATAGTACACACAGTTTTATAAATAAACTCCCATGTAATAATGCATGCATTAACAAGAGGAAATAAGGTGTGAGATACACACAAGCAAATGTAGGCCTAATGCAGTAGTTAATCCAGCTATATTATTTAAGATTAATGAAACTGCCTTCCTGTCTGTTCAGACCAACAACTACCCATAAGACAGTCACTGGCCACTTCAACATGACAATGTTCTCAGAAAATCTCTTATCATTAAGAGCTGTGCTAGAACTTAACATTTGTCATGCATATATAATTTAATGTGGAGATATTCACCCATTGTCTTTGAGACACTTACAAGTCTAGCTTGTAACTAAATATTCCAGGAGCTTAGATTAAAATTTAAACATATTTTTCTCATTCCTGACCTGCTGTTGTAAAGTTTCTCTTGATGCAGAAACATGTTTGCTAAATGCCTACTAACTGATCACTAAGTTCAATGTTAGTATTTTCAGATTTTGTGTTTTTAAGGAGCAGTTATGAAAACAGATGTCCAGTTTGTTTTCTTAATGCTAATCTTCATGTTTTCTAATACATTTTTATTGAAATTTTAAAAATGACATAATATTGAAAAGAAGACAAAATAATAAACAAAAAATACAAAGACAAATTATACAGTCAAAAGGTAACACTAAGGAAACTAGATTAACTACATACACTATATATAAATGGGTACATGGAGTTCTGAGAGTAGAAATAAACTGAAAAATTTTAGTTAGAGCAGTTTGGAGAATGGCAGCATTCTGTAGAGAGTTTAATGCAGCCATCAGTGGATTATATATTACCTTCCGAATCCAAACATTGATATATGTGGCTCTTCTGGCTTTATATAACTCATCCTGCTTTGTTTAAGAATCAAACCCCCTTCTTATTAAAATATATGCAAATAAAATGCAGTCTCACTGAGGTTCAGTTAAGATACTACAATCTGCTGCTGCTACTACATTGATAGATGACTCCAAAACATTCCCATTAACTACAACATTACTCTAAATTAATTACTGTTTTGTACAAACTTGGATGGAGCATTTAGACTCTTCAACATTGCCTAAACTAAACACGTAATATTTAGAGCAGGTCAAATCACAGTTAGAATCTCCATAGATGTGATTACATCATCTGACAGTCAATCACAGTCTCCTGCTTAGCTTTAGGGATAACATAATATTATGGTTTCAAAACTACTTGAAGGCTAGATCTTTTCAATACAATCTATCAACTCTTTCTCTCATAACTCTACCCTAAACTCAGGTATAGCCCAACTCTACCCTAAACTCAGGAATAGCCCAGGGATCTGTTTTTGACCCACTGCTGTTCTTCCTGTTCATAAATGACCTCTGTTTACACCCACCTTAACTGTATTCTTTATCCTGATGATACCTTGCCAATAAACACAAGCAAATCATAACATTTCCTACAAAACAACCTACAATCAAGCTTCATTGATCTCTATAACTGGGCTATGGCAAATAATCTACTTATTAACTCCCAAAAAACTAATGCCATTATCTTTGTAGCACCTTATATATTACCAAATTTGTAACCTATAACACTTAAAGACACAAATTTCACAATCATTCCTCAAGTTTCAGACCAAAAATATTTAGGACTTTGTCTGGCCTTAGCTTAACCTTTATACCTCATACTGACAAAATAACAGCCAAAGTAGTGTCACAGTTCAAACAGTGCTACAGAATATCACACCTTCTTTCCATCTAAAGCTCACACTGCCTTTGCCAAATTATCAGTAATAAACTTGAATAATACTTGCCCTTGATGTACTTCCACTCAACATACAATACCCATATGGAACTACATACTTTTGAAACTAACATATATAGGTCTGTATACTTATCTGATCCCTAAAAACATCATTGGAAAGTACAAAAAGACCTCAGCCAGTTACCTCTTCCTCTCAGACTCTCAAAGCCACATTATTACTCAGCACTCTTATTTATAAAATCTTTAGGCTTGATTATTGCACCTTTTGAAAAAAATGATATAATAAAATTACTCCCCAAGAATCATCGATGAAGATAGTCTTATCATATCATGCCCTCCCCCACTGAAAATAGCCATAGGACAAGGTCCTTCTTTAAACTAGGCTGTGTCACCTGGAACAATATACTAAATTATGTGAGAAACCTATAAACATTTGGAGCCTTTAAAGCTGCCATGAAAGATTACTTTTAGAAGGAATCCATTTGTACCTGTTTCCACGATACTGGTAAATTTTAACCATTTTTATAAGTAACTTAATAAAAAAATTTGTTTTGCTTTACAAGCTTTAAATTCAAAGTGACAAATAGCTCTTGGACATATTATGTAAATGTTGTCTAATGTTTCTTTTATCCCAATGCAATGTAATTGCTTATAACTTTAAACATACAATTTGCTTGTAATTACATATAATTTTAAACATACGAGAACACTATAGAATTCACTCTTGAATTACTCTGGTGTCTTAATTGTACATTCTTTTCTAATGTATTGCCACTGTCTGAGCCCAGCTCACTGAAAAGGGTCAGTAGGCAATTACACTTACCCAGTTAACAAATAACACATAAATAAATAAATAAATAAATAAATAAATAAATAAATGAAATGAAATATCTAGCGAGAGCTCCAGCTATTGCCAAAAGATAACAGATTTCTAGACACGTGTGATACAACTAAACTCCTAGATGAAGCAATTGATGTAAATCCCCCAGTGGTGTAAACAGTAGTATTCAACCCAAGAACTGGGCATGCTGGACATACGTCCATAATATTTCTCTCCCTAATTACACTGACTCACTAAACAACTTCTTAAGCCTTTCTTATCAAGTCCAATGTAACCATCTAGGGGGTCTTTCAAAACTGTTTGCCAAAAATGAAGCTATAAAATCTGCTTCAAAATATAATACTGAAAATCATCTCTGTGTAACCATAAAACAAAGAAATAGCTTGTACATAAGATAAACTGGTTAGAATGTGTCCCTCTCATCACTGAAGCACATTCTGTCCTTTACTAAAAAAGCCATTATATATTATATTTTTTCTATTACTATTCCATAATAGCCATAGATCAGAATCCATGCACCTTGTACAGATACTAAAGAGAAAATTATTGTTTCACTGCATCCACATTTGTCAAGGTAATATTGAACGTCTGGAAAAAAATACCGTTAAAAATTATATCCAATTTTATTTAGAACCTTTTTCAAGAAAGCATTAATAATATCCAACTATAAACTGAATCTGCAATTTTAATTAGTAAGTTACTAGCCTATTTGAATATTTTATATCAAGTCTCCAAGATTAGGTCATGCATTTATCCCTGGTTAGTTTTAAGCATTAAAAAATATTATACAGGAATGTTAAATATTTTCATTGTCACAGAAATCTGCAAGCCTTGCACCAGGTTAGCATCTGCTGTGCTGCAACTCACGGATGAAACCCGTTTCACTTATCAGGATTCTGCACAATATCACTCTCAGCAAAGACTGTGTTCCAGGTGAAAGATACAATTACTGATGTACCAAAACATGTCAAAGGTTATACATTTCTGTTTTTTTTTGTATTAAATGTGATTTCAAATTCTGTGTATATGTAGATCCTGTAGATCGTATTAGAGGAAAAGGTAAGGTTTTCTATAAATATGGAGCTTTCTCTCCAGGCATCCACTGGAAATGACTCCTGCGAGTCAGAACTTTCCAATCACCCAAGATACATGATAAGAAGATATATAATTATACAATAAAAGCTTATTACTATGCAAGTATGTTCCTTGTTTATGCTGATTGGATAAATGCACTAATAAACACATACAGGTGTAGTTATTTTTAAAAAAATTACAATAAACAAGTCTGATATGCAAAGCTATGGAATGCATCATCATGGACCTAATAAACAAGGATGTAGGGAATCTCCAAACACTGCTTCCCACATAGTTTGTTTTTTTGAAGGGTAGATCATGCCTGCTCAACTTGGTCAACTTCTTTGAGCAGTCACCAGAGCTGTGGATGAAGGCAAGGTGGTTCATACAGCCTTCCTTCATCTGGCCAAGGCCTTTGATACCATTCCCCACTTAGGAATCATAGAAAAACTCACTAAGCTAGGCATCAACCCTTATATCACTATGTGGGTTGCAAACTGGCTCACAGATAGAACACACAGTGTGAAAGTAGCTGACTCCAAGTCAGACTGCCGACCAGTCTCGAGTGGAGTCCCACAGGGTTCGGTCCTGGGTACTCTTCTGTTTGGTATCTACTTCTCTGAAGTCCAGGCCAACACAAAGGGACTCTGGCTGACAAAGTTCACAGATGATTGCAAGTTGGGAGCCATTATTAAATCCACAAGTGATGTTGACATCCTACAGAAAGGCCTCGCTGAGACCAGTGACTGGTGTCAGAACCATGGCCTTAAGCTCAATGCCAAAAAATGTGTCGTCATCCCCTTTGGGGAAAACCCAGTTCCCATGAATTACCACATCAATAGTAGTCCACTGAACACAGAAGGCATTATAAAAGATCTGGGAACACAGGTTGACAGTAACCTCTCTTTTGACCACCACATTGCCACTGTGGTCAGAAAGTCCTTCTATGTGGCATATCTCATTACTAAGGGTTTTGCATCCAGGAAGAAAGAGGTCATCATCTCCCTCTACTATTCCCTCATTAGGCCAATCATCGAGTACAATTCCCCATTTGGTATGTACCTCACTAGACACCTGCAACAACTGGGGAGGCCACAAAAGTACCTCACAAAGAGGATCCTAGGCCTTAAACACTTGTCCCGTATGGACAGACTCAAAAAACTCCAACTGTTCTCTGTCTCATATCGCCTACTTAGAGGCGATCTCTGCTTGACTTACAAAGCCATGTCTGACCCAGCTCTGTTAGAAATGCTACATCTAAAGAAATCCCAATCCCTCTGCACCACACGCTCCAGAGACCTCAACCTTATTACCACAATCAACAGAACATGTTGGAGGGACAGGTTCATAACCCAGAGACTGCCCATGCTATGGAATAGACTTCCCATACATGTCAAACAGAGCACCTCACTGGCCCTCTTCAAGAGAAATCTTGATGAGTGGATGAGAAATAGATAATTCACCGTGGGGATCACTCCAGTGGCTCTACTCGACAGAGGCACTGGGAACTAAGGTCGGGTGGCATGATGCCAGCGTAATCCTATGGGCTAGGCTTGTTAAGGCCCCAGGGCCATTAGCCTAGTACACACCTAGGAACCTATAATAACTGGAAATTTTTTCACAAAGACAAGCAACACAAAAATGGAACACAAGCTTCCAGACTCCTTAAAGCAAATTAAAAAGAATCATAAAATATTTTAAAAAAGTAAACCTAACATCTAACTAAACTCTAGGACACTAGTGCTCTGCAAGAGTACTCACAGAAACTGTAGGACATGCCCATGCTTGATTCCCAGTTTAAAAAAATGGCGGAAATTGCATTTTGTCAGGTGTAATGTGCTAGCACCAGCTCCCATCATGAGCATGCACTATACATGTGCAGTACATACATGCTCTGCAGACATATGTACAGTACATACATGCTCTGCAGAAGAGAATCTATGGAAGAATATTAAAATTCACATATACGATAATGTTATTAGTATTTGAAAAGGTAAGAAACATTTTTTTTAAGTATTGTCATCATATAATAGCTGTCCACTTCTGTGCATAGGCAATGCTGGATTTATGCATAGATGGCTTTGATCACTTGGACTTTGTCCTTATTATCAATCCACATTAGCCATGAGTAAATCAATAATTACCTACACTCAATCACTGATTATTGCTAGAATAATCTTATATTTTCACTCTCAACATCCATGTTGTTACATTCAGCAGGCACATTGTATTCCGTAAGTTTTACTCTCCCTACCCTTTTATTGTCTTCTCCTACCTATGTGCCATACAATTTTTCTTCCTCTGTTCTTTCAGTGATGTTTACTGAATATTACTTTAGATAATAAAACCTTGAGTTGAGCACCTCCATCGACTAGATATATCACCTTTCTGAGTGTTATCTATTACTCAACATGTCTACCTTACTCTAACTGGGAATGCTTTGAATGTTTACATTCCTCATGCATTTCTTGGGTGGAACACCCAGTATGCACTCGTACATTTACTGATCATGGTATACAGCAGTTCAGTGAGCTTGTAGCTGTGCTCAGTGTGTAACAATATGTCTACCACACTGCTCTACTTATTTTCCCTTAGATCATGTGTCATAAATGGTATATCAATGATAATAGTACATAGGAAAGCAAGACCAATACTAGGCAAATGATCTTGGGAATCGTAAGATGCCATATACACCTTATATGAGACACACTTAAGGTTTATTGTCACCTTTACAAGCACTTCATAGTGCTCACCTCCAAAAATGAGAAAAGCTGTACATGCTACCCTAGTATACATCTGTATCTACCCATGCAATCATCAAGTCTAGCTTTAAAGTCATACCTATGTAGGCAGAAATTAGTTCTTCTGTGAGACATCCCATGGCGTTGCATATGGTACTGGTGAGGGTGATGGTCCTTTAATTACCGAAGTCTGTATAAAAAAACATACTGATTCAGGAGAGTCATAGTGGCTGTTCTCCAGGCATCAGGCATAGGTATTTAGATAGGCTGAGGATGAACATTTTAAATAGAAGCCTGGATAATGCATACTTGGCATTGATGAGAATTTACACAGGTAGGTTATCTAGTCCTGCCGAGGTTTTATTTTTTGCCTTTGACAAGTATTCTAAAACTCATTCAATAGTGACTTCTGGTGAAACTAAATTTTCAGGAATAGTGGGGGCAACAATGTGCTAGGTAAGGTAATGTTAGCAATGACTTTTGCCTGCAAATATATTGGGTATATTCTTGCAAACAGAATATGTGACATTTTTATTATGGATAAGTTTAGTGCACTGACAACATTGTTTCTTAATTTCCTGACATAAATGAGGAAGGATTTATGATTTCCTTTGGTATATGTAGCAATCTCAAGCTCATACTATGTTTTACATTTTGTAATAGTACTCAAGTTCCTTGCTAGCATGTTTCAGTGTGGTCATGAGACAATGGAGAGTTTTTACAGATTTTCCTTATTTTGTTATATAGTTTATTACTATGAAGTTCCACCAGAGAGGTTTATTCCTGAATTACCCATTATATTGAGGGTGAATTGGTACTGAGTTTTGTAAACAGTTGTTTTGATGCTGGCAGAAGTCCGAGGTGAATGTAGCTGTCATCTCACTGGGTCCTATTTTTGGGGATTGTTAGGAATTTTGCATCAGTCTTCTACATGCTGAAGTAAGTTTGTCTTGGAAAAGTCCCTAAAAATGGTTTCATTTGGTGGTTGGGTGGTACTAGTAGGCCTAACAGAGAAGCTGACTGGTTTGTGATATGATTTAACTAGCTACATACAGGATCAAAGTTGGTAAGGCCATGTCAAGGATATTACAGCCTCTCGTGGGTACTTTTACACTTTGGTCCAGTGCATGGATATTAAGAAAGTCTATGAAATCCTGAGCATATACATTTTTAGAAGTGTAAGCCTGCCAGGCAATGTTTTGGTAACTAAAGCCTCCTAGCAGTATGGTATTTGGTTTGATATTTAACCCTTTTATGTTGTTAAGGTAATTTCCACAATCTTTGGGGACATTGATGGACATCTGCGAATAGAGCGTAATAGTTTGAGATATTAAAGCTGATTTAGACATTCAGGAGCTCTAAGTTAAGGTTGTGGATAATTTTTCACATGGACAAGATGTTTCTGATAAAAATGGATGCTCTTCCACAGCTAATAAAAAACATAATAGGTGCTAAACCCTTGGTGTCACTGCACTGAAACATTATCAGCTTGTAAATATTATGTATATGAACTTCTTCAATTGTTACCGACTGTTGACACATATGCCTCTCCTCTTTACTGTCATAGTGCTCCCAGTGTATTTTTTTATAATGTTTTTGTTTGTAGAAATTTTATTTACACTGAAAGCTTTTTGTTAGAAGATGATGTATGGCTGAAACCTTTCTTTTCTTGCTTTCATGGCAAAGAGGTTCTTCCCAGCTAGACCTCCAGGACAACTTAAACAAACAAATACTATAGCCAACTGTCTGAAAAGGCCTGCATCAAGAGTTGAAACACAGAGGTACATAATTCACTCTTTGATTATCTTCTCATAGCCATAGTTACGTGCATTGAATAACGTGTGACACTACTGAGGCTGATACACTGCATTAGCATCTAACCTGTGACTTTTAAAATTCCATCCATTCCTTATCGACATGATATTTCAAAAGTGCAGCATCAAAATTTAATGCACTAATGTAATTTAGCCTTGGCTGGGGCTAGAGGCAATGGTACAACAGGGTTTAATGTTAGCACACATGATTAAAGAGGGGATAGGGGCTTTAGAACATTTGGAGATTTTGAAATTACTACACACGTGCATGTAACACCTTTTCAATTGTTTAGTTGTAACTGTGCCTGCTCAGCAGAGCAAGAAGGGATGGTAGACGTTGTCAAATATTCATATTGTCAAATGTTAGAAATCTTAAAAATATGATTTTCAACACAGGTAAGTAGGTGTTGGAAAGGGGTGGAATTGTCTGTGTGTTTGGGTGCTGGAATAAGGGTAAGAATTAGATAAGGGCAGAGCTTTAGTATGCATGTGTGTGCAAATGGATGTGAGTTAGGGTTACAGTAGTGGTTAAGTAATGGGATAGATGTAAGCTTGGCAGTGCAAGTCTGTGCATTTGTGTGTCCAAGTTTGCCTTGTGTAGCAGTAGTGTTATGGGGAGGCTTGTTTTTTGGTAAGGTATAGGGTTAGGGTTATGGTTGGGGTTAATACTCATGACTAGGGTGGTGCAGGGGGTGACTATTATTTTGCCAATAGATGACAGACACTATTGCTGAATGGCAAAATATCAAGCACATTTGACTGAATGCTCATAATGTCAAATTAGATATTAAAAATACAAAAAAAAAACACTTTCTTTCCTTTTCTGTGTCCCCACCACCACCCTCTACTACTTACATACGCTAACTCTGAGGTCACACAGTAGTGAAAAAAATCCCTAAACCACCTGTCCCACAGTCTCACACTAAATTAATGTTTAGTCGACATCCAGAATTGACACTATACATACATACATACATACATACACTCATACATTCACACATACACACACACTCATACATTCACATACACACACACACACATATGGATTCACTATACAATCTCGAAGTACAGAAATGTAGAATTTCAGTATTTCGAGACTGAATAGTTGAAAACCCATGTACAAAAACCCACAATCATGAATACAACAACCGCGTCCATTCACACACACACACACACACACACACACACACACACACACACAAACCAAGACATAATCATACAGACATGCACCTACCTAACTAAACAAACATAACAACACACAGAAACACACCTAACCTACTTATAAGCTGGGGGGCAAGGCCCCCTGCACCCCCCACACCCCCCTACTTATATATTCTAACTCCGAGGTCGCACTAAACACACAAACACACAAAAAACACCACTGCACACACTTACACACACTACAATCCCTACCCAATATCCTCAAACACACAACACTTACTTGAAACCCCAGATAAATCCACAAACCACACCACATGTAACAAACACGACACCATGATAGCAGCGGATTCGACACTTCCGCATTTGGCATAGTGTAGTTTTGAGTAACTGCACTTTCCACTATTCGGTCTCGACGTACTGAAATTTGAGATTTCAGTATGTCGAGATTGTCTAGTGTATCCATATTTTATATATATATATATATATATATATATATATATATATATATATATATATGGGTTTAGTTTGTTTCACTGAAAAATCATTTCACGGAATTTCATTTCATCGTCACCAAATCACTGAAAGTTCAAATTACTGAAAACTCATTTCACTGAATCTCATTTCACTTTAGTGAAGTACTGGCACTGTGTAGAGTTCTGTAAGGCAAGTAAAAGGTATATGCCCTTTTCTCCACTGTAGTGCCATCCTGGACTTGTGTTAAAAAAAGTACGTACATTTTTTCATCTTTCCAAGAAGCAAGGTCAGTTACATTTGATCAGTACAGTTCAGAAGTATGTAAAATGTTGGAAAAGAACTGGAATTGTATTTTTGGGGCATTTGGATTAACAGAAAAACTGGGTAACAATCCCAAAATAGTGTTTAGAAGGGGACCTAACATCAAGAATTTGTTTGAAAGAAATAACGATAAGGACATAATACCTACAGGAAGGATGAGGACATGTAATGGATGCAGGGAGTGTAGGTGCATCTATGAAAGTAGGACTATAGTTATAGAAGGCTATAAAAGGATCATCATGGTTCATGGAAACTACAACTGTAACACGAAGGGAGTAGTACACATAATCCTGTGCCAGACATACTGTGCATATTACACAGGAAAAATGGAAAACAAATTGAAGAAGAGAATTTACCGGCACGTTTACGCAATAAGGAGACAGGATAAAACCAATGAACTGTTTAGACACAGTTCAGGATGTAAGGATTTAAAAAAAATTCCTTTTCTGTGTATTGGAAAAAGTAGGCAGACAGGAGAGAGGGGGTAACTGGCCTTGCTTCTTGGTATACAGGGAGACATATTGGTAGGTCTTGTTAAATGCCACTGTTTTCTCTGGAATCAACCACAGAATTTTTATCAGTAGTGTGTTGGATTTAAGACTGCAGTGGTGGTGCTACGGTAGACTGGTGGTGGCGTTGCAGCAGCGTTGTCGCCTCATAGCAAGACGTCATCCCATTCGATTCTCAGCTAGAGCGTCTTCTGTGTGGAGGCATAAGTGAATGGGGTGTGCCTTCGTTGAAGGTTGTGCGTCAGGGCTGGTAACCTTGTACGTAAAAATCCACTACCAATCATTAGTGGACCAGATTTCGGCTATGGCGACCCCTAACCGGGAAAAGCCAAAAGACACAAACAGTCTGTTGCATTTAAGGGCAGAAATGATTTGATAGTAAACAATACAGAATGATGAAATATGCACATACATTTTTTTAACACAGTTAGATGTATACAAGTATACATACATTTTTAAAGAAGTTTTTCATCAAATAATGAATTTTACATGTTTTGATTCTAATAATGTGACTTATTAAGTAAGTGCTTGGAAACTTTGTTCATTGGGGAAATGATGGACATGTGATGAAAACATACCCAAGGGGAAACGTAAAATCAAATTGATTGCAACTTTTTTAATGGTTCAGACAACAAATGGGAATTGTGTAAAAGGAGGAAGTGGGTAAGGTCATTGTATCTGATGAAGTTCCGTTTTTTGATTGTGAATAAAGGGAACGAAAGCGCTTATAACCTTACTCTCCCTGGCATCTGGTTCTTGCATGGTATAGATCCAAACTACACAAATTTAGAATGCAAAGGTACACAATATACAAAATGCTTAGGTACTCCTATCAGTACATGTAGCCAAATAAAATATTTAAATAACAACAGCAACGTCAGAGTGACCCTTACAATGGGAATAGTACAAGTATGAAGGTTAGATTTATGGATACAGCATGAAGTATATCCCTGAAAATGTTGGACAAAGTTTAGTTTACAAAGCATTCCATTTTCTTCATAATCCTGATAGCTGTCAAGGAAGGTCAAGTGGCCAGGTAGGTCAGTGATTACCAGTTTGGAAAGAAGCTGGCCTCCGGGTCTATGAAAAGTAAGGTATGTGGGAAGGAGACCAATACACAGTCAAAAACATTAGGAGAGGCAGAATATCCTTAATCAAGCTCTTCCTCTATCTAACTACTTATATATGTACATAGTGTATGTAGGTATCAACTAGGTTGGCATTATGTACATTATAGGGAAATAATTAACTATCTAGGAGGTGTTGTGCAGCCTGAAACTATAGTTAGGTGGCATTTCCACATCAACAAAGTTTATTTCCATAGTTTTCTTTTAAGACCCATCCTAGAGGGGGATTTTTTTGAAAATGACCTTTGTTTACTTTTAAATGATGTTTTAGTTTTTTTCTTAGAGTTTGCTTTAGAAAAAAAGTACTTCTTTTCTTTGTATACCAAGAGAGCATAAAGTGAGCAAACTTATGTTATCAGGATCATGGTATAAAGCTGAACACCCAAAAAAAAAAGGTTTGACTAATTACACTAAAGCATTCTGGATGGCCTTATTTATATATATATATATATATATATATATATATATATATATATATATATATAAGATATCAAACTCTCATAAGAGAGAACAAAAAGAAAATTATCATTATAGACTGAATCTAAAATGATGAAAACATCAAAAATGCAAACTATTTTTTTGCAGGAGGGCAAGCCCCCATGTTCTGCCATACCCTCAGCTAATTATGTAAACCAACTCTAAGACTACACACCAGCAAGGTAAGGGAAAATTCCCTTACCCCACTGCACCATGATTCTATACAAAATGCTGTCAGCAAAATCTCCACTGAAAACATTTGCTCATATGACTGTTACCTATCTATCACATCCTGAAAACTCATTTTCTCATATTAGCATTTTCTGTTTTGACCTGCAACCATGTGTGTGTGTGTGTGTGTGTGTGTGTGTGTGTGTGTGTGTGTGTGTGCACTAGTCCTTAATTTTGTAAAATACTTATCTATTTAAAGCAGTGAATGGAGGAATTGTTAAATCGAATCACTGCTTCATCAAAATGTTTTCTTGAATGGATTTGGAGATTGCAGTAGAGTTGGAATTACAGTTTGGAATATGGGGGTAAATATGTGTGTGTGTGTGTGTGTGTGTGTGTGTGTGTGTGTGTGTGTGTGTGTGTGTGTGTGTGTGTGTGTGTGTGTGTGTGTGTGTGTGTGTGTGTGTTGTTGAGAATGTGTAAAAGGAATATAGTGTTCCAATCAGTTTTATGAAGATTCGATATTTTGGGTTAGACAAATCAAGTCTTAATAAGATGATAGTGTAAGAAGAATAGTGGACATGAGAGAGGAGTTAGGTTATGTGGCCTATGGAGATGCAATAGCATTGGCTTTGTGTTTGTCAGTATAATTATTTTTTTCAGCAACACTTCTAATGAATGCTTTCCATTATCGGGCCAACATCGGAAAAGTACCTTTTTTCTAAAATGCATTTTGTACTTAGTGAATTTACTCAATCACACAATGAAAGCTCTGAAAAGAGTTATAATGCCACTTTGTTTTAACCGAAATGAAAATGAGGTCCGTGGACACTAACTCCAGACTGTCCTTGACTTTCGGGACAACCTACTGGATTTTTCTTACTAATGACTTTATATATTGCGTCTTCATTGAAATGTTCCCAAATTTATTTCCGAGCTACATGAGAGCAAAATAGGGAATAATGTCAGTGGTAACTTAAACCCAAATGTTATAAATGAAACACCCTTACTGGAACAGTGTCAATTTCAAGAGCAAAGTGTACCCGTATGGTTTCATAGCGTCATTTGAAGCAGGGCTGCTTAGTTCCAGAAAAAGCTGAAGAAAATTCCCAGTGAATATTTCTCAAACGTGCTGTCTCATGAACAGTGTAGGAAAAAGTGCAGCAACTATGGAATACCTGTTGTCATTGGAGAGTTTTGAAAGAGAAATTCAAAATACTCATTATCATGTTTTACATTTAGATATTAATAGGCACACAACTTTTGCACAATAGTTTTCCATTATGGCTAAAATGTAAGAATTATCTGTGACAGGAAAGTGTGTGTGTCTGTGTGTGTGTGTGTGTGTGTGTGTGTGTGTGTGTGTGTGTGTGTGTGTGTGTGTGTGTGTGTGTGTGTGTGTGTGTGTGTGGCCCACTTCTGCAGCAGCTGTGAGATCAGTGCGAGCGCCTGTTAAGTCTGCAAGCACTCGTTTGGAAGTGTTGCCCCGATAACGAAAAGCACTATATATATATATATATATATATATATATATATATATATATATATATATAGATATATATATATTAGCTTTGTGGCTTTGTGTATCTGTATCACATGTACTATAATCTCCATCTATACATAGACATTGACAAATTATAATGTAAACACGTGTGTGAGCACATACAATCTCACGCACACACACACACACACACACACACACATATATATATGCTACACACATATATATATGTTTGGGTATATATCTTTTTGGTGGCATAGTGAATGCTCCCCACATGAAAATGCTGTACATACCATATTTAAGGTATGAACTTGAGGCTCTACATTACATGATCGAAACCTTAAATTATAGAACACCTAAAGGTTGATCACAATATATTGAACCCTTAACATCGAAAATGGCCATTTCCACATAGGGAAACAATACCATTGGCCAAATTAAAAAAAGTTTTAAAAAGAAATGAAGTCTGGGGCTTTGCCCCCCCCCCTAACTAAATATACCAACTCCGACATCGGTCTACAGCGAAGAAAGAACAAAATCCACATAATGGCCAAACGACTCATTTCCCTGTATGGAAACGGCTGTTTGCAATTTTCAGGATTTGACATTTAGTGATTGACCTTTAGGTGTTCAATAACCTAAGGTTTCGATCATGTAATAGGGAACCTGAACTTAAAGGTAACAGATATATTCAGTATATTACAGCAGGGAAATTATGAGATAGCCCACCAAATATGAATCGCATGAAAAAGTTTCTGTTGCAAATAGGGTTTGAAGCCACATGTTTTTTTTCTCATGGACAGGGATTTCAAGGTCAAGAACAGAGACTCTTGATGGATCATGACTGGACGAAGCTATGGAAGTACTAGAAGAATCACTGGAAGTCCTGTAGATTTATTCTAAGTGTGACATTAAAATGTATTTGTGTATGTATATGCAAGCCAGCTTTATTGTGCTGCATCACTAAGCCTGTGACGTGCATGGACTGTTTGTGTTACAGTGAGAAACTTTAAAATGTGACTAGATAATATAGAGCTAAGCTGGCTGGAAGTTGTCCAGGATTGTACTAAGCAAAAGCCTGTTTATTTTCTTTTAAGCTGAAATTGAATTCTGATTTAATACTGCATTTAAACTATAGTTACACTGTACTTTAAAGGAAGTGGCTGTGGTGCATTACACCTGCTATTCTGATGGACAATGTGGACACAATTTCATATTTATATACACGTATAACAATGTATGCAGATTCTCCATATTTTCATTACAGCCTGTATCTACAACAGCATTTGAGTTAATTATCCCACCTGAGAGGAGAATTGTTGCTATTCTCTATGTATGCCTCATCTAAGGTAAGAGAATTGTTATCTTTGTGTTTATGCCAACCAAAAAAAGATAGAGAATTGGCTTTTCTCAGTGTGCTGTAATATTTTTTTTTTCAAAAGTACAGAAACTCATAGAGACTGTGGTACAAATCAGTACCAATTTGGGTCAACATACGGCAGCCCTACAGGTTACTGAGAAGCGCATAATCAGTCTCTGAGAACAGATGATTGTGACAGCCACTGTACTGATTACTTCAAAAAAAACACCCTGCCACTAAAGAAACTGAACAAGGCTGATGACAACAAAGCCCACATTGCCTTTGAAAGATATACCAATCACTTGAATTGGACTTAAACTGTCTGGGCAAAAATGCTAACTACATATGGAGGGAGGAATTTAAAGGATCTGTAAACATGGAAAAAGCTGACTATATAGACTATCGCAAAGGAAATAAATATAACTGCTAGCCAGAAATGCTGGATTCTCTAAAATCCAAATAATGAAATTTCATATCTGGGCATTTAGTAAGTAGTAAGACCATAATGTGGGATTTAAAGTATATTTTAAACTTATGGACAGAGCTAGGAGTGAACAAAATATGTAAAGTGAAAGACATTTTAGCAGTTGATAAATTCAGAAAGGTAATGTTATGTTTGTTTGTGTCTTTCGGCTTTTCCCGGCTAGGGGTCGCCACAGCGGAACTCCGGTCCGCTAATGATTGGCAGTAGATTTTTAACGTACTGGCTTGCCGGGCCTAACGCACAACCTTCCATGAAGGAATGCCCATTCACGCATGTCGCTGCACAGAAAACGCTCTAACTGAGAATCGAACGGGCAACGTCTAACTGTGAGGTGACAACGCTACCGCAGCACCACCACTGCAGTAATGTAAATGGGCTTTTCAGTGTGATCCTAAAATGCTGATAAATTGCTTTCACTAACTGAAAGGTTACTAGCTAATGAAATACTGTTTAAATATGAAAATGTAACTAATAATGTGCAGATTTCTTTGAATCACCAAACTGTCAGCACTACAATTATGTTTTAGAGGTGGAAAGAGCTGACTGATGCTGAACATTGTAACAGGAACATGATGGAAATAAAAAAGTAAATAGTGTGCCTATTAAAAAGTGCTTTCCATCCAATGTGCTGATAATGAAAAATGAATGTACCATAAATGTGGCAAAATAACTGCACGTTTAGTCGAATCAACATGCTGTCTCTGTTAAACTACCAAGTTAGTCAAATGTATGATATTCCTGGATGAGATGTCATTGAAGAGAGTACTTGATTCTGGGAGCACGTTCACACTTATTAAAAAATCATGTTGGTAGACATAAAAAATGAAAACAGAAAGCAAAGATGATAAGTGTTCATAGAAATGGAAAGGAGAATCCTCTAACACATGTAGAAATTCTAAGCCTTTTGGGTAAAGTACTGCATCCTGTAGCTTTGGTAATTAATTTCACACATGACATCATCATCACTGGTAAAAAAAAAATCTTTCAGTTTAAGGCTTTCTGAAAATTATGAGAGAGAACTTATCTCTATATCCTATGACCTGAATATTCAGCTAGTAAAAACACAGTCCTGATGAACAAAACTGGATAGGTAGAGAAACTTCCAAAGGAACTACAATCTGTCTTTGGCTAGATGGGACAGAAAAAAACATGTGTTATCAACAAACTGTTACACAATTTTACAGGAAAATCCCAATCATTGGTTTCTGAAAGAAACTGGTGCAAAAACTGAAAGGAAATAACTCATAGTGCATGATCTAGAACCTTGTCAGGTTTGCACCACTAAAGTTAAGAAGGGTGTCTGTTTGGAGACAAAGAGGGACAGACGCATAGTAATAAACCTACTAAGTGAAGAAAGTGAACCTGAACAAAGTCGTAAGTTTCCATTTGTAATGCCAAACAGGTGACTCATCATAAACAGGACTGTCAGTATCAGGTACTTAAAGAGGCAGAGGTTACTGAGGAAAAAGTAAAGGAATTGCCAAATCCAAAAGCAAAATCATCGGTGTGAGCTGACTTTTGTAGAAGAAAGAACTCATATTCATAGGATATGCCCTCTACTTCAAATCAGTGTACTGGCAAACATATTCCTGACTTGGCAAATTTACAGATAAGCAGGGACAATATACTCAGAATAGGAGAAATAGATCAGTAAATTGTTCCTATCACATAGCTATATTCTGAGTTGAGTAATGGCTTGCCAGATAGGGTAAACAAGGACTAAGAAGAAATACTACACCAACTCCTAGTTCAAAAAATACTTTAGAACACAATAAATCTGGCCCATAACCATATTTTGTAAGGACATTTAGGGTAGAAATAATAAAAAAAAAACAAATATAGAATTGTAGATATATTTTATTGTCCTGGTACAATACAATACATCAAATGCTTCTGTACAGCATGCCCAGAATGTGAAAAGACTGAACCTCATCCTGGTCTCAGAAGTTCTCTGACACGTATGCCTATTAGCATAGTCCCATTCAAGCAAACAAGAATGAATTATGTAGCTCCATTAGTAAAGTGTAGTCATGGCTACCAATACATTCTGGTGATTATTGCGAATGCATTGGTCTTCCTTAAGCAGCTCTCCTGCAAAACGACCACACTACGTCAATAACCAGAGAGCTAGTGTTATCTTTTTCCAGGGTAAAGATTTCGAAATAAATACTCACAGACCACAAGATCTCATGTAGGTCCAGGGTAATGCACCACTTTTGCCAGTGTTTTAAACAAAAATAATTAATAATTTCAGTGCTCCACTCTCAATCAGATGGGTTAGTACAGCATGTTAATAAAATTCTGAAATCTTACTAAAGAATGGCATTTAACTGTACAGTAAAAACTGGGATTAGCTACTTCCCTACCTGTTATTTCCAATAAAAGAAGTGCTCCAAACCTCAACAGGATTTAGCCTATTTGAGTAATTATATGGTAGATTTCCCTGAGGCTTACTGAACTTTAAATAAGAAATTTGGAAGGAGAAAGACATCCTTTTAAAACTGTGTATTTTAGGTTAAAAATTGATATACCAATAAATAAGGTACATATGAAAAGGACACAAGACATGCAACAGAATATATAATAAAATCTCTGATGCATGGACTTTAAAACAGTGAATAAAGTGTCAGCATTAGTTACCTCTGTGAAAATAAGGTCCTAGCAATGATGATGATTTTTTGAGGTGGCAGTGAAAATGGATAAAGTCATCTGCCACTTTTCCCTACCTCCTTTGTACCCATTTGTAGCAGACATAAGTTGTCACAGACTTTTTACCCTCTTTCTCTAAAAGGCTCATTCCCACCACTCCCTAATTTAATTTTCTTTCTAATCTCACTACCCTTTACGTCCACATTACTTCTCTTCCCCCCACAAAAATGACAATTTCTACCACTTATCTACCTAAATCACTACTGTACCCTCCCCCAGATTTTTTCCTACTCTGCACGCCATACATTTCTTCTCCTCTCCAGTTTTCCTTCCCATCTATCCACTATCTTATATTAACTCCTCTTCTGACTTCCTCACCAGAATCACAATTTTGTAAACTATTATTCGTTGTCTGTTTAACCAAGCAATGAGTCGCTACATTTCTCATCACCATAGTAATTTCTATACTTACCAAAAAGCACAATGGGGCTGGAACTCAGGAACTACCACCACGATAAAGTAATACTTCGAACAGTTTATTTGCACATGAAATCACAAAAAAGTATATATCCTTCGACCAACAAAAATATAAGCGCTTTCGTCTGGTGTATGCGTTCACTTTCGCAGTGTTCCAACATCACTTTACACAATAACCCTTTTGTGGATATAACCGAAGATGACCATGAGACGCAACCGGTGAACTGTTTGGAAGAGGAGAATATAGGAGATGGAGAAGCCGTGAATGAGCCCTCGACATCAGTATCACGTACTAACGGAAGGGTAGAGGAGTTCTCGAGGTGGATGCATACTATGAATGGCTTAGACCCTGGTGGAAAATGTTTAACAGGTACTGTTGAATCAATAACTGACAATTTAACAGATTTAGACTATTTGTTATTTAAAATCAAAAAGATTCAGATGGATAATCTATATTTCCAAGAGTGTATCAAAAAACAAGTAGTACCAAAAGGTTTAAGGGTGTGGAGATTTCCGACTGGTTTGGTCCCAAACACACCCTTACATACCGAACTGCTAAAACTTTTTGATAAATTCGGATTTGACTATATGAAGTTAGTTATACAAGACAATAATTCAACTTTAGATACTTTGTTCAATCAAGCAAGTGAATTGGATAATAAAATAAAGAAAGAATCAACATTTAGTAAATTTGACTTTGACTATCGTCGAATTTTTGCATCTATAGATGAGAAAGTAAAAACAATTAGAGAAAGGAAAATAAAAAAACTGGACCGCGACTTATATGCATACAGTGAAGGAAATGCATACCCTCAACCTCCACCTTCACAACAGTGGAGGAACAGAGTTAATTACGGGAAGAACAATGGAAATAATAAAAATAACCCTGATCCTGTACCTACAATAAATGAGTTCTGTGATGAAAATGATTTTTTAGGGGAAGAAGCATTTCCCCCACTGAGGAGATCAGAGAGATTGCAACAGCGACAGCAAGCAAATCAACAGACAAATTCGAAATCCCAGTATGCAACGAACAATCGTGGTTTTCAGATGAGGGGAGACTACAAGGACAGAGAGGAGCATGGAGGAGTCAACATTAATTTATAATGATTCTTACAGTATTTATCATGAACCTAGGCTACATCAGAATAAAAAGGGTGACTTTACTGTTTATAATTATTCAGATATTAACCTAGGAAATGACATTTGTGACCTCCTGGCTAGAGGCCAAACTTTTATTCCAAGTCAGAAGTTAGATATAGTACAAAGTATCATAGATTTAAAACTGTTTACTAGAAAGCTGAACTTTTGTCACATGTTTCAACATATTGAAGAAGTTAAGATATTGAAGAAGTTGCAAAACCCTTTTATGTTTCGAGTTCATTTAACCCCCCATTATATCCTGTAATAGAAGTCTTTGAAAAAATGTGTGAATTAGATTTTAGATCTGTTTTAAAAAATTCCTATAGTGAAGGAGGATATAATTTGTCAAGAGAAGAAAATGAATTATTGAAAGATTTAAGTAATATGAATACTATCAGATTCATAAAACCGGACAAGGGAGGGGGTATGACAGTGTTTAATAAAAGTGATTATAATGAAATAATGGAAGAACTTTTAAATGGGGACACATATAAAAGAAGTTCCCTAAATGAAATGAACACAGCCTATAGACGTATCAGGGGGACCTTATATGATCTATTCATAGATGGGGATTTAAGTACAGATGAATTCAACTATTTAAATATAGACTATCCAACAATACCTGCTTTTTTTGGGGTTCCAAAGCTTCACAAAAGCATTGAAAAGCCGCCATTTAGACCCATAGTAGATGCACGGGGGTCTATTACATACCCCATCGCTAAATTTATAGACAATAATCTTAAAAAATATATACAAACTGAGAAGCATCTACTAAAAGATTCATGGCATTTCTTAAAAACCATGAACAATGTTAAATATGATAAAAAAGATGTACTACTTACTGTTGATGTAAAGGATTTGTATTCTACAATCCCACATAATGAAGGGATTGACATGTTTGAAAATTATTTAACAGGGAAAGGATTGAGACAGAACATAATTAACTTGCATAGTAATTTGCTGGAAATAATTTTGAAAAATAATTACATCTACTTTAATAAGAATATTTATATACAAGATGAAGGGGTAGCAATGGGATCCCCCTGTGGTGGGTTGTATGCTAACATTGTCATGTATATGTGGGAATTTGAAAAAGTTTTTAAATATGAATATTTTAAATATTGCAAATTATATTTGCGCTTCTTGGATGATATTTTTATATTGTGGGAGGGGAACAAAAATTTAATTGAGGAATTTATAACATATATAAATAATACAACATCATTTTTGCAGTTTACAGCTACATATAATGAAGACACTATTTCATTTTTGGATGTCTTATTAAAAAAGGACAAGAATAGTTATAAACCAGAAATATTTCGTAAGAAAACGTATAGTAATACATTCCTACATTATAGTAGCTGCCATCCTTTTTCACAAAAGAAGGCCGTAGTAAAAGGCCAATTTGTGAGGGCAGCAAGGATGGTGAGCAAATGGGATGATTTCAGAAATGAATGTACAACATTAAAGAATATGTTTTTAAATAGAGGTTATCCAATGGAGTTGGTGTCTGAAGTTATGACAGAAGTGTTGACAAAGAGAAAAAATTCCTTTTATCAACCCCTCTTAAATATTATTAATGATATGAGTGTTGAAAGGACAACAGTGACCAATGGACACATTCAATATAATGAAGATACAGTATCAAACATTGAAATAGTAGATGAAATAAATTGTTCAAAACAAAAATATAGAAATTCCTTTATAACAAAATTTAGTGTTCATAGTAGAGCAGTAACAAGGGTTTTAAACAAGAATTGGCAAATTTTAATGAATGATACAACATTACATAATATTCTTGGTGAAAAACCCATAGTAGTATATAAAAAAGGAAAAAATATGAAAAATTATTTTGAATCACAGAGAAAAGAAGGATCTGGAAAAACTTTCAAATGTGGGAATTGTACATTTTGTAAATATATATTTGAAACTGCAGAAATAAATGTAGCCAACACAAAAATTATTTTAAAACACAAAGCATGCTGCTCTACTGAAAAAGTAGTTTATTGTGGAATCTGTACAAATTGCCCTATGTTTTACGTGGGTAAAACAGAAAGGAAATTTAAAGAAAGAATAAGTGAACATGTAAGGGCAATAAGGGATGGTTGTGAATTCAATGCACTGGCAAAACATATTACAAATTACCCAGAACACTCATTTAAATTTGTAGTTTTGGATGTAATAAAAATACATGATAGAGGAGGAGCTTGGCAACCTATGCTAGAAAAATCAGAATTAGAATGGCAAATAAGGTTAAATTCCAACAATTGGCCGGGGATGAACAACCATATATCAATTAGTAGTATTTTAAAAATAAAATCTTTAACTAGATAAAATAAATTTGTAAACATCATATACATACAAATATATATATTTTTATACATATATTTATTATAAATATATTTATGGTTTGAGTTTAGTATATACATTACACACATCTTATTGACAATTCACAATACATTTAAACCCAAGGAGCGCAAATAATTTTAATGGAATGTATTTATATAATGTACAGTAATCAATTTATTTATTGAGTAAAATTAAATTATTAATAATTAATATTTATTTATTATTTATGAATATTTATTTTTAGAAACTTTTAGAACTGTTCCATTTAAATATTTAAATAAAAATTAACATTATGATATTTATCATTAGTTTATGAGCAAAAAAAAAATTTTATATAACATTTTTCACATATCTTAAATTTACACACCACATACACATGGCAATTTTACACAAAACACATGTAAAATGTAATTCAATACAAGGAATAATTATATTATGTTGCGAAATTAAAGTACAAAATCGCTTACGAGGCTCCTCTAATATACGGAGCCTTTTAGTATTTATTAGTATTTATTAGTTTTTTAGCATTCACTTGTCAGCATCCACTGTTTAGAACTCATTTTTAAATCAATTTTATCTACCCTATACGATATAATATGTGATATAATAACGTGATTCTATAGAAAACATCCTGTCAAAATAAAAGCAACTCTGTTTTAGGTAAAATAAAAATGATAAACATTTTAATTGGTTTTATAATGATATTTTCAAAAAAGTGCTATATATATATATATTTCTTTAAGATGGGAGATATAATTATATTATTAACGGTGTTTTTATTGTTTAATTAGAAGGAATGAATATATTTAAAGGAAAGGAAACACATTAATTAACTGTTTGAAAAAGTTTGGCATACGCCAGACGAAAGCGCTTATATTTTTGTTGGTCGAAGGATATATACTTTTTTGTGATTTCATGTGCAAATAAACTGTTCAAAGGATTACTTTATCGTGGTGGTAGTTCCTGAGTTCCAGCCCCATTGTGCTTTTTGGTTTGTGGAGTTTGACTTTGTGTTTTTTCGTAATTTCTATACTTAGTTCTCATCTAACTATACTCTACAACATAATCCAAATAATAATATACTCTTTCTTCTTCTTTAACTTTCTACTTCTTCTTCTAAAAGATTACTTTAATATTCTTTGAATGTTAATGTTTACATTAGTGACCTTTATTAAGTATCTACAGTTCTAATAATTACTTACAGTAATATTACTACAGCTCTAATAATTACTTACAATAATATTACTACAGTTCTAATAATTACAGTAATATTACTACAGCTCTAATAATTACTTACAGTAATATTACTACAGCTCTAATAATTACTTACAGTAATATTACTACAGCTCTAATAATTGCTTACAGTAATATTACTTTTGTTTTATTCTCATGTTTTGTGATGCTTTTCTGACTGGGACACTGCTGGAAAGGTACTCACAACCCAGTCAGACTATCCTGGACAATAAAAGAAATAAATAGACAAATATTTACAACATATGACAGACTGGAAAGAGAAAACCAAAACAGGTAAAGTGCATAAATGTACTAAAAGTATGGTGGGAAGCTGAAGGATCTATAATTAGCTTTGAGACAGAAATAAAGACCAATAGTGAGTTTTCAGATAATTATTCCTTATTGCTCAACTAGATTAAAAAAATGGCAAAGGCCCAGAAGCAAGAAGTAAAAAATGTTTTTTAATGATTTTTTTTTTTCTGAGCTTCCTGGTATAACAGATTTCATACATCACAATGAAAGTGTGTGCCAAACAGAAGGTAAACTAAAAGTGTATAGGATACCACAGTCTAAAAGAACAGCAATAAATGTAGAAGTGGAAAAATGCTTTAACTAAAATTTATTGAGAAGTCTCAAAGTGAATGGAATAGTCCAATTGGGTTGGCCTCTAGTTAGGTGGTTCCATAAGATTTTGCAATAATTTCTGAAAACTGAATGATATCTCATACTTGAAATGTATCCAACGCCCAGCATGAATAACCTCACAGAAAGGTTGCACAAAGCAAAGTTTTTGACCACCTCAGATTTAACCAAGGGGTATAGCAGATTCCCCTCACCACAAAAGGCAGTGAAAAAGTAGCATGCTCTCCTGCTGAAGTCCTTCTCTCTATGATATCTTACCCTTTGGACCTCATGGTGTCCCTGAGACTTTTCAAAGGCTCATGGATAAAGTTATGCAAACTCAGACAAGAACTCAGCTGTTTACCTGGATGAAACAGAAATTCATTTGGAAGTCTTGGCATCTCATTTATCCAAAGTGCAAACAAACTGTGCTGGATCCTTTATTATAAATAAAACTTAAAGTTAATGCTGCTAAAATTTAAGCTTTGTATGTCAGTAACCAGATACTTAGGTATGTTATTAGGAAAGCAGTGATTAGACCTCAAAGAAAAAAAAAACAGTAACTGCATATGTCTCAACCACTTAAGAGGCCAACATGGAACATAGACCCTATCAATGTGTGGCAAACAAACAAAACGTGGAACACCCTATTTTTGGACTGTGCAAAAAATGCACCAATTCCATGGAGCCTTGACAAATCTAAGCAGAATCACAGACAAATCCAGAATTAATAAGGAGCACTTAAAACATTTATTCTATTACCTTGAGTCATTGCTAGAATAAGAGAATTAATATACATTTTCTGAAATAATAGAAGTTTATAATTCTAATTTGTCTAAGAGTAATTCGCAATCTTCTCCAAAAGTCACCAGTTTTAGAAATGATTAAAAGGGACAGATGTAAAACTGGAGCTAAAATAAGGGACTGGTCAATACATAAATAAATCAAGGAAAGTAAAGTGAATAAAAAAGAAATAACTATACTATGACACTTCAGTGTTTACAGACAAAACCTACTCCTGTCTGAGCCACTTATCTCTCACCAATTAGGGGAACAAAGCAGCTGCATCTGAAAATACAAGCCCACAACCCTTCAACAACAGACAATACAACAGAAAGTAAAAACTTAAAGTTATAGCTCCCAGCAGCAGTCAGCAGCCCAGCAATAGCACTATCATGACCGTCCCACACCCAACTTAAGTGACAAAGCAAATCTCAGCCATTTTAGTAGATCCTTTTACTTTTCCATCAGATTGTTTGGTGGTCTACTACACCATCACTGAGCTCTGATGCATTACAGTAGCTGTCCAGTACTTAACACTATTCCCCACCCATTATCTCCATCCACACATACCTCTCAACCTCTTAAAACAAGAAATCTGGACAAACCCATGAATAATGGGGCGGGGGGATCAAAGGCCCAAAAAATAGGGATAATTTGTAAATATTGCTTTTACAAACATAGAAAGCTGACAGAATGACAGGTTTTGTGTTAGCATGTACTTTCTGAAGGGAAGGAAGTCTGAAATTCAAATGCTTGTCATTATTTTCTGATTTCAGTTTTCAGTGCTTTGCTAGTGATTTACCAGAAAACCAAAATTTGATGAAGACCATACCAAAAATATGATGCAAAGATTTGTGCAGCTGAGAGGTATCCACAGCACCTTCAATTGAATCCTCAGGTCTGGATAAGGAAACCATAAAGCCATAATGTCCCTCTTTAAAATAAAAATGATGATCGCTCTCACTCCCTTTGTCCTGTAATTCCATTTTTTGAAGGTATTGCAGTGGTGCAGAAACTAGTAGCCAAATGTAAGTGGCTGAACTATCTGCATCTTCAGTAGCTCCCTTTACCTTAGGAGCACTGAATTGATTGGCTCATAAACAACAATTCTGATTGGCTGTAATTGCATTATACGAGTCAATGAAACATCACAAAGCAGAGTCAGCATTGTTCAATGCAGAACTACATCCATTCCATTTCATCATGTGACATAAGCCTGGAAGTAGCCATAAGTAAGTGGATAGGATATCCTGTTTCTATAACCCATTCCATTCAAAGCAGAACCAGGAGATGAATGCTGGAGGAAGGTCATTGTGGCACAGTGGATTTAGATATAATGAGATGAATCACCTGAAAAAGGTATGGTTACATGTAAGGCTTATAGCCATAGTAATCAGTGATGTTTTTCCTCTTATGCAGGTGGATTTTGAGGATGGGAGTGCATAACCTTGGTGGACACTAACCAGAAAAAGCTGTAAGTCCTGTAGATTTATTCAAGGAATGCCAAGAACTTCTTTGCAGATGTACATGGGAATTGCAAGGCAGGGATACTCAATGCTGTAAACTGCAAGGAATGTTGTGATCCATTTGGGATACTTTAAAACTACACTGCAAAATATAAAGTTGAACCATAAGTGACAAGAATTTTGTTAAGCAAAAGTGCACTTACTTCCTGTTTATGTTGGGATGTGAACTTTAAATTTCACTGTAAATAAATTTCACTTAAACTGAAGAAGGTGTTTTCAATGAGTTATAACTGAGTATATATTTATAAAGTCTCAGTTGTTCAACTCATTGTTCTGCAAATGTGCTTTACCAGATTAGTGCATCTTCACCCCTGCACACTTCCCTCCATATCATCCTCTTACCTGTTCTGTAACTCCCTCCATATCCATCTTCTGCCTGTACTGTAACTCCCTCCATATCATCCTACCTGTACTGTAACTCCCTCCATATCCTCCTACCTGTACTGTAACTCCCTCCATATCCTCCTACCTGTACTGAAACTCCCACCTTATCCTTCTACCTATACTGTAACTCTCTACATATCCTCCTCCTACCTGTACTGTAACTCCCTCCATATCCTCCTCCTACCAGTACTGTAACTCCCTCCATATCCTCCTCCTATTTATACTGTAAGTCTTCCCATATCATCCTCCTACCTGTACTGTAACTCCCTTCATATCCTTCTTCTGCCTGAACTGTAACTCCCTCCATATCCTCCTCCTACCTGTATTGTAACTCCCTCCATATCCACCTCCTACCTGTACTGTAACTCCTATCAAGTCTTTCTCCTACCTGTACTGTAACTCCCTCCATATCCTCCTCCTACTTATACTGTAAGTCCTCCATTATCATCCTCCTACCTGTACTGTAACTCCCTCCATATCCTCCTACCTGTACTGTAACTCCCTCCATATCCTCCTACCTGTACTGTAACTCCCTCCATATCCTCCTACCTGTACTGTAACTCTCTCCATATCCTCCTACCTGTACTGGAACTCCTACCTTTTTCTCCTCCTACCTGTACTGTAACTCCCTCCATATCCTCCTCCTACTTATACTGTAGGTCCTCCATTATCATCCTCCTACCTTTACTGTAAGTCCCTCCATATCCATCTTCTGCCTGTACTGTAACTCCCTCCATATCATCCTACCTGTACTGTAACTCCCTCCATATCCTCCTACCTGTACTGGAACTCCCACCTTATCCTCCTCCTACCTGTACTGTAACTCCCTCCATATCCTCCTCCTACCTGTACTGTAACTCCCTCCATATCCTCCTCCTACCTGTACTGTAACTCCCTCCATATCCACCTCCTACCTGTACTGTAACTCCTATCAAGTCTTTCTCCTACCTGTACTGTAACTCCTTCCATATCCTCCTCCTACTTATACTGTAAGTCCTCTTATATCATCTTCCTACGTGTACTGTAACTCCCTCCATATCCTCCTACCTGTACTGTAACTCCCACCTTATCCTCCTCCTACCTGTACTGTAACTCCCTCCATATCCTCCTCCTACCTCTACTGTAACACCTATCAAGTCTTTCTCCTACCTGCACTGTAACTCTCTCGATATCATCCTCCTACCTGTATTGTAACTCCCTTCATGTCCTCCTCCTACCTGTAGTGTAAGTCCCTCCATATCCTCCTACCTGTATTGTAAGTCCGTCCATATTCTCCTACCTGTACTGTAACTCCCTTCATGTCCTCCTCCTACCTGTAGTGTAGGTCCCTCCATATCCTCCTACCTGTATTGTAAGTCCCTCCATATTCTCCTACCTGTACTGTAACTCCCTTCATGTCCTCCTCCTACCTGTAGTGTAAGTCCCTCCATATCCTCCTACCTATATTGTAAGTCCCTCCATAGGTTCATAGGTTCATAGGTTCATACTAGGCTATCTGCCCGAGGGCATTTATAAGCCTAGCCCATAGTTTTGTGGCTTACGCCACCCCTTTTGTATGGGGAACTATACCCATTATTTTGCTGTGCCTCTGTCTAGCAGTGACACTGAGGTAATCCCTGGAGTATATCTGCAATCTCCCATCCATTGGTCAAGATTTCTCTTGAACAAGGCCAGCGAGGTGCTCTGCCTCACATATACCGGGATTTTGTTCCACAGCATAGGGAGTCTTTGGGTGATGAATCTATCCCTCCAGCACGTCCTATTAATAGCCGTGTCGAGGTTTAAGTCTCCCGCCCTTGTGGCTCTGATGGATCTAGATTTTTTGAGGTGAAGCATATTCATCAAATCTGGGTTAGATATGGCCTTGTATGTCAGGCAAAGGTCACCTCTGAGCAAGCAGTGCGACTGAATAGAGCTGGAGTTCTTTCAGTCGGGCAGCATAGGACAGATTTTTGAGACCCTTTATCCTTTTGGTGAGGAACTTTTGTGGCCTCTCCAGCTGCTGCAAGTGTCGGGTCAGATACATTCCGAATGGGGCATTGTACTCAATCATTGGTCTGATGAGTGATGAGTATAGGGAGACTATGACCTCCCTTGATCTAGATGTGAATCCCTTCATGATAAGGTGGGCAATGTAGAAGGTCTTCCTAACTACTTTAGCTACATGGGTGTCGAATGACAGGCTACTGTCAACCTGGGTCCCCAGGTCCCTGATAACTTCTTCTGTGCTCAGAGGATTACCACCTATATGGTAGCTAGGGGTAAGGGTATGACTATGCATTTTTTGGCATTTAACTTTAGGCCATGGCTCTGGCACCAGTCATCCGTTTCTGTGAGACCCTTCTGAAGGATATCTGTGTCAGATGTGTTTTCGACTTCTGGCCCAGTTTGCAGTCATCTGCAAACTTTGTCAGCCATAACCCTCCTGTGTTTGCTTGTACTTGGAAAGTAGATGCCAAACAAGAGTGGGCCCAGGACTGAGCCCTTTGGGACACCACTTGTGACAGGCTTTGAGTCTGACATGGCACCAGCAACTCTGACCCTGTGGGTTCTGTCACTCAGCCAGTTTGCAACCCATCTTGTGATGTATGGGTTAACATTTAAGCTGATGAGTTTTTCAATGATACCCGAGTGGGGTATTGTGTCGAAGGCCTTCGCCAGATCGAGGTAGGCTGTATGGACTGCCTTTCCCTCATCAATGGCTTTGGTGACTGTTTTGAAAAAGTCAACCAAGTTTAAAAGGCATGATCTGCCTTTGACAAAGCCAAACTGGGTTGGATCCAAAGTCTGCAAATTCCCTATGTCTTTATTTATGAGGTCCATTATGATCCTCTCCATAGCTTTGCAGATAAGGCTTGTCAAGCTAATGGGCCGGTAATTTCCAGGGTCTGTGGAGGCACCGCCCTTGTGAAGTGGGACTACAGTTGCAGTGTGCCACTCCCTGGGTACGTATCCAGAGGTGAGACTATGATTAAACAGCTGTCCTAGCTGTGGGTTTAATTCCTCGTTGAGTTTGTGGAGCACACAGCCTGAGACACCATCAGGTCCCATGGATGCTGTGTTTTTTGCTTTGGAGAGAGCAGTTCTCACTTGGGCGTTTAAGATGTTTGGGGGGCTGCAACCATTTGGTATAGATATCTCTCCTTTTGGGAGAAATTTGCACTGAACCTGTCAGCCAGTATGTTGGCAATGTCTGTAGGATCAGTAATCTTCACATCATTTTGAACTAGTTCTGAGCATATCTGGGAGTTTCCTCCCAGGTTTCTAACATAGCTAAAGAAGGCCTTATGATTGTCTTTTGAGTCTTTAGCTATTTTTCTCTCAAAATTTGCTTTGGATGATTTTATGAGAGCTCTTAGCTTTTACTTATAGTGATCAAGGGGGTCTTTCCCTTTTAGGGTTTTTCTCTATCTTGTAGTAGCCTCCCCCCTTTGTTGTAGAGTTTGTTTTTGGCTGGGGGCCACCAGACTGGGTGGTTGCCCTTGGTACAAAGAGTCTTTGTTTTGCTTGGGATTGCCTTATCCATGCAGTCCTGCAGGTGCTGGTAGAAGGCATTTGTAAGTGATTCAGCGGCTTGAGTACTGTTTTCCGCCGGCTCGGGGGCCTTAAAGGAGACCACACTAGTCTTTAGAAGTGTGAAGTTGGCTTCGTTTTTTTACTGTGGTCTTTTTTATTTCAGGTGGGGGTGGGATGAGGACCTCCAGCAAGATTAGTTTGTGATCTGATCTCACCAGTGAGGGGTATACTTCTGGTGTTGAACATTGTGCTCCCATGTTCGTGATGATGAGATCAAGTATGTTTTCTCCACTTGTGGGGATGGTGACTAGTTGTTCCATGGCATTTGAGTTTATGAATTCCAGGAACTTTTGGGCTAGGGTGTTTGGGCTTGAGTAGTGTTCCCAGTCTATATTAGGGTAATTGAAGTCACCTAGTATGATGGTGTTTGGAGATACATTTATCCCCTCCAGTGTTTTCAGGAAAGCCATGTGAGGTTCCTGAGTTTGTGAGGGTGGCCTGTAACATGCTACAATTTGCAGAGCAGTCTTGCCTATGGTTAATTGCACCTGGATGGTCTCCGATGCATCATGCGTTGCCACCAGTCTTGAGGTGTGGGTGTCCTTGATGAATATGGATACCCCCCTCCTTTCTTGGTATTGTCCGGATTTTGGGGCCGGAACGCATGGTATGAGGTAAAACCTGTTAGTGCTGGGGTGCTCTCAGGAGCCTTGAACCAGGTTTCTGTCACAGCACAGACATCGATGTTCTCCATACTGAGAAGGGCCTCGAGGGACTACCTGTAGTGTAAGTCCCTCCATGTTCTCCTACCTGTATTGTAAGTCCCTCCATATCCTCCTACCTGTACTGTAACTCCCTTCATGTCCTCCTCCTACCTGTAGTGTAAGTTCCACCATATTCTCCTACCTGTACTCTAACTCCCTTCATGTCCTCCTCCTACCTGTAGTGTAAGTCCCTCCATATCCTCCTACCTGTAGTGTAAGTCCCTCCATATCCTCCTACCTGTAGTGTAAGTCCCTCCATATCCTCCTACCTGTAGTGTAAGTCCCTCCATGTCCTCCTATCTGTAGTGTAAGTCCCTCCATATCCTCCTACCTGTAGTGTAGGTCCGTCCATATCCTCCTACCTGTAGTGTAGGTCCGTCCATATCCTCCTACCTGTACTGTAACTCATTCTCTTTCCTCTCTTTAGTTGTACTTCTTTACCCTCAGCTACCCTTGCTTTCTGTTTCACAACTCTAGCTCACTCACCACTATGCCTCTTGTAAGACATATTGCTTTCTGTTGAAAATAACAACAATATGGCTGTCTTTAAACTTTATTAAATTTGAAATGCAGTTCTCCCTCTTTTGAAAAATGGTGTCAAGACTATTGTATAGTATTGCCTTTCAAATGTCAGTGTTACTCTGTGTATTACTGTTGCTTGTACATTGGAGCCCAGGCCTGTGCTGAAAATGGCTCCTGTGCCCAGTCAAACTTTCCCAGTAAACAAATATCTCTGTATATATATATATATATATATATATATATATATATATATATATATATATATATATATTTTTTTTAGTTATATAAGAATGCAGAGTGATTTTTGACATGGATCTTACTTTAAACGTTATGACAAAAGTCTAATTTAATAATCCGTATGTTGATATAATTGGTGTACAATTAATTTTCCCTTTCTTCTTGCTTTAGTATTCCTTAAGGATTGAGTGTACTAGCCTTAAAGCTGGAAAACTACATTTCTTCGATACTAGGTTATATTGTGTGATTATGTGTGTATGTACACACACACACACACACACACACACACACACACACACACACACACACACACACACACACACACACACACACACACACACACACACACACACACACACACACACACACACGCACACACACGCACACACACACACACACACATACACACATTTATTTGGATATATTTGGATATATATATATATACATTCAACACATAGACCACATAGTCAGTGTGCCAAACAGTCACAGCCCTTAAGGCCAAACACAATGCCAGACACACTCGTCATTGGTGACTCCATAGTCAGACACAGTGACGTCCCGCTCACCAGATTGAGTAAGGAGAAGGTCACAGTAAGCTGCCTGTCAGGCGCTAGAATCCGCCACATAACACAAGCACTCAGGTCTCTCAACAGCAGGTACAAGTACGACTCTGTCATTGTCCACGCTGGTGTGAACGACCTGAGACGTACCTCCTTGGACTACATGAAAAGAGACATAGAGGAGCTCTCTGATTATGTAGCCCAGGCAGGTATGACCCTGACCTTGAGCAGTATCCTACCTTCACCAAGAATGATGCCACAATACAGAGACAAGATGATCAGCTTTAATAATTGGCTTAAACTCTGGTGTCATTCAAAGGGGATCCAATGTCTGTCTGCCTGGGATGACATGCTGGTCAAGCCACGCTGCTTCGCAAGGGATGGCTTGCACCTGTCACCCCTGGGCTTCCGGATATTGGCAAAGGCTCTTGCCACCCCCATAGTGCCTTTTTTAGGCAAGGCTCAAATTCTAAATCTACCACCCTAGTACACGAAAAAGGAAAAAAAACTAAGGGTAATGCTGCTCAATGCCAGAAGTCTCAACCTCAAGATGCACGCACTCGAGGCCCTTCTCAGTATGGAGAACATGGATGTCTGTGCTGTGACTGAAACCTGGTTCAAGGCTCCAGAGAGCACCCCGGCACTATCAGGTTTTACCTCATATCATGCGTTCCGGCCCCAAAATCCGGACAACACCAAGAAAGGAGGGGGGGTGTCTATATTCATCAAGGACACCCACACCTCTAGGTTGGTGGCAACGCACGATGCATCGGAGACCATCCAGGTGCAATTAACCATAGGCAAGACTGCTCTGCAATTCGTAGCATGTTACAGGCCACCCTCTCAATCTCAGGAACCTCACATAGCTTTCCTGAAAACACTGGAGGGGATAAATGTATCTCCAAACACCATCATACTAGGTGACTTCAACTACCCAAATATAGACTGGGATCACTACTCAAGCCCCAACACCCTAGCCCTAAGGTTCCTAGAGTTCATAAACTCAAATGCCTTGGAACAACTAGTCACCATCCCCACAAGAGGAGAAAACATACTAGATCTCATCATCATGAACATGGGGTCACAATGTTCAACACCGGAAGTATACCCCTCGCTGGTGAGATCAGACCATAAACTAATCTCACTGGAAGTCCACACCCCCCCCCCCACCTGAGATAAAAAAGACCACAGTGAAGAACTTCTCAAAAGCTGACTTCACACTTCTAAAGACTGGTGTGGTCTCCTTTAAGGCCCCCGAGCCTGTGGAAACCATTACTCAAGCCGCTGAATCACTTACTAATGCCTTCTACCAGCACCTACAGGACTGCATGGATCAGGCAATCCCAAACAAAACAAAGACTCTTTGTACCAAAGGCAAGCGTCCAGTCTGGTGGACCCCAGCCATAAACAAACTCTACAACAAAAGGAGGAAGCTACTACAAGATAGAGCTAAATTCTTAAAAGGGAAAACACCTTTGATCGTTATAAGTAAAAAACTAAGAGCTCTCATAAAATCATCCAAGGCAATTTTTGAGAGAAAAGTTACTAAGGACTCAAAAGACAATCATAAGGCCTTCTTTAGCTATGTTAGAAACCTGGGAGGAAACTCCCAGATATGCTCAGAATTAGTTCAAAATGATGTAAAAATTACTGAACCTACAGACATTGCCAACATACTGGCTGACAGGTTCAGTGCAAACTCCCCCCCCCCCCCAAAAGGTGAGATATCTATACCAGAGGATTGTAACCCCCAAACATCTCAAACGCTCAGGTGAGAACTGCTCTCTCCAAGGCAAAAAACACAGCATCCATGGGACCAGATGGTGTCCCCGGATGTGTGCTCCACGAACTCAATGAGGAATTAAACCCACAGTTAGGGCAGCTGTTTAATCTTAGCCTCACCTCAGGATACGTGCCTAAGGAGTGGCGTACGGCAACTGTGGTCCCACTTCACAAAGGCGGTGCCTCCACTGACCCTGGAAATTACCGTCCCATCAGCTTGACAAGCCTGATCTGCAAAACTATGGAGAGGATCATAATGGAAATCATAAATAAAGACATAGGGGACTTGCAGACTTTGGATCCGACCCAGTTTGGCTTTGTCAAAGGCAGATCATGCCTTTTAAACTTGGTTGATTTTTTCGAAACAGTCACCAAGGCCATTGACGAGGGAAAGGCAGTCCACACAGCCTACCTTGACCTGGCTAAGGCTTTTGACACAATACCACACTCAGGTATCATTGAAAAACTCACCAGCTTAAATTTAAACCCATACGTTACAAGATGGGTTGCAAACTGGCTAAGTGACAGAACCCACAGGGTCAGAGTTGCTGGCGCCATGTCAGACTCAAAGCCTGTCACAAGTGGTGTCCCACAGGGCTCTGTCCTGGGCCCACTCCTGTTTGGCATCTACTTTTCAGAAGTACAAGCAAACACAGGAGGATTATGGCTGACAAAATTTGCAGATGACTGCAAACTGGGCACCATAGTTGAGAACGCATCTGACACAGATATCCTTCAGAAGGGTCTTATAGAAACGGATAACTGGTGCCAGAGCCATGGCCTAAAGTTAAACGCCAAAAATGCATAGTCATACCCTTTGGGAAAAACAAGGTTACCCTAGCTACCATATAGGCGGCAACCCACTGAGCTCAGAAGAGGTTATCAGGGATCTGGGGACCCAGGTTGACAGTAACCTTCGTTTGACACTCACATTGCCAAAGTAGTTAGGAAGACCTTCTACATTGCCCACCTGATCATGAAGGGATTCACATCTAGATCAAGGAAGTCATCGTCCCCTGTACTCATCACTCATCAGACCAATGATTGAGTACAATGCCCCATTCGAATGTATCTGACACGACACCTGCAGCAACTGGAAACGCCCCAAAATTCCTCACCAAAAGGATAAAGGGTCTCAAAAATATGTCCTATGCTTCGACTGAAGGAACTCCAGCTCTATTCAGTCGCCACCGTCTGCTCAGAGGTGACCTGTGCCTGACATACAAGGCCATGTCCAACCCAGAATTGATGAACATGCTTCACCTCAAAAAATCTAGATCCCTCAGAACTACAAGGGCGGGAGTTTTAAACCTTGACACGGTTATTAATAGGACGTGCTGGAGGGACAGATTCATCACCCAGAGACTCCCTATGCTGTGGAACAAAATCCCGGTACATGTAAGGCAGAGCACCTCGCTGGCTTTGTTCAAGAGAAATCTTGACCAATGGGGTGATGGGAGATCACAAATATACCCCAGGGATTATCTCAGTGTCACTGCTTGACAGAGGCACAGCAAAATAATGGGCATAGTATCCTCCAAACTAAAGGGGTGGCGAAAGCCACAAAACTCTGGGCTAGGCTTATAAATGCCCTTGGGCAGATAGCCTAGTATGAACCTATGAACCTATGAACCTATATATATATATATATATATATATATATATATATATATATATTTGTGTGTGTCTGTGTTTGTATGTGTGTGAAAGTATTTCACATAATAGAACAAACCCTATACAATAACAGTGCTCGTTCAGTTTCCTCTCTGTCTTGCCAATGTAATAACATGGGCAGGAATTGCAACAGTCTTTTAAAAAATGTTTCAGTTGGTTGTTATTTCTGCTTCTGCACCTTTTTGTTTTTTCACAGTGGATCTTGGGTGCTTTGGTGTCTACTAGACCCGTATTTTTGGGACATGGATAAGCATTATTTATCTGCAGTCTTCGAGGAGGAATTAAACTCTCCCCCTTTTTTATGTGGACAACCATCTGGTGCTAACAACGACAATTTGTTTCAGTTAATTCTGGGTTTAACTGAAAAAGTAACCGAGCTGCAGGATGCAGTTCTACGTCTACAAAACACCAACACTTCCTGTAACCACGGACCTGGTAACAGTGTGGGGAATCCTAGAGAAGGTGCACTTCCGGTTTTGCGAGGGACTTTCCCGACTATGGGGCGTGCAAAGGAATCCAGTATTCAAGGAACTGGTGCTAATGGAACTAACAATGTGGAGAACAGAACTGATGGCAATGGATATTACCCTGTGTTCGATCGTTTCAAGGAATGAACAACAAGAGAACTTAAGTGGAAGTGGTTGTTCCTGATTTTAGAGGGGGGGACTGGACCAACAAATTACTCAGGGCTGAAACTGGATGGCAACTCAGGTTAAACGGGGCTGAGTTTCCTGGTATAATTGAATCTATTAGTATTAAACCTGAATTAAAGTTCAGAGCTAATAGATTATAATTATTCCTTTTAGACACTTGTTATTATATATCATACATAAATTAAATAAAAGCTTTTGTACAATTGTTAGATTACACATTTTTTATGTACTATTTTATGAACTCAAACACACATTTTTCATTCTTATTTATTTCTATTTATTTTTATGTACTTTGAAATATTTTAAAAGACTGTTGCTTTAAATTTTAATTGTTCTGATTATGATGAGATCATTAAGGAAAATGTATAAAAAGGTTTTAGTGTAACTTGTCTGTGTTCTGATGAAGTCAATTTTGATGAAAGCGCTTGACCTTTTGTGCTGTGTGGATATATTAAAGTGATTTTCACTACAATTGTGTTCTTGTTGGAGAAGTCCGATTTTTGAAGTTCATTTGCATTATTTTTTACATTGCTGTGGAGTCGGGGCTAGTTATTGGCGCCTGGAGGCAATATTTCTTTTTCATGGTTGTTATTTCTGCTTCTGCACCTTTTTGTTTTTATACAATACATATATATTTATCTCTGTGTGTGTATATATATATATATATATATATATATATATATATATATATATATATATATATACACATACATATATAAATATATATATATATATATATATATATATATATATATATTATATATAAGAATGCAGAGTGATTTTTGACATGGATCTTACTTTAAATGTTATGACAAAAGTCTAATTTAATAATCCGTATGTTGATATAAATGGTGTACAATTAATTTTCCCTTTCTTTTTGCTTTAGTCTTCCTTAAGGATTGAGTGTACTGGCCTTAAAGCTGGAAAACTACATTTCTTCGATACTAGGTTATATTGTCTGATTACGTGTGTATGTACACACACACACACACACACACAGACACACAGACACACATGCACACACACACACACACACACACACACACACACACACACACACACACACATTTATTTGGATATATATATATATATATATATATATATATATATATATATATATATATTTATTTGTGTGTGCGTCTGTGTTTGTATGTGTGTGAAAGTATTTCACATAATAGAACAAACAAATGTTGAAACAAAATTATTGATGTACAAAAAAATTAAAACTCAGCTGATTGTTTGAAACAAATTATCCTACCTAAAAGTGTTGTTTCTAACCAAAGGTCAAGCCTCCCTGTACACTCCTACTTATGCAATACCAATTCTGAGACTGCACAACAGTGGAGAAAGGGAAAATTCCCACTTCCTGCTCTACCATGATGGTGTGATAACCCACAAAGTAATGCTAGCATTTGCAATCATATAACTATTTGGCCACTTCTGCTGGTATTACAAGTAAACCTTCAACTACATATATGATCCAACATATTTTAATACTTTCTTTCCTGATTTAGCTCTGAGATCACCATAAGTGTAGTAGTTGGCATAAAGGCCATTTTTGCTACTTAAGTGTTTAGTTCTTTGAATGATTGTAGATTTTCTTAAGATGGCACTGTTTGAAACTATATTGCTCATTTCAGCTGCTCTCCTTTGCATCATTTTGAACTTTAACATATTTGCCTTATAAAGCATATGTTGTCCACAGAAAAAAAAGAACATTAACATGACATGATGTAGCAAATCAAACATGAACCCAGGACCTGATCTAGCACAATGTTACACAGGTAGCCTCCTAGAGTTTGGTGTTGGATGGAGGGAGGCCATGGCTATGCATACAATGCTAATTTTTTTAATCCATGCTGTTTTTTTTTGTTTGTTTCATTCCAACTTTTCTATTTCCTGCTCAGTGTGTGTGCAAATGAGTAAATGTACACAGTGCAGACTACTGATTCCCAGCGTATGTGCACAGAAAGGCTCATTTATGCAAGATTTGAAAATTAACCTGGAAAGTTGCCAGTGGGGAGGGGAATGGACTAAAAGTTAGTTTTTAGCTGTACAGGCTTGAATTTTGGAGGTGCATGTGTAAAATGCACAAATGGGGGTCATTTAGTTAAGTAATTTAATGAATGTCACACAGACTCAAAGCCTGTACCTAGGCTTTGGTAGGCAAGAGTCTAATCCTACACAGCAACTGCAGGGTCTCCTTTGACTTATATCTTTTTTTTTGTTTGTTTGGTATGTCAACGAGAATTACAGTCTGCCAGTGTCAGTCATAAAGTTTCATAGTGATGTAGTTCATAAAATACACATTGATGCAAAATCTGTTGTTTTGTTAGCTATTTAAGTGATTTAGAGCAGTCTGCTGTCATGTATCTCCAGTTTTGCAGAACATATTTGCTTTTTCTTCATATTTATACTTTGTCCTGTCATTGAGCAAGTCACTTTAAACAGTTCTTTGGGGCAACTGGAAATTTGGGCAATGCTCCTCAGTGATCCCTTGGACTGCAAGCCTAGTAGCTACCAGAGTAGTTATGGCATAAAGGAAGTAAAGGGATTGTAGTAAACAGGAAAATCATCATATCAGCCTTGTTTTTGAATGTGATCCTTGGTTTCTTTATGCTGTTGAACGTTGACCGTGTGTTTATTATTTAACTGTGAATTAATCTGACAGTGTGAAATCTATGAGTTTATTATTAGTATTTTAACTATGAATACATTTTATTTACTCTGTTTCTCAATATTAACAGCATGTTTATTATTTAGCTGTGAATAAATTTGAGTTTGAAATTTATGTGTTTAATAATTTTTTAACTATAAATACATTTTATTTAGCTTTTCTTTTGCTAGTACACAGGTGTGAAATGCAGTATATTAAGGATACAACTAACACTTAGTGCAGATGACTTAGGCTATGAGCTGTTAAAGTGTTGCTTCCTGTAGTACATGGTTTGATTCCCACAGCCTTCTGTGTGAATCTCCAAGTTACTTCCTGGGCTGGTCCTGAAAAGGGTCACTTGTGTCCAGTGGCTGCCCCCAAGTTCTTTTTAATACATGCCATGGGATCTTTTACCTCCACTTGTGCTACCAACAACTCAAGCAGATGGGGTCTCAGTTTACTGTCTCCTTATGCTGTACTGTAGTGTCAGCAATCAGTCTACCTGGTGGGAATAGAACCCACAGCCTTCTACACCAAAGGCAAGTATGCTACCTGTTGTAGCACTGATACTGATAAGTGTTACACATTTGTTTTATAAATTCCTGCACCCTTCACATAGATGGTAATTATTACTTCACTATACACTGTGTGAGAATGAATGTCTGCATGTCTGTTGTAGTTTAATGAGTCATGTGATACATTTTCACTAAATGCGAGTTTTAATGTTGGGGGGTCAGCAAAACGGTTATGGTGTTTCTCTTACATATACAAGGTACAGGGTTTGATTCTAACCTTTGTGAAGCATGGCTAGTCATTAAAAGCCCCCGTGGAGTCAATAGCCTAGTAATTAGCTATGAACCTGAGGAAAGAGACTTGGTTTAAAGTCATAGAAAGAACTCCAGAAGTGTAAGGCTACAGTGCCTTCCACACATTTAGATCAACAACAGTACAGACTGGAGCCAAAGGTGGAGGTGTTTCAATCTATGTTAGCAACAAACATACCACCAAGTTGGTTAAACAGGGTGATACCATGGAGCTCATCCACATGCAAGTCACCATAGGCAAGGTCCCTCATCATATCAGGCTAGCTACAGGTCACCATCTGTGCCCCTAAGAGTCTCATGACTCTTATCTAAACTTGCTACAGTTGCTCACCATCCAACCAAACATCCTATTCATGGGTGACTTTAACTACCCCCTGTATAGACTAGGAAATATATACTGCCTCACACTAACAGGCACAATGCTTCCTGGAATTTATTAACACAAACACACTGGAAGAGATAGTGCCTGCTACAACCAGAGGATCAAACATACTGGATTTGGTACTTATCAACATGGGAGAACATTGCACCCCCAGCCTCACCCTCTGTGTTACGTCCTTACTAGTGAGGTCGGATCACAGAGCTGTCTCATCTGAAGTAAAAATCAATCCAGAAAATACAGCTAAACCAGTAACATTTAGGAAGTATTCAAAGGCAAACTACATCCTATTAAGTGACAGTTTGTCAAAGTTCAAGGCTGCCCCTGACCCCAAGAACACAGCTACCTATGCAAAATTATTCACAGAGTCACTATACAAACATGTAAATGGCTGCATAGAGGCTGATGTAGCTACCAGAAGTAAACCCAAAACAAACACTAAAAACAAACCTCACTGGTGGAATCCCACCTAAACAGACTATATTATAAAAGAATAAAACTCACGGCCAAAATCAGGAAAACCAACTCCCTTCAATGCAAGTGTTCTCTTATACAACTAAATAAGAAACAAAGTGGTCTAATTAAGGCCACCACTGCCAACTATGAGGTCAGGATAGCCTCACAGGCTAAGGACAGTCAGAAGGCCTTCTTCAGCTATGTTTGGAATTTTAGAGGTAACACACAACAGGTACCACCTACATCAATCAGGGTGACTTAGCAAATCTACTGGCTGATAAATTCAGTCCAAAATTTACTCCCTCTACCCCCACCCCCAGCTCTACCAGGTGAAATCATACTTCTTCCAACTATAAGCAGGAACCAGCCAAGAACACTTCCTCCATGGGTCTGGACAACATCCCTGGAAGCCTCCTGAGCATTCAAAAACATGACCTGTCAGGACCACTTGAGGCAATCTTCAACTACAGCCTTGAAACAGGCTATATTCTATGTGAAGGGAGGACCACAACAGTCATTTCCCTCCACAACAGTGGGCTATCAAGTGACGCAGGGAAATAGAGACCCATCAGTCTAATATGCCTAATATGCAAAGCCATGGAACAAATTACCATGGAAATGAGAAATAAGGACATTGGAAGCCTACAGATATTAGACCAGTCCCAAATTGGCTTTGTTGCTTCTCAGAGGTCAAGGCTAACATTAAAGATCTCTGGCTCACTAAGTTCGCAGGTGACCATAGATTGCTAGTTATTATAGATTACCCCCAAGACACAAACATCTTGGAAGTTGTTTCATAGACCAATGACTGCTGCCAAAACCATGGCCTAAAATTCAGTGCCAAAAATTACATTATAATGCCCTTTGGGAAGCTGTCAATGCAAGTTATTTACTCCCTTAATAAAATGCCTGTAAGAGTCAACCTAGTAGTAAGGGATCTCGGAACATATGTGGACAGCAATCTAGCCTTTGCCCAAAATGTAGCTAAGGTAATAAGAAAATCATTCTATGTCACTCTACTTATAGTTAAGGATATGGCATCCAGGTCCAAAGAAGTTATAGTACCACTCTACTTGGCTCTTATCAGACCTGTCATTGAATACAATGCCCCTTTGGCATGTATCTAACCAGACATTTGCATCAATTGCAACACCTACAGAGGTTCCTCACCAGAAGAATTCAGAGCATGAATACCCTGTCCTACAATGATCACCTAAAAGCTCTCTCTCTGTATTCAGTCTCCTACAGGCTGCTGCAAGATGATCTTCGTCTGGCTTACAGAGCTTCTTCAGACCCAGTCCTGATGGATCTGTTGCACATGTGCAAAATGAACAGCACCAGAAACATGACATTCAGACATCTGAACTTCACTTGTGACATAAACAGAATGTACTGGAGAGACAGATATGCATCCCAAAGGATCCCCACACTATGGAATAGGCCCTTCATCCATGTAAAATAAAGTTCATCTATGACCCTATTCAAACATAACATTGACAATTGGATGGCAACTCATACATTTACCCCCAGTCTGGCCCCCATATCCCTTTGGACAGAGGCTGTCAATAAGAAAAGTATTATGGTAAAAAACACTCCCTCCCCCAGATCCTTAAATACCTGCCTACTAACATGCCCTCCCTTTGTGAAACGTGGGACCCAAATGGTTTGGAGTGGAAGGTTAGGCTTGTAAGGACCCTAGTGGTTGTTAGCCAATAACCTATGAACCTGTGAAGAGAAGTTTACTGTTCTCATGCTAAATCTGTTTACAGTGTGAGAGTGTTTGTTTTGTTTAGAAAATGCCCATCAGTGTTTTTTCTGTAGATTTGAAATTAAAGTTTTAAATGAAATCTAAATCTCTGATACAATTATAAAAGTAAAGAAATAAATAGTATGTCCACTAACAGAACTGAACAATGTTTATGGTAATTGGGGAGATTCAGCCATGTATTAACATATTGGGATGGAAAGGGCCTGACTCAGTACTCTGTATAGGGCTTCATTTACTCACAATCTAGCTCTGTTGACTCTGAAGGTGTATACTGCAACAACTTAACATTGCTAACCATTCTTCAAGTAGGTCAGACCTTTATTGAGTAATATCAGATGGGATAGTTATTCTTGATGAATAGACATAGTGAGATCAAAAATTATATGTAGGTATCCTGCAAGCATGTTAAACATTCTCCCAAAAATAGTATGTTGTATGCAGTGATATTTCTGATTTTTATAAAGACTTGTGAGTTGTTGAACATAAGCTGCTGCAACATTGTCTTTAATTGTTTTGCTTTATTCGTTTCACTAAAGAATGGCTGGGTAGTTGGCATAATAGTTAAGGGATTTACTTCACAGACACAAAGTACAGAGTTTGATTCTTACTTTTGATCACTTTATGATTATTGATTAAGTATGTAATATTCTGATGACTGAATACTGCTTTCCTGAATTTAGTTAAGAATCCATCCACAAAAATATTGTTACAATATAATTTCACAATTGTATCTGAGTGATATTCAGAAGAATAGAGAAAATGTGCACTTTTACCAAACAAATTAAAAATATATATTTTCAAGTTTAGTAGCTCTCATCTGCTTGAGGAGCCTTACAGATTTCATTTATGATAAGATAAATGTAGAGCAACTTTACTTGCGTTTCTTTAACCTTATTGCATATATGTTTTTCATTGTGTTTTATATTTAATGCCACAGAAAGCCATTCACAAGAATGGTTAATGGCTCATTTAGCCAAATTAGGAAATTCTTTTTGAAGTTATATAGTCCTTTTTATTTTGATATTTTAACTTCAGGCTCTGGTGAATTTTTAGCTCTTTTAGCACTTCCTCTGCCAGGGAAAGTTCACTAACATCTACCTGCTGAAGAAAATAGATTTCTTTTTCAGTCAATTATGTTTGTGCTCAAGTTTTGAAAGTACTATCCAAGTCTATCTCACTGTAAAATTTACATTTCATCAAATATCAGACAATTTTAAGAGCATTTCATAATTGTTCTCTTTGACTTTCCTGGACCAGTTCTTTTATTTTTATTTTTTTTTATTTTTGTAGTCAAAATGTTCGCACAATTTCATGTTTACTGAAACTGTTTTGTTTAGAAGTTAAAAATATATTAGACAGAGAAGGAAATTTTGTGTGCCATGTTCATTTTTAAGTAAATCTATGTACTTGCCAAATGATTTGGAGAGATTATTGCCACCAGGACAGATTGGCTAATGAGGGTGCACCAATCAGTGCAACAGTGATAATCCTCCATTCGGAAACACAGTAAAGCTGCACCAAAGCACACCTTCTTAGTAGCTAATTACCATGTCTCTGCCAGCCCATGCATCTCGGCTGCAAAGGTGCCTCCCAACATGCACACTTGTGCACATGTGTGCACACACACACACACACACACACACACACACACACACACACACACACACGTCCATGCAGCTGCAAAGTAATTCCTACAGATACACTCTCACTCTTGGAACAGCTCACTAACACAGCCAGGTGTATGGTCTTACTTATTACACACACACACACACACACACACACACACACACACACACACACACACACGTCCATGCAGGTAACACCTACAGATACACTCTCGCTCTTGGAACCACTCACTCACACACCTAGGTGTATGGTCTTACTTATTACACACACACACACACACACACACACACACACACACACACAAACAAAACAGCGACAGCTTAGCTAAACTATCCTCTCACACTACAACTGCCCAGGCAAACATATGCACATACACACATTCATGCAGCTACATTCACACCCCTTCACACACACTTTCATGCAGCTGCACTCACAAGTCTACACAGACACACACACACACACACACACACACACACACACACACACACACACACACACACACACACACACACACACACACACACACGCACACACACACACACGTCCATGCAGCTGCAAAGTAACTCCTACAGATACACTCTCGCTCTTGGAACCACTCACTCACACACCCAGGTGTATGGTCTTACGTATTACACACACACACACACACACACACACACACACACACACACACACACACACACACACACACACACACAAAAGCTACAGCTTAGCTAAACTATCCTCCCACACTACAACTGCCCAGGCAAACCTACACACACACACACACACACACACACACACACACACACACACACACACACACACACACACACACACACACACACACACACACACACACACACACACACATTCACACACAGATGCAACTACATCTGTACACATTCACACATGTTCTTACAGACATGTATGGCCCTGTGCTACCTACCTGCAATCATACTACAAGCTGCACCCAATCCATAGGATGAGTTGCTGTATACCATCCAAAAATGGCACAGTAGCATTCTTACTAATCTCTCTATTAAATTATTATGATGCTCATGGCATTTCTTGCGGGTACATGCCAATGGTGCATTCCATTAAAATAATTCACAGATTTTCTTATTAAGCACTCATGCTTAGGAGAAAAATTATTAAATACTTTTTTTATAAAACCATACAGACATTAATGATTTATTGATACATACCTTGTTGACTGGGGTGGTCCCACTAGGCAAATTTATTCTTTTCAGAATGGATCCCAGGTGCTATTCATACTGACAAGGAGAAACTTGACCAGGGCAGTAGATAACTTCCCCTACTCATTGTTCCTGGAAATAACATGGCAAACTAGAGGGCAGCTATGATATGGAGCTGGATAAGTCTGTGTTAAATTCCATAGAAAATGTTGCTACAGATAGAAGGATCCAGAATATTGAAAAAAAAATAGTTACTGATGGAAAATTGTTAAACAACAAACCTGCTTAATTGATAACTATAGATAAACCTTTGGATTCAGATGCCATTAAATGAAGTCAAATAATACAAAATACTGATTCAGAAGCAGATCTTTAGCAGGAAGCGATGTCAGAGGATAAGGGTCAGACATTTTTTTCTGTTTGGCAGTCAGGAAGGCCACTGACTGCAGATGTGCAATCCATTCTTGAGGAATCACATACTTCTTATGCTACAATCATAAACATTAGACAGACTAATGCTACTTAACATCATGAATCCAAGCTGCTGATTGTTAGAATTACTCTCCCATAAAAAGGTATGATGTGTGGGATACATTAGTTGTGCCTCTAGGTATTTTTCCACAGGACATTATCACATCCTTTCATGTTGGAAAGGACACTGAACATATTATTTCTACTGAGAATACAAAATTGTTTCTAGGTGAAGCTTAACTGTAAGACGTCTAACACCTAAATCAGAAAGAGAACAAAGGTAGTTTAGAACAACCATAGAAATAGCTCAACCCTCTACCTGACCATTACTTGCAACCCAGCACCTAGACTTTTTCCATTTAGATTCATGTGTTTCATAACTTGATGGTTTCTTAGCCAATTTGGGAATGGGTGTCACAGTTATGTACTTACCTGGGAAATCAGAACCAGAGAAGTCATGCTGAGAGATGCAGAGTTTTGGGCACTGGATACCTCATTCCATATGTATAGAGCAAGTATAAGTACAAAGGGAATGAGTTGCCACTGACCACCCTGAAGACATCTGAAATCCCTGGTTTGTTAGGTTATTAGGACTAGAAGTACATACTGCTGTTCCTGCATGTTAAAGAAGGAAAGAGACGGAAACACGTTAGAAATGCCTTGTGATTGAAGAATGCATCTATTTATTTCCTGTGCTTGGCTGGAGTGATGGAGAAGAATCATTCACCCTTTGTGTTTATGGTTAATTTTAGCAGTGCACAAATAATTTGTGAAAAGGGCTTGGTTAGGGTGCCATGTGTTACTTTTCTGTCATGAGAATATGTGTTTCTCTGGGGAATTTTCTTGTTTTTATTTTATTTTACTTTTATTTACTTAATTATTTTTATATGAATGTTGTAGTATTTTCTAATGCTGGCTGTTTTATAGGAGATAGATATTTGAAAATGTAAGGTGCTTGCTAATAGGGGATGTGGTAGTGGCAGTGTTTTTTTTTGAGGGGAGGGTTTGTACTCCACTCAAATTTAGAGGAAAAAACTCTTTTCAGAGTTGAAGAGGAAAATATATATTCCTATGCTCAATGAAACTCGCACTGCAGTAAGTTTACGTTCATGTAAATGCAGTAGTTCATAAATCATTGCCATTATTACACTCCCACATCATTATCACAACCTACTGATTGTGGCCATGGACAATGTGAAATCCATACTCTTCATCCTGAACAAATTAATCCTCTGATTATCACACCACATGTAACCCATTTTCAAATATACCTCACAGTATAACATGCTTTACCTTTTGTAAATTTGGTAGCCGTATTGCTTGATGAGGATAAATCTCTGTGCTACTTATAGAAACATGGACATACATTTTAGTAGCACTAAATGTTCTCAAGTTTGTTGAGTCATCTTCCTCACTATTGGCAATATTTCTCTTTCTCCAAGTAAATGTGCCTAAATGTAAATTTTAAAATATTCTGCTGGATGGTATCCCATATACAGTGATGCAGTCTATTGTTTATTTACTTAATTATCTATTTATTTATGTATTGAGATATATATATATATAGTTCAGTACTAAGCTAACTGCCCTTGCAAGCCATTGTAAGCCTAGCCAATTATCCCTTGTGAAGATCAAACCCTGCACCTTGTGTTTGTAAGGCAAACACCGTAACCATTAGGCCACCTTCCGAACCACTCCCGGAACATCACAATGTAACTCCGGGAAAGTAACCACTGGGCCACCAATTACTACAATACCAATGGAAGCAAACTAAACCCACCAACATATGCATAATGCATATATAAGATTTGAATGCGTACAACATACCACATACCATTTATATAACAACCAGTTTAGAAGCAATTGATTTACACAGCTGTGTCTCTTGTGCATCAGAGAGAACTTTTCCCACCCTCTCACCCTGTTGCTGTTGTGTTCTTAAACACAACTGCTTTTCTAGTTGCCTGCTCATTATGTCAATTTGATCACATACCTCCCTCTCTTTTCCCTTTCATTGGCTGGTGTGAGTAAGCAAGAAATTATCATTTTGCAAAATCGCTCCTATTCAAATATTTAAATGTATTGGTCATCCCACTGTATTCCATAGAACCAGAATGGAAAAGTGCACACCCCCTTTCACTCTATATTGCTCTTTTAAAATGAGTGGCTCTGTACTAAGACAGCTAAAACTTAAGTTACCCAGTTTCATATCCAGCTGTTTAGTGCATACTGCAGTGTTTAGGATATTGACACATTTTTTATCTTACCTTTAAATATCTATTGCAAGACCACCAGTTATTGGAGAGCCCACCTTCTGCTTGTCAGTGGTCATCTTGGGATTAGTAATTCTGGTTTATCCTGGTGAGAGAAGGAGTGCAGTTACATTATTTCCAGGAGACTGCTGATCATCAGAAAGCCTAATGACTGCTTTATAGGTGACAGTTTGGAATTTGTGCTTATATTCTGTTCCTGGTGAGAGAAGGAGCAGACGGCATTGATTCCTGATTGTTTCTGGTTGGACAGTGAGTGTCTATGCTTAATGTTCCTGACTGGTCTGGTTGCTATTCAAGGCATCTACCAGAAAAAGGCTACAACAAACTTACAGACCCTTGCATCATCTGGGACAAGACTGTGGATCACCATACAGACTGTGTGTGGCCTGCTTCTTATCTTGGGATCGGTGCTAACATTTTGCTTCTGGTGAGACAAGAAGCAAAGGAGCATTCTATTCCAGCAGAGTGAAGCTATGGTGAGACCAGCAGTAGTAGTAGCCAGGCTGTAGTCATTCATGTAAATTCCCTCTTTTCATCCGTCTGGGCAAGCTAATTCTTTATTTTCAGTAAGTACTGCCTCATTTGTTTTTAACTTCAGAATATCTGCCTAAATACTTCATCCTTAAATTTTCAGGGTCTACATATTAGTTTCCCCTCAAATATTTAGTAGTGCTCTGTACAGACTCAGGCACCTTGAGTGAAATTTTTCCTGTAAAAGCACAACTGACATTTCTCCAATACCTAGTTGCACACAGGACAACTAGTTTCAGTGACAAGCACTGTCCCCATAGTTGTAAACCAGATACTCCTGAAGTTGATAATCTCACTTTAGCTGTCTAACCAATAAAAAGGGTCTGTTGCCATGGATATGAAGTTTCCCACTGTCTCATTACCAGCTTGGTGGATATGGGCATCCTGAGGCAATGCAGAAATAGCATTATGCTTACTGACAACCAGTTAATTCTCCAACAAACTACTTTGGTATGTGAGAGATGTATTTACACCATGTCAATGGAGGCAAAGCTCTCATAGAAAGGTACTCCTAATGTCAATAATATTCTGAGTAGTGCACACGCTGCATCCATCACATACAATTCAAAGCAGACACATAGACCCACATATGCTGAGGCACTTAAATGTAACCTTTCTAAACCACAAAGACTTCCTACCAGAAGTACACATAACAAATACCCTCAACAGCCCCAAATGTACTCTTTCAATACAACACCCACATCAACACACAGAGCTACATCTCATGGAGCCTCTACCTCTTAGCCCATAAGGCTAGCCACCACATAATTCAACATTCTAGTCATTGCAGAGTCCATCGTGAGACACACTGATGTCCCTCTCCGTAGGCTGAGTAAGGAGAAATTCACGGTCAGTTACTTATCAGGAGCTAGGATCTACCACACTATGCAGACACTCAGATCACTGAACCATAAGTACCAATATGACTCAGTCATAGCCCATGTAGGAGTAAATGACCTAAGGCATACCACTCTAGACTATATGAAGAAAGACATTATGGAACTCTCGGAATATGTGTCTCAGGTTGGTATAAGCCTAGCACTGAGCAGCATTTAACCTTTTCCAAGGATGATTCTAGAATACGAACAAAAGATGTTTGACTTTAATAATAGGCTTAATTTCTGGTGTCATTCTAAGGGGGTGCAATATTTGTCAGCATGGAAAGAGATGGTCAACAGTCCACACTGCTTTTATAGAGATGGTCTACACCTCTCCCATCTAGGCTTTTGAATATTAGCTAAAACATTTTCTTCCTCATAATGTCTTTTTTTAGGCAATGCCAAACTGTACTTCCAGCATAGCAAATCAAAACCAAGAAAATCTAAAGGTATTACCATTCAGTGCTAGAAGTCTAAACAAAAAGCTACACTTCCTAGAAGCTGTCTTTACCCTAGAGAATCCTGATGTCTGTGCGGTCACTGAGACATGGTTTAAAGCCATGGAGAACACACCAACAGTACAAGGTTATAATGCCTTCCATACATTTAGACCAGGTACTTCACAGGCAGGGACTAATGGTGGAGGTGTCTCTCTTTACATCAGAAATAAATATACTTCAAGGCTGGTCAAACAGGACAATGCACTTGAGCTGCTCCATGTTCAAATCACCATAGGCAAAATCCAATACCACTTCCTTGCAAGCTATAGGTCCCCCTCTATGACCCAGGAAACCCATACCATCTATTTAAACTTATTAGAAACACTAATCATCCAACCCAATATCATATTCATGGGTGACTCTAATTACCCAACTATTAACTGGGAATCCTATATGACACCAAACATACAGGCACAGAGAATCCTGGATTTTGTAAACACAAACTCCCTGGACCAGATAGTCAATACACCAACTAGGGGTGCAACCATACTGGATCTGGTCCTTACTAATATGTGAGACTGATGCACACTCCCTACTGTAATATCTTCCCTGGTAAGGTCAGAGAACAAAATGGTCTCTTTTGAAGTAAAAATAAAACCTGGACCCCCAGCTAAACCTGGAATATTCAGGAACTATTCTAAGGCTAACCTCCTGCTACTAAGTGATAACCTGGCAAAATTTCAAGCCCCCATAAACCCTGAGAACACTGCTGCCTGTACATAACTGTTCACCAAATCCTGTACAAGCATGTTAATACAGAGTCTATATTAGATTATCGAAACGGCAGAATTTCGAATCATCTAATATCGAACCCAATATCGTGAACGCTGAAAACAGCAAAGCTGCAGAAAACCAAATTCTTTCCTAGAGAAAGAATTTGGTTGGCCGTTGTTGTGGATTCGCTGTTTTCAGCGATGCGGTGGAAAGTTACGGGTTGGGTTAAGGTAAGTGTGTGATTGTGAGGACGTTCGGGTTAGGGTGCGGGTTGGGTGAGTTAGGGTTAGGGTGTGGGTCAGATAAGTGTGCGATTATGACAGAATTTGGGGTTAGGGGTGGGTTAAGTGAGTTAGGGTTAGGGCGTGGGTGAGGTGAGTGTGCGATAGTGAGAATTTGGGGTTAGGGGGGGTTAAGTGAGTTAGGGTTAGGGCACAGGTGAGGTGAGTGTGCGATAGTTATGGACCTTAGGTTTAGGGTCTGGGTTAAGGTAAGTGGATAGATAGTAGTGTATGTGCAGTGTAGTGTAGGGTTAGATGAAACTTTTAAATGTATGTGTGTGGATTGCTGATTTTTAGTGTGCTTGTCGTGTGTGTGTGTTTCTCGGAACAGCAAATTTTTTCCCTGGGAAAACATTCTCTGTTTTGAGGTTTCGATATTGTTAGGGTTCGGGTTTTGCAGTTCGACATTACAGCATTCGATAATGAGCCGTTTCAATGATCTGATATAGACCCATTAATACATGCATAGAGACAGTTGTACCTTTCAGGAAGAAGCACAGAACTAACTCAAAAAACAAGACACCCTGGTGGAATCACAAAATCAATAGACTGTATAACAGAAGGAAGAGAATTATGGCAAAAATTAGGAGGTGCAGCACCCTGCAGATTAAAAGCACTCTCATCAGACTAAACAAACAACTCAGAGGACAAATAAAGTCTACCAAAGCCAAATTTGAGATAAGTTTGGCCTCCCAAGCCAAGGACAAACACAAAGCATTCTTTAGCCATGTCCAAAAACCTCAAAGGCAATACACAATTGTGTGCAGAGTTCATTGAAAGGGCAGCCACCTATACTGAGCCAGAAAATATAGCAAGCCTCCTGGCTGATAAATTCATCTCCAACTTTACCCCTTTCTCCCCTCAACTTTCCTTCAGGAAATACCATCAAATATAACTCCTCCTACTATCACTATGGAATAGTTCCTTAATGTTCTCTTTGAGACAAAGAACACTGCAACAGTGGGCCCAGACAATATCCAAGGATGCCTTCTAAATAGCATGAAACATGACCTATCTGGACCTCTGGAATTGCAGTTTAACTGTAATCTCCAAACAGGTTTCGTGCCTCATGAAAGGAGAACAGCAACAATCCCGCTGCACAATGGTGGGCCAGCTACAGACCCTGGAAATTACAGACCCATAAGTCTCACTAGTCTTGTATGTAAAGCCATGGATAGAATTATCATGGAAATGATCAATAGAGATATAGTAAACCTCCAGATACTGGACCCAACCCAGTCTGGTTTTGTCAAGGGCAGATCATGCCTACTCAACCTTCTGGACTTCTTTGAGAAGGTAACCAAAACAATGGATGAAGGAAAAATGATTCACCCTACCTACTTTGACCTGGCCAAGGCATTTGATACCATACCCCACTTAGGCATTGTTGACAAACTCAAGAGGTTAGGTACAAACTTGTATGTCACCCAGTGGACGGCTGGTTCACAGGTAAGAACCCAAAAGTTGGAATTGGGGAGTCCACCTCTACAAAGAGGCCAGTCACAAGTAGAGTCCTTCAGGGATCAGTCCTTGGACCACTCCTTTTTGTTATTTACTTCTCTGAAGTCAAGGCCAATATCAGTGGTCTCTGCATGATTAAATTTGCAGATGATTGCAAATTAGGAGCTGTAATTGAATCCCACACTGACACAAATGTTCTCCAGGAGGGCCAGGCAAACAACTGATGTCAGAGCCATGGACTAAAACTAAATGCCAAGAAATGCATAATAGTATCCTTTGAGAAGTCATCCACCCCTGGTAACTATCATATTGACAACACATCCCTTAGAGCTGACCCAGTAGTCAAGGACTTAGAGACACACATACTTATAGAAACATGGACAGTGGTGAGTAAATCATTCTGTGGTGCACAACTTATAAATGAAGGTATGGCATCTAAGTCCAAGGAAGTCATTGTTCCACTGTATTCGGCATTCATCAGACCTATCATTGAATACACCGTCCCCTTTACTATGTACCTAACCAGACATATCCAACAATTGGAAGGTCCACAGAGATTCTGCACTAAAAGAATACAGGGGATAAGTAACTTGTCCTATGCAGACCACCTCAAGGCCCTATCCCTCTATTCTGTCTTCTATAGGCTTTTGAGGGGAGATATATGCCTGGCATACAGGACATTGTCATAACCCACTCTGATGGATCTCCTGCATATCCACAAAACAGACAACACAAGAATTACCCATTCTAAATACTTAAATCTTTCTTGTGATATAAATAGGACCTGCTAGAAAGACAGGTATGTATCCCAGAGACTACCCCATCTATGGAACAGGCTGCTCATCTATGCATAGCAGAACTCCTCCCTAACCCAATTCAAGTGCAACTTGGACATTTGGATGGGGAACAGGAAATTCATCCTTGGTTTAGCACTTATGTCTCTAATGGACACAGGCAACCTGTAAATGATTCATTGCCCAAGCCCCTGCTTGTAAATGTTTCATCTCCCAAATTCCTGCTAATACTTATCGAGGGTATCAGAACTTGTCAGAGATTTGGCATGCATGGCTAGGCTTAAAAAGGCCTTTGTGTTCATTAGCCTACTAAACACCTATGAACATATGAAGAAGGTCACTGAGGTCATGCAGGTACTGTGCTAATGTCCAGTGCAGTAATGTCAGTTTTTCAGTGCTTGACTAATAATGATGACATGCTGAAAATGTTTCTTTCTTCAACTGTTAAGCTAAACATTTTTTTTCTGGGGTAGTAATTATAGTTTACAACTGCTGAAAAAAAATGAATTTGGCCACTCGAGTTTTGTATTTTATGGCCCCTTTTTAGAAGTGCATAACATACATAAATCGTGCCATGCAAGATACCTTCTATCTAATGCTGTTAAACATGTACAGAGTTCTAATGAATGGGACACCGAGTAGCAAGCAACACAGAACTGAAAGAACAGATGTTTAGCATTTCACTTGGACCTGCAAAACTTCTGACAAAAATTTTTGTTATTCATTCATTCATTCATTTTTTTCATTGCTGCATTCATTTATGTTTTTGAGTAAACACCATGTGGAAACCGCTCACTGGGATACAGCTGTGTACATACCAGTATCTTAAATTTCTCCCTCATAAAATTTGATTGCCAAATCTGGTCTGGGTTGGATGGAATTTATATGCATAAAAGAAAGGTTGCTGTTAAGTGTTGAATGATCTGTGAGAAATGTGATTGCAAACTCACTATATAGTCACATTGAAAGTATGGTTAACTGACATAAGGAAAGAAAAGTCAATCTGACAGTTACATGGCTCTAAAAGTCCAAGGTGTGCATTAAAAAAGTCAAATAGAATATGGGAAATTTCCTTCAGTCCTGTTTTCAGCAATTATTTTCCTTCCTACCTGCCATAACTTGTGGACTGTGTCCCTTCAGATAGGGCATCATTGTTAATATGGACACAGTGAGGAAAAGAGCTGTGCGCCATACTTGGGATCCATTCTCTGTAAACAGACAAGACCACTACAGTTGTTAAAGTTATTAAAATTACAAAAAAAAAATAGTGGCATCAAAACTGCTGTATAATGTTACTAGTATTTTACTTAATTAAAAAGTTACTAATGTCAGGTACAGAAATTGAAATATGGTTTCCCATTTGTTTAAGAACATAAATTACTGATGTGTAATTAGATCTTCAAAAAACCGCACACTTTTTGTTGATAACAAGTTATGGTCTGCGGTTCATTGCTCCTCTTTAGAGAAGTACAAACTGATGCATGCATTGTAAGTAATCATACCATCTTTCTCCATTTTGCAGAAAATTCTGATGCTTGTGGTTTTGCCTGTTAGTGATCCACAGTAAAACAAGAAAATCTAATTATGAGTTTTAAAACAAGCATATGTGAAGATCATAAAGGCACAGCATTTGGCAGTTAGGAAAAGACCACTCACTCAGCAGGATGTGCTATTTTTATTTGCTATAGTACCAGACATTTATTCAATGCTCTGTATTGAAAATATGTTTTTATTCTGCTTTTTTATAAGCCATCTCAATTATAGTTAAACTATCAGACGTGTAAGAAATCATATTCAGCAAACAGTCAGTATAGCTCATGGGACTCCATCTTGGTTTTCCAGTTCAGTTACCAGCCGGGATGTCTTCTGTAGGTTGTCTACAAAACCTTCCAGTGCCATTGTGAGATTCTGTCAAGTGCTCTAGTTTTCTCCACATCCCAAAAAACATGTGGTAGGAAAATGGTCAGTTTTCCAAATTTCCCTTAATGTCTGAGTGTTTTGTGTGTGTCTGTGTGTGTGTGTGTGTGTGTGTGTGTGTGTGTGTGTGTGTGTGTGTGTGTGTGTGTGTGTGTGTGTGTGTGTGTGTGTGTGTGTGTGTGTGTACATCCCATGACAGCCTGTTCTGAATTACTTTCTCTCTAGCTTGCAACAACTGAGTATCGGAATATGTTCCAGCTCAAACGCAATCCTAAAATGGATAAAGATTGTGCCATCCTTATGAAAATCTGCAAAGGTTAAGTGGATAATGCCAGAAAATATTATTACTTTTCAGATCCTATTTAGTACAGGACTTCATTATGCCAACCAGATGGTATAATATTTTCCACCACTGACAAATCTACTACGTTTTTAATGAATGTGAAAAAAAATATACGTCAGAAGGTTCTGCTTTCTCATGATGCTGTGACAATGAGTATGTTCCTTAAGTGGTAACAGACATATGTAGCTAATAAAGACTTCTATTGTTCACCTTTTGAGAGATCTATAAATACAGTTCAAACTGGATGTAGGGCTGAAAATAGAAATGTTTTGTTTCTGTGTGAGCCAATCACATGTTGAACCTCCATTTCCTAAACCTTTTAGACAAGCCTACAAAGGTAGTATAGGCTGGATGTAGGCCTTAAAATGAACAGAACTGCTTTGTTTCTGAGCCAAGTGCATGCTGGACATAAACCATTGTGATTTTTTATTTATTCCTAAAGATGTATATAACCATAACAAAGAAATACTGTCAAAACTAAGGCCTTATAGTAGTCAATGATGTCTATTTTATAATCAATATCACTTGTCCTGAGATTTTAATTTACTAATCTTTACATATCTTACTGTGTGGAACTGTCTAAAGTTAATTTGGAAGCAGTATATCTATGTGCAGAGGCATGTTTCAATTATTTGCATTTTAGAATTCTTGTTTCTACAATGCAAAGAAGTCAGTGGTGGCAGGTAGGTGAAGTAAATTATTATCCTATCACAGAAACTGAATGAACGGAATATTAACAACATCACAGTTTATAAGACCAGAGTTAAATGCAAAGCACAGTCTTAAATAAAGTCAGTGCTTGATTTGGAGACTCAGCAATAAGCATGCACATACATGATAGAGATTAAAAGCCCTAGTACTGTGAACATTTTTAATACAGTTCCTTAACAGGAAATCTTATTTGGATTCACAGTGCATTTAATGACACAGATTTTAAACGGCTTTGGCTCTGAGACAAAAGACTCTGAAAGAAAGAAATTCATGCAAGCACTACCACTGGACATTTGGTAAAAGAAATACACAGTGGTAGTTCTCCGAAAGAATAGTTAGGGTATGAAATAGCTCACTGGCAGACAGCAGTACATAAATGAAAACGGATGTTTTAAAATTATTATTAAATGACAAATGGGTGAAGTTTTTAATAAAACTTGCTTAACATCCATTATATAGACCCCAGATGACATTCTGTTATAGCAATAACCCACACCTCGGTGTGAGTAATGCTGGATTTACCCACGGTTGGTGTGGTTTGGTCACGAGGGCGAAGCCCGAGTGGCCAAACAAAGCCAACCATGGGTAAATCCAGCATTACCCACACCCAGGCGTAGGTTATTGCTATTATACAATGACATTATTTAAGAAAAAAATAATTACTTTTCTTAAATAATGGCATTGTATAATGCCTCCTTGCTGCCCTTCAGCAGCTGTCCGGTATTCTGCGGCAGTTCTGATGTACTGCACATGCGTATGTCTACGCAGTACATCACAGCTGTGGGCAAAAGCAACGGAGAAAGCAAGATCTCCATTGCTTTTTACAAACTGTTTCTCTATGTTAAATGGGTTTAACATAGCGAGACAGCTTTAAAATAAGCAATGGATCTACGTTGCTTTTTTAAAGCTGTCTTGCTATGTTAAACCCATTTAACATAGCGAGACAGTTTTGAAAAAAGCAACGGAGAAAGCAAGATCTCCACTGCTTTTTACAAACAGTGTCGCTATGTTAAAGGAGTTTAACATAGCGAGACAGCTTTAAAAAAAGCAATGGAGAATCTCCGTTGCTTTTTTTAAAGCTGTCTCGCTATGTTAAACTCCTTTAACATAGTGAGACAGTGTGAAGCAATGGAGATCTTGCGTTCTCCATTGCTGTAAAAAAATAGTTATAGTAATGGAAAAGTCTGCACGGACCTTTTTCCATTACTATAACTCTGATTTACAACGTGCACGCTGACCAATCAGCGTGCACATTTTTGAATATTAATGGGGGTTTGTTGTATAATAGGCTTTATTAGCCTCACAGTACTATCTATGATTATGTTGCAGAATAAATGACATGCTTTTTTCTGTTGTTCTGTGACCCAGTAGTTGTTCTAATTAGCATATACATGTTTAATATAGTATAATATGGTTGGTGGTTAGTTGATTCTGAACACTGTGCTGTAACAACGTACTCAGCCATATTGTAATTATATTAGTGTCCTGGTTTTGTATGGACAAATATACCAACGTTGCTGATAAATTCCACAAAATAAAAGTTTATTATGTTAATTATTAAGATATCATTCTACTGAAAAGAGATATCCTTCTACAGTTTGGTTCCAGCATAAGAATATAAATTTGAGCACCCTTTATGGTTCAATAATATTATGTCATACAATACAGTATTATAAAAGATCCAGTGTAGATTTATTAGAAAGGATGTGTACCATTTACACCGTGCCTTATTGTGAAAAACAAAGTATTACATTTTTTTACACTGTTTCATACTGCCCTGTATAAGGCTTGGAGAATACTTAATTATGGTTTTCAAGGCCTGTAAGTATCCCTTCCTCTTTGAATCTAAAAATCTTCATCAATACCATGGCACTAATAGATTTTTAAGAAATTTCAGTAAACATATCAATACAGTGAAATGGTTCTGTAACAATATAGGTCAGCATTGCAATAAGCTTCCTAAAACATTTACAGTGACACAACTGAATGCTTAAAAGAGGTTTAGACAAGTTTTATTCTTAATAAAGAATATAGGATATGACTGATGTGCTAATATGTATTATGTCCCTAGAGCATAACCTGATCTTGATCTTGAATGCTATTGCCACTTCAACTGGCAATGAGGAAAGGAGACCAATCTGGTGGGTTGTTTGTATTATAGCTGGGATAGGTTTATGTTACTTATGTACCATAGCTGATTATTTTCCACCTGCAACAGATATCCCCCCCAAAAAAATGATGAGGAATTCTTAATAAGATGACCCCAGTACTTACAGCAAGAGTAACCTAATCATTGTTTGTAGGTAATAATTGGCCATGACATTTATTTTTCATCTAGTCTGACATGACCTTAATTAAATATTAACATGCCTCACTAGATTTATTTTTTTAATGAGTCACTCACTTGTACGTGAAAGTAAATCATCCTGATAAGGTAAGCTGCACAATTATTTCTCCTCGTGCTATGAGTAACAAGTGTCTTGTTATAATTCCTTGGTGTAGTTAGTGTCCTAAAATGCTAAATTTTTACTATTGCTTTTTGATTCAAATGACATTCTTGTTCAACTGTTTTTCCTGATGAGTTTTTATCTTTAAAACAGATAAGATTTTTTGCCTCATATAATCAAATTTGGTCCTCTAGTTTACTAGCTCATATCCTTCATAAACATTAGGATATGTTATTTCTTTCTTCGACTCATTGTATAAAATGTTCTTCACATTTTTAAATAACAGCATTTGAGATACATTTGAACTGCAGAGACATGCCATCTCAAATTGAAACATTTCTTATTCATTTGGGAATATTGATGCTCGAAAAACCTGTGAGCATGTGAAAATATTGATGCATTTATTCTATACAGCAGTCAAAGATACAATCCCCCAGATTCAGCAAGCTCTGCACGGAGTGCAGGAATAGGACAAGAGCTGCTGCATGCAATATGGCTGTCAAGCGATCTAGGAACGAGCTCCCGGGAAATGCAAGAGCGCTCCTACATTCTTCCTGCAAGGACACCACTGCTATATGCTAATTATCTCATTTGCTGGTGAAAACCATGCAAATTAGGTGAATTAGTGATCCAGGAAGCAGGCAGGGGTCTGTGCAGGAATAGTGTAACCAGAAGAAATGTATTCGGTTACTAACCGAATACATTTCTACAAATTACAAAACAGAGGCATGACAGCTTGAAAGAAAGCATGTATTCAATGTAGTATGCCAATGGCCAAATATATGGCCATTGGCATGAAAAATAGTTGCAATTTTATAAATAAGTTTATTTTTTGGGGGCCAATCTCGGCTGTTTAAGCATAGGGCAGCAGTCCGCAAATGGGATCGGCCCAAAAATAAGAAAAAAGTTGGAAATAAGCTTGTAAACCCAAATCAGCATTTTGCCATAATAGTCAATGGCATGCATAAGACAACAATACCAGGGAATAGTGGTTGCTAAGGGGGAAGGCTCAGTGTGAGTGTTGTAACTATGAATTAGCATTCTGTTTTATGCAAATGAGGGGATTGATACTGAATCACAGATTTCCTCTCAGTGTTAGCTTGCACCCAACCATGTAGGTGCAGCAACAGTATTGTATAAGTCTAAGAGGTAGATGACCTCATAAGGGGGAGTGTCATACATGCTGTAAGCTTATTGGAGCTCTGTGGCCCATGCTTTCCCTTAGCTAAGCACAGCTAAGGAAGGGGGGAGGGGTGTCTGAGGCTGCCTAGCAGTGTTTACATTGCTTAAACGGGTATGTGCGCCCCACACCGGGTTTTAAACAAAACAAAAACAAAAAAAAAGGAAATAACAGCTCTGTTCACATCTGAGTACTGGGTAGGCACGGCATGCCTCGGGGCTTAAAAGGGAAAGCAATGGCAAGGGAAAGCAGCAGTAGGAAGGCAATCAAGAAGAACTAGCATAGCTGGCAGGTGAAATGCATCAAAATGAGCCAGTTACACATGGAACAGCCTAGTACACTACTATAAACTATACAAACACCTTCCAATCTGTTTCTCCCCACAAACTCTACACCAGCGGTGTACACAGATGAGGAAATTTTACCTGACAAAACTAGCAAAATGTTAGGTGCTGCTGTCACTCTCATACATCAATATGTGCAAGAGGCTGAGGGCGGTGAGGATGTGAATGCTGACGACCAACCCACAGTGAAGAGAAGGAGAAGAGTGTACAGACCCAGGGTAACCTACCAGGGGCTACATGAGCTGGCGATAGTGGAATGCTATAGGGTGGACAGGGACATTCTACAGCAAATTGTTGAGCTGTGCTGGCCACACCTCACACACAGAGCCAACAGAGGGGAACCCATCCCAGTGGATACCAAGGTATGTGTAGGCTTAAGAATACTAGCCACAGGTACCTTCCAAAGGGCAACTGGGGATATATTGGGGATCACACAGGCATCAGCATCCAGGGTACTCCACCAGTTCCTAGATGCCATATAAGCACATGCCGGTGAGCACATATATTTCCGCAATACCCGTGAAGTGTTGACCAGCAATATGCATCTCTTCCACCAAATAGCAGAATACCCTGAGGTAGTGGGTGCTATAGACTGCATGCACATACACATCAAAGCACCACCCGGAGAGTGGGATAGGGTCTACATAAACCGCAGGGGCTTCCCCTCCATCAACTGCCAGGTTGTGTGTGATGCCCAGGGCATTATCTTGAATGTGTGTGCTGGCAGCCTTGGAAGCCATCATGACTCCCACATCTTTCATATGACACAGCTGTACCGGTCATTTGCCAGTGGGGACATCCCATATGGCCACCTAGTGGGGGATGCTGGCTATGCACTGGAGCCGTTGCTGATGACACCCCATCAGAAATGCACACACACCTGAACAAGAACTCCATAATGAGGCACACGCACAAACCAGAACATAATAGAGCATGTGTATGGGATGCTCAACTCATGGTTCCACTTGCCTGAACATATCCGGTGGAGCCTTGCAGTACTCTCCAGCTACATTTACACAAATGTTCATAGCATGTGCCATGCTACACAATATGTTCCTGCAGAAACAGCTGCAGCAGGAACAGCACAGGACAAGGCCACAAAGTCCTCCACCATTGCCAAGGCCATTACAGGCACAGAGGGACTCGGAGGGGGAACTACCTGAGCCTACCCATGTAGGCATAAGGAGGCATGCCCAGTATGTCCAGGCCTTTTCAAAGAGGCAATGCATAGCACATACACTGACACGGTAGAGACCCAGGGAATGACAACTCTTTCTGACTCACACATACAGTAAAAGGAATCCCAAACATGACACTACATGTGCTTTACCATGTATAGGGAGTGTACTATGTGCATCTGACATAGTCAGCCCTCTAGCACCATCCTCAATACTAGCACAGCCACAAGGTAAGTCACTCTTCCTATCAATTGCTGAATGGAGCAGTATATTCTGATTGTTGTATCTATGGTATAGGCATAAGCATGCAAGGGAATCGGGTGGCTGAATGAGATGGCAGCAGATAGTGGACATCTATATGGACAGCATGAAATCCATAACAAATATTGGTGTCAACATACTAGGCATTACTAGACAAGATGACAAATCTCACTGTAGTACATGTGGTGGCCCAAATGTTTGTCCATAGGACACATACATGCATGTCAATGAGGCACACATACCCATCACCAGCCTCAGCCAGCAGGGCAGATGTAGATGACCATAAATAAAGGCTGGTCTAAGGCCTCCAATTGATGGCAAATGTTAGCCCTCCTCCAGATCTACACAGACAGACTGCAACAGGTCTGGCAGTTGTATGTTAGTTCTGAAGGGTAAGAAGTCTGAAACTGAAATGTAGGTCAATAAAACCTAAGATCTGTACTCTACCGATATGCCTCCAGTCTGCATGATAGGTCAGAATACAAAATTAAATGGAAGCCAACAGAGTACCTGAAATACCAGTACAGTCATAGCAAATGTTTAAAGTCATCAAGTGTGCACCCCCCACAATCCTATGTAGAAATGCAGTAACATATAAATGTGAGGTGTAATAACAGTGGAGCACAGATTACCCGAGCTGTCTCAATCTACAGGATAGATTGTTGCATGTGTACAATATGCAGGGGTCCATGTGTTAGGGGTCGCTGTGTGTTCAATATTGTCTGGAAGTGGTCAGCATGTAGGCATGGAAGGTTGTGTCTCGGTGGCCTATGGGCAGTACTGTGGATGACAGGGCCTTGTTCCGACAATTGCAGTGCCAACCACAATGCTTCTCAGCAATACCCATGTCAGCAGTCATCCATACTCACTGTCCAGATGTCAATATCTGTCACCATCTGAAAGATGGACATTCCATGAATGTGGGCCCAGACATACACACAGTACACAGGTGGAAGTACACTAGACAGAGTACATAAAATGTAACTGTCAACTGCACACAACTTAAGAATTGTACATACAGGTCAGAAGCACATTAGTTGTCTGTGTAGTATGTAATACTGATGTAGTCTGACCAATCACTGGCAGACCACAAAAGGCACAGTTATGAAGTAATGTGAGACCGCCAATGTCACTGCACAAGGCAGCATAAGGGGAATGTCCCATGTATATCTGTGAGTCAGTTGCAAGTAGCTTTCATATCACACACATACACTCAGCTCATCCCACCATCAGCCACAGGTCATATCTTTGCTGTTGGGAATAACTACAGTTTGACCTCACTTCTGTATGGGAATACCCACAGAATGCAGCATGCTGAAGAGGTGCCCCATGCAGGTGTGTCCCTTGCTGTAAGCAGCATCCTGCCTGCATCCAGACCAATGGATTAATATGGACAGGAACTATTGCCGTTAACACCTCACACACTTACCCTGTCACCCCAGGGGAATCCACTGGCTCGCAGCCTGGGCATGTAGGAGTAACAGAATGCACTGGCCTGCTTCAGATGGCCAACAGTCTTCTGGCAAAGGCCTGTGCCTCACCCATAGTGCCAATTTATGGTATCTCATGGGGTCCGAACTAACAACATAACACAGTCAACAGAACACAAATGCAAGGCCATGTTGACAAATCCCAGTAGTATGCCCACCATGTCCTACTGCATGAACTGTGGACCAACCCTTAAATACAGCTAGGATGAAGGGCCAACTATAGGGATACTTCTCAGATATTGCTTGCATGATGTTAGGAAGAGGATAGAATAACAGAGTGGGGGTGTAGAAGCATGGACGTCATGGAGTGTGTGAAGTCTGAAACTCTGGTGTGTGCTCATATTACCCCTGGCTGCAAACCCAGTAATGGGTGGCTACAAACAATATGAAGGGGAACTGACCAGATATATGAGCCTTGCCTCTGGGTAACCTGTGTGAATCTGTACAGCTGAGAGGTATGGCCACAGCAGGATATGGCCATTATGTTACGTCTATATATGTATAAGAAGGGAATGCTCAGCCACCATAGTACCAAGGTGTTGGACCATTTACACAGATCCATCAGCAAGTGTCTGCAGCTACCCTTCCAGAATAGCATGAGTGTGCAAGAATATGTAGGCTGCAGACCACAATACTGGACACAGCTTCATTTATCTTGCATCATTGCTTGTAAACCTATATCTCAGCTGTATCTTAGCCACTGTTATTCAAGGGTAATAGCTGCTAGCTCATCTACTAAAAATACTTGCTAGTCTTTATGGCACCAATGATATAAGTGTTGTACCATTTAACTAAATACTTAATTTCATTTTGAACTATAACTGTTTACTACTATAGTAAAACAAAACCTACCTATACTTCTTGTAACTTGTAATTAATTATTGTTTTTAATTGTTGTTTTTATTGTGGAGCTTTTCTCCCCAGGCATTTGCTGAAAAAGGACCTGTGTCCAGTTGGATTTTTCCAGTAAATAAATAAATAAATAAATAATGTCCCAGGAAATAACTGTGAGCAAATAATTATATCTGTCAGTAGTTGATGACATAATATATCACAGTGTAAAACAATGCATACGTCTGAATATCTCTGCTAACACCAACCATGTAACACAAGCAGCACAGATGGCAATAGTTGCAGTATCCCACTATCTGTTGCCCATTGTGACTCCATATTGTCAGCCTATCAACAGATATCCTGCAGAAACAGGTTGCTAGCTGTAGGTGTAGAACACCAAACCCTGGACTGGAGTACAACCCTACCTGGAATTAATTCACATACTCAATACAGAAGGTCATACTGGGCATGCTCCTACACTTAGAAAAATGAAGCCCATGTCTGACATTACACTGGACTATACATATCTGTCAGTCGCAGATGTCTGTGCATACACACCATGATGTACACCATTCATGCTTTGCACACACATTGGATAGGAATACTTACACATATCCAAGGCCAACACACTATAATATGTCAAACATACACACACAGACATGTGGGGAAGAGAGAGACATACACTGACAGAGAGATTTCCATTATGAGGCCTGTCCCACCCACCACACATTCAGTTGGCCAATATCATATGATATGCTGATGTCAATCACTGTAGACATTCCTTTTGGTAGCCCTCAGCCCTATAGTGTCTGTGGTGCTTGTGATAACTGTGTAACACGATAGTACAAATCAGTATTCATCTAGCATTTGTATACCCAGTCCTGTCAAATGTAAAGTTGTGTGACTGAGTGTGTGTGTGTGTTTCCAGAAGAATGATTTAATGGCCCAGTCACACACACTGCACTTCCCATTGCCCATGTTAGCACGCCTGCTGATGTCAGTCACCTTGAAATAAACCTCTGGACAAGTCATTTTTTATATCACAAAAAAACTGGCATTTTAACAGGGGTGTGTAAACTTTTTATATCTACTGTATATAAATAAGTTAAAACTAATATACAGCAATATTTGGTACTAGTCCACAATAATTCTGCCATTTCTAATGCAAAGGAAGTAGCTTATACGCTAGCTAACAAATTTATTGCATATTTTACTTCACCCACAGTTATAGCTGTTCTGTAGAATCCACAGTCCAAGTCATCCTCTGCAATTACTAATGAACAAATCTTTTCAACCATATCTTCTGCTAAGAACACCTCATCCATGGGCCTTGATAGCATACCAGGTTGTCTAATTACCAGCACCAAATCTGGCCTAGATTACCCACTACTTAGTTTTGTTGTACATACAGAAAACTAGCCTCTGGCTATGGTCTTTCAAACTAATCCTCATGCAGGAATTATTGATAGATTTATGTATCTAAATTAAATCCATATGTTTTGTGATGCCCTCGTGATTAAACCACACCAGCCATGGGTTAATCCTGTGATGCCCACATCCATTACTTCATTTTAGGAAGCACAAGGTGGGCGGACTCAAGAAAATAATTTGAAAAAGAAAAAGTAAAGCTAATTCCTCACTTCCTTGACGGCTGTAACTATAGGCTACATGACAGTGTAGAAATATTGCTGTGATTTGCTACATACAGCTTCAGCCAGGTTAAAGAATTGTTCTATTTTTTGTACATAATATTCAGTAGTGGGAATAGATAAAACATTTTTGACACATTATTAGAAATAAAACTATGCCTATAGGCTTCTGGTTAGTTTAGCTTTATACTATCAAACGTTCATAGTTCTGCTGTGTTTTTTCTTTATAAGCTCTTTCTTGTATCTAATACAAATACTAATCTTTCATCTACAAGCTGTAATTGTTCAAATGTCTACAGCTATCTACCATGAGCTTCATCTATAAGCTGTTATAGCAGCCTTAGTATCTACAGATATCTGCTGCATAAAATTATTATCTTTGAGTTTAAGGAACTAAAAGACTGGGCATTCTCTGACTGATTGCATAACCTATTAGAAGGAAACCACATCATTTTGGTTTTAAAAACAGTGAACAGCTGTCTCGCTTTAAATGGGCTGAACATTTATGTACTGGAATCAGAAAGAACATTTTTGTAGCAAACTGTTCTATGGAAGATAATTTACAAATCTTTATTGCAATGCCAAACGCTTTCATTATCATAGAAATTATGAGTTCTAGAGGCTACTTAGAGAGAAGTTACTGGTCTCTAACATATATGAAAGAGATACATTAGGAAATAAGGATGGAAAAAGAAACGAAAAAAGAAAGTGGGAAACAGTATAATGGCAAAAGCATTTGTGTTTTCAGACATCGGTATACCTAGAAAAATGACAACAACATAAAGTTTATCACCAGATGCAACTGATAGTCTGTGACTTGAGTACAGCGATTATTACAAATGGCTCCATATTAAAATCTTAGCAATCGTAACACCGACTGCCAACAAACTGAGAAAAAGGAAATCAAACATTCCTCTTCTCCTTTAAACTTGTTTTTTTTTTTTTTAGGGGCAAGCCCCCCTGCACCCTAACCCCACACATATATTCCAGCTCCTAGACTGACATACCTTGGAGAAAAGGTAATATTCTAAGAAATGGCCATCCCATACTTAGAATATAGAAGTCCGTTTTGAGTTTTGGCCATTCAGTCTCTGTATTTCAGGACTTGCTCATGTGCATTCTGACATTTCAAATGGTTACCATTACCGATAACAGGTACAGCTGTAATGAAAGCACACTAAAGATACTTAACCAGTTGACAAGACAGTTATTATTATATAGCATCATGTTTTCTATGCACATCAATCATCAGAAAGAGAAATTAGTACAAACAGTAGGCAAGGTCAGGATAACAGCTGAGGTGGACTGAAAGGGATGTATATTCATTCATGTTGATGACCAGGTTGCTCCATGGAGCCAGAGACCTTCTCGGGATGAAAAAGAGCTCTGCTCATCAAAGTGAATATAATACAGCTTATGAGATATAATTTGCAAAACACAGAAAGATGAGTCTGAATATTCTAAAAGCATTACATCTAGGAAGCTATATCATTATAGTACACTGCTGCACCAGTGGAGGAGAGGGATAAAGCCATGGATATGGTCTAGATGTATATCATTATAGTACACTGCTGCACCAGTGGAGGAGATGGATAAAGCCATGGATATGGTCTAGATGACTCGAATTTCATTAGTGGGTCAGAAAGCTTGATTGTGCAGCCGATGAGGATAGGTACAGCCTGCACATCCTTGGGGAAATGAAACTTGTTGGAAAAATCCTGTCATTGAAACCTTGTGGGGATCGAGGCTTATTGGTGGCTCATCATGTTGGGGTAAGGACTGCTGCAGCCAGATGGGCACACCCATGGGCTACATCTCATGTTCTACATAGCAGCAGGGATACCTTCTTGATTCAGGTCACACTTGTGAGCCAGACAAGGCATGGGAGCTGGGGTTTATGAGTAATCATGGGGGAGGGTGCTGAAATAAGCAGTGATGGGATTAAAAAAAATATAAAAATATATATATATATATATATATATATATATATATTCACTGGAACATATATCTGACAATGTACTGCAGTACAGAACAGCAATGAGCTCCATGCAATGATGTATATGGAAAGTACACTATAAAAATGCACAACTTACATATACAAAAAAGGCAAAAATTCAGATGTGCACAGATACAAATTGACATGAAGGGTGGGTATTCTAGGGAAATAACAGACCTCCATAGTTATTGTGAGGCCTAATGTCTCCAGTGGAGGGTTTCCCACCCATAGAAGGTCCATTATTTCCCTGCAGTGCCTATTGTAGAAATGATTATTGCATTTAGAAAATGCCCTATCTGTAATATAGCTTTGATTTGATCTGATTTATTATATTTCATATGTTTGATCTAAAAATAGTTCTTCCACGTAGTGTTTAAAAGTTGGCACAAGAAATCTAATTATTGCTTCAGGAAGTATTTTACATCCAAAATAAAACAGTTATATAATAACCGAGCAGATCATTTATAAATTCCACTCAATACACACATGCACACAAACAGAAAAAGGCACAGACACACACATACATGCACACACACACGCACACACACACACACACACACACACACACACACACACACACACACACACACACACACACACACACACACACACACACACACACACACACACACACACACAGAAGTTTTGCTGATTTTATGTTAAGTTTCTGGAAAAGGTAGTAAATTCTTCACAGTGATAGCATCTAACATGACATCAAACTGACATATTAGCTTCTTTATATCTGTTTAATCCATTTTGTGTACAGAAAATATTAATGTGGAATACTTCTTTTTCCTTAGAAACTGCTGACTTATTTTAATAAAGTACTGCACATTAGAATAAGCTGGTGTGTTCTGAGAATGGGAAAAGATGAGGTGATTTTAGTAACATTGCAGAAACTGGCTTTTTCATCTCTGTACATTCATGCACAACTGCTTTTGCCAGGATGACAATTATTTGTTATAGAACTCTGGGAATTTCCTGCCATCTGTCCTGACTGAAAGGAAATGAGAAGGCTAGTAGAACTATACTTTGGAAGACAAAGCTCAGCTCACAGCACTGGATGAAAGATGTACTTCACCAGTGATGTTCTTTATTAATATCACAGCAGCCTATGACATACATTTGAGTTTCAGATTTCATATCCTTCAGAAAATGCACGTTAGAAGAAATGCTGTTTACCTAGCAACTCTCTAAGTTTATACGAGCAATATTTAATTGTTCTTGTCTCCCTATTATGTCAGGCTTTGTCCAGATTTCACACACTCCTAATCTCTTATACAGCAATGCACACACACACACACACACACACACACACACACACACACACACACACACACGCACACACACACACACACACACACACACACACACACACACACACACACACACACACACACACACACACACTTTATCTCCAATACAAACAGAACAGCTAGTTTAAATTACATATACACACATGCACACACTTTCACTCTGACACAGACACAAATGGAACCGCTAGTTTAAATGATATATACATACATACATGGATCCTTTTTCTGAAATCCTTACAGAAACCATGGAACTGGGGTTAGATATGTCCTCAGTAGATGTTGGAGTGCCCTTGATGGGCAGGAGTAAGCTCTTCTTGCCAGTTCTGGGAGCTGGGGTGGGGAATACTCCTTTACCTAACCAAGCTGCTTTGCCTTTCCTTAGGGAGGTTTTCAATGAAAAAAGTGAATCTGCTACTTCCAAAATTCCTGGCAAAAAGAAGCAAAAGTTTAATACATATTTCTTCTCTTCTCTCACTATGTTGGGACAGGAGTGGCTTACTGGGCTTAGCTAAGGCTTTAGTTCAGGCTCTTAACGATTCCACTTAGCTCTTTGTGGTATGACAAAAAGAGATTCTTTCTTTTTCACAGAGATCTGTGAATTTAAACCACAGCGTGAATGTGAAGGACAAATTATATTTTGTCTCCTCCGGTTTCTGATTCAGATTCTAAAGAGAGTATGACTTCTGCTAGTCCCTTTCAATGATTCTCTTTTTCTGAAACTATTTTCAGTAGGGACATAATAACATTCCACAATCCCTAAATAACTGTAATGATTTGTTCCAGCTGTATTTTCCAGAACCTACTTCAATTCCTCCTGTCCTTTCAGCATAGTAGGATGTTTTTGTCACTGTGTGTAACTTGCCTGGGAGCCGGTCTGCTGTTCCTGAGAAAGCAGATAGATTGCATAAAGTTCCTCAGTCATATTAACTATATATTAATCTCAGATCAGACCCACTAGCTATTGCCCTAGTAAGATGAACATTCCTGTAGCATATTTAAAGTGATAAATCTTCAAAAAAGCATTTTATAAAATTACATTCGTAAGACGAGCAGAATCCTGAATCTGTTTGTAAAAAGTTCAGTCTTTCAGTTTCAACAACAGTTCAAATAATTTTAAAATGTCTTGATAAACAAATATATGTCTTAAAAATAAAAAGACATATAGAAAGACATTTGACCTAAAATATAGCACCCAAGCCAAGGCTTGAACCCAGAACCTTTGATTTAAGGGGCTAATGCTCTAGCAAGTGAGTCACTTAGTGCTTTTAATCTTAAAAGACTGATAATGGATAAACATTTATTTAATACAGGCCAACGGGTAGAATCTAGATGTATTTGATGTATATGATGTTATGTTTTAGGTGTATTTATAGATGTGACTTTGATGTCTGGGTTTATCTGATGAAGTTCCTGTTAAAATTGAATTTGGGATGAAAGCACTTACCTACATTGTGATACAAGTGGAAAATAAAAGTGGTTTGTGTTTTATATCTGGAGTGAGCTTTCTTGGATGTTTTTTCGTGGTTTGGACTGCAGTTTTTGGTTTATCATGTTCCAAAAAAGAAAGCAGGACCCTCTTCCACCCAGAGCAAAGGACAGTTTAATAAGCTCAAATGACTATTTCCTAGACTCCTCACACTTCCTGCCCTGGCAAACCCTAAAGTCCTCATAGAAAGTCTGAACCTCCATTTCTGTCTTTGGAAACAATTTCAGACAGATGGTTTTAAAAATTAATCCACCAAGGTGACAGATGGCAGTGGGAGCCACTCTTTGCTGTTCGAGGGATTTCCCCTCATTCATCAGACCAAATTCCACTTTTTTCCCTACTGTACTTCAACATCTGTTGTCTCAGTGAGTGATAGAAACAGCCACTCTTCTTCATCTAGGTGAAAGTTTTTATTCAAGAATGTTTCTAGTGCCAAAGATAGAGATTTCGTGGACAACTGATTTGGATCTTTCCTTTCTAAGCCTGTTTATGATAGTGCCCAAATTTAAAATGTTACCCATTCACAGCTTGTTACCACTCATTCCCCATTTGAGTTTTCTAGTGACATTAGATTTAAAAGATGTGTGCAATCACATTCTTATAGATTCTTTTTAGACAAGGTGTTTATCTTTACAAAGTCTTATTCAAAGTATCAAGAATCTTTCATCTAGTTGAGAGATCTCCTGCACAGACTGGGATTATGTAAGAACATATAATTCTAACAGAATTGCTCCGCTAGACTGTCTCCTAGATACCTCCATTCAAAGAGCTTTTCTTCCACAGGAAAAATAGTATATCTGTATCTAGATCTATTCAGTCTCAGTGATGGAATATCTCAGGATTTTGAATCTCATGACCTCTAGGATTCTTATGTTACCTAAAATCTGTAGGATCACCCCAACATCCTGTGACATTCCAGATTCCATTTTTTTTTTTTTTTTTTTTTTTTGAGGAGAGACCAAACCAATCAAATTCTAGGTTTCCATTTTTTTCCTTAGGGCTCCTGTACTGTCTGTCACAACAAAAGTCTCAGACTTTGCTTGGGAAGCAGTGTCTATGGGGATAAAAGAGCAGTGTATTTGGAACCGGAAAAAGCAAACCAAAACAGATATATTTAAAAGACATGCTAGGGCTTATAAATGGTCTCAGCTCTCTCAATCACTCATTTTCCCCCAGGACCATTACAAATGATTACCAACAACACCATGTGATGTGGCACATAAATAAACAAGGGGGACCAGCTCTTACTCTGTTTGCAGACTAGCAATTGTAGCCTTGGATATTTTAGTATACAGGCATCTTACATAATGTGAGAGAAAAACTGTGTGACAGACAAGCTGAAAAGGACCAGGACAGGCCCTCATGAATGGAAAATGAATCAGAGGGTCTTCCAGGAATTAATCCATCTGTGAGAGAATACCTCAAATAGAGATTTTCACTTCCACTCGCAACAATCACTTGGCAAAATTTTGCTGCAAGACTCCATACAAGAAGGCAGATGCTTTTTCTTTTCCTTGGACATGAATGCTCCTATTTGCTTTTCAACCCTTTGTTCTAATAAGGTAATTCAGAAGGACTCTCCAAAGGACATTGTGGTGATTCACCTTCTGGCCCAGGCAACAATGGTTCTCCCTTCTTTTGTAAATGGTCTGGGGTAATTACCTCAAGCTTCCTCACAGACTGGACTTACTCAAAGAAGAACAAGGGATCTTTGATACATCCTGATCCCAAACAACTGCAACTGCCTGGATGATAGAATTTTAGTGTTTTTAGGCACCTGTTTTCTAAGGATATGCTTGTTAAAGGAGGCAAGAAAACCTGATTCTAGAAAATGATATATTAGTAAATGGAAACGATTTTCTAATTGGTGCCAAGAGAGGAAGAAACACCATTTCAGGGCTAGTGTTTCTCTGATTCTACATTATCTGCATGAGTTACTATCCTCTGGCCTGTCTTACTCCTCCATCAAGGTTCATTTGTTGGCCATTTCAGCATGTCTGTCCATGGATCCATCTCTTTCAATGCAATCTTGTGCGAAAATGTTTTTAAAAGAGGTGTTGCAAACCAAACCTCCTAGAAAAAAGGTGTCTCCAGATTTGCATCTTAATTTTGTTTTGGAAAAAACACCTTTTTCTTTGTTTGAACCAGCTCATCAGACTGACTTGAGGTTCTTAACATGGAAAACTGTGGTGTATATATTACTCTACAAAAAGAGTATCTCAGCTGCAAGCTCTTATGGTCAGGCAACCTTATCTCATTTTCCACAAAGACAGAGTTTTCTTGGGCACTAATCCTTTATTTATGCCTAATGTGGTAACTGAGTTTACTTAACAGCCAAGCTTTCCATCTCACTGTCTTCTTTGCAGAACCAAAATCAAAGGAAAATGGATACTATATGCCTTGGATGTCCATGGATCTCAGATACTATCTTGACAGAACAAAGTCTTTTATGAACTCTGATCTGTTATTCATTTCTTGAAATGATAAGAAAAAAGGACAACTGATGTCAGAGCAGACTATTTACAAACTATCACTGTTTGTTATACCCACCACAACAAAGCAATTTCAGATAGGGTCTAGGCTCATTCTACCAGATCCTTGGGTTCTTCTGTGGCTTTTTAGAAACGGCTGGATTCCAGCAGTATTCCAGAAGCTGCAGTTTGGTTTTCTGTGCATACTTTTACAAAGCACTACAAAATAGACACATTCTACAAGTCTAGAACAAGCTTTGCTAGAACTATGCTCCAGTGACTCATGGACCCTCACCCTTCCTTCTCCCAGTCAGTCTAAGCTATGGTAATCTATCCTAATGACCGTAATAGTAGATGCTTTAAATAATCACTACTGCCTCTCTCCATCGCCTTAGCATTGTCTTTTTCATGTCTTTAGCCTCCCTCACTCTGTTGGTATGAAAGCTCTGAAGGGCTTGGCACTCAAATAACTGTTTTAGCAGCTTAGTTTGAGATCACATATGGTTTGGATGTGTGGAAGGTGCACTGAAGCTTTAGAAGCTGGCCAGCTATTATAGCCTTAGAAGAATATAACCTGTATAGCTAAAGCTACTGCAGCAGCAATCATTTGAACATGTACTGTTATGGTAATTTTCTTTATACTACTGTACTTTCTGCTGTCGGCTATATTGTTCCTATCAATATTGCATTCGGCTTTTTGTTTATCTAAGCCATTTCATGGTTACTGAGTACAGAAGAAAGTGCAACTTCAACAACTGTTTTTACTGATGGAGCACTGATTTAGTGTTTTAAGCCATTTCTTTTATGGGCTTTCTTTCTGCATTAATGCACCTCTTTAGAATTTTGGGAGATCAATGAGAGATTAATACTTTCCAACCCATTTTCTAAGGACCTCAAGTAACGCTATAAAGAAGGAGTTTCTTGGGAGAAGAAATAGCTTACAATGAGTTAGCACCCTGGTTTTGTTGAAGTGAATTAGTTCTTATTTAAATATTTTAATCAACAACTTTTTTTAAAAAATAAAAAGTTTAAAAATAAAAAAAATAAATTTTAAAAATAAATTAAAAAAAAAAATATTTAAGCAACAACTCAAAGAGAGAAGGAAAAATGTTTAGTTCTTTGTGGTATGTTGTGTCTATCCCTCCTGGCAACATGCCAAGACTTCCAGAATAACTTGCCAAGGAACTAAGTTCATTGAGCATAAGTGGTTGGGGGAATCAACTTGATGAACATAATTATATATAAGCAGTATTTGCAGGGGCAAGCTCCTTTGAACCCTACCCCTAACTCCATTGTTATGCAAACATGAAGAAGGAAGAACTCTTCCACAAAAAGGAAAGTACTGCTGAATACACGTTACACTGTGTGCTTCATATCGAAATTTCTTATCCTGGAGCTGACATATACTGAGTTGTGCTCTGTGAATTAATGTCATGTCTTCTTTCCACTGGACAAGCAGTAATGAAGTCCATACCTTGACAGCATGACTATTTTGATTGCTATTTATCAGCTATTGAAGGGCAAGATTTGAATTATGCATTTGTTATCAACAGAGATAGGGGACTGATGTGAGGATAGCTGTTCAATAAGAAACGAGACATATAACAAGCAGAATTGTTTGAGGCAATGAATTTTGTCTCATGAAGGGATGCTACATGATGTTACAAGATGAAGTTTACATAACAAATGTAGTGGGATGGAAACTCAAGGAGAGATCAAGGGTACAATAACTGAAAGTATGCATTGTTTAGATACAGAATACAGTAGGCAGAGTTATTCAATGATTACAGGAAGAGATATGTGCCAAGGAGAGGAGAAAGGAGGGTGAGAGAAAGAGACAGAAAAGCAGATGAGTCTAGGAAAAAAATAGACACTGTAAGGGAGGCTTTGGTATAGGATGAAGGTGGACATGACGAATGATGGGACAGGAGACTGAATTAAAGGCTTAGAAGATTGCATTTCAGGTATGGTTACTTCTTGACTGAAAGTGATTTTATGTTTTAAGGATAATGTGGTAAAGGTTTTTACATCATTTGGGAGTTAGTTCATTAGCCTAGGTAAAGCGATACAGAAGGCAGAGATCTGGAGCACTGATTAGGAGATCTTTTGTAGAATCAAGTCTCATGATGGTTTGACTTAGACCAAGAAGCAGGTTCACTGTGATGAATGTGTGCATTCTTCACTGGTGGTGATATACAACCGTCTGAAAGTCTGGGTAAGAGGGCTGTAAGAGGGCAGTGTTGGGTAATGCTGCTAATGCCAACCACTGGACTGGTTACACTATTTAGGCAGCTCAGGACCTTGCTAGATCTGACAGCTACAGTAGAGTGAACAAGATTATTTTAAATATAAAGAGGATGAGTTTGACTCTTGCAGCAGTGATTGTGGCCTCAAGTGTAAATCAGTGGTCCAGTCTGTGCTGAAAGCCAAGTTCCATGCTAGCTTTTGTAACCATGTGGATGGATACCTGCTTTGCAGAGATGAGTTGCTGCTTTTAGGGGAAGTCCAAACACGGAAATGCTAGAACTATTTATATGGTGACTATAGCCAGCATATATAGGTAAAATAAATGGTTCTTCCTTGTCCCCAGAGTTTTAGCTCTGAATAGCATTTCCTTTAATTTTCCAGGGCTGGCCTCAGTGCCATTAATATTCAGACATTCCTCAAGTTCCAGGAGTACAAACAGAACATTCCAATGGATGACGGAGAGAGATGATAGATAGTACAATACAGCAGTCATTTGCTTATCACATGAGAAGGTTACTTCAATGCCACATTTATACACTTTATAAATTACAAGGAGCCATGCATACCTGCTAGATTTCTTCTGGTGTAGAGAACATGATGTGCTACATAAGTCAGTGAAATATCAGAGAGAGATAGCTGGTGATCAGAACTGGACACAACAGACGTATTTCCTAATAATACTAGTTTGTGCTGTGGTAGTAAATGGTCAACAGTGTCAGAAACTATTAAAATCTCCAAGAATATGCAATGCATTGTTTCTTTTTTCTTCCTGAATGTTCATGATACTTTTTAGTACAGTGACAGTCTCAGGGTCTGGAAATTCTGCAGTGCAAGCTGATACAATTTATTTATGCTCTACATTCTGAATCATAGGTTCATAGGAGGTTTTGAGGCTAACGGCTTAAGATCCCTTACAAGCCCAGCCAATATAACCCAATTTTACCAAATATATGGCCACTAGGGGCAAAAGGATGGCATGGATTTGTGCCTATGCATTGTGTATCTTTCAGATTGTCCCTGTCCATAAGGAACAAGTGAATTTGTGATTCCCCATCCATTGATCCAGAGCCAGGGGAGGACTCTGCTTAATGTAAATAGGAAGTCTGTTCCAAAGAAGGGGCAATATCTGAGCCACATATCTGTCTCTCCAGCATGTTTTGTTTGAGTACATGATAAAGTTTAAATCCCTAGACTGAGTGACCCTTGTGCTGTTTAACTTGTAAATGTGTAGCAGCTCCATCAGGGCTGGATTTGTGAGTACCTTGTAGGTCAGGCATAGGTCACCCATTAATAGTCGGTAAGAGGCATAGTAAAGGGATAGGGCTTTTAGTCTATATGCACAGGGCATGTTGTTTACACCCTATATTTTCTGTATAAGGAACCTCTGAGCTCACTCCAGCTGCTGTAAATATCTAATGAATTACATGCTGAATGGAGCATTGTACTTTATTGGTCTAATGAGGGCTGAGTAGAATGGGGCTATAATTTCCTTGGATCTGGATGTCAATCCTTTACTTATAAATTGAGTCACATAGAAGGACTTCCTCACTACTGTGGATGCATGATGGTCAAAGTTCTAGCTGCTATTTATCTGTATACCTAAGTCTCTCGCCTCTGACCCTACTCTTAAGGGTGTGCTATTAATGTTGTACTTTGCAGGGGTACTTGACTTCCCAAAGGGTATATATAATGCATTTTTCACATTTAGTTTTAGGCCAGGGTTCTGGCACCAATCATTTGTCTGATCTAGACCCTCCTGAAGGATATCTACATCATTGGGGGAATTCAATGATTGCCCCCAGTTTGCATTCATCAGCAGCCCTTGTCATCCAGAGGCCTTCCACATTAGCCTTGACTTCAGAGAAGTATATTCCAAACAGGAGAGATCCCAGCACTGAGCCCTGTGGCACACTACTAGTAAGTGGTCTCTTGCTGCAACTGGATTCACTCACTTTATCCATGTGTCCTATCCATGAGCCAATCGGCTATCTATCTGGTGATGTAGGGATTTATGCCCAGTTTTGTAAGTTTATTTATAATATCTGATTGGGGAACTGTGTCAAATGTCTTGACCAGGTTGAGGTAGGCGGTATGTACTTTTCTATCCTCTTCCATGGCCTTTGTGACTTTCTCAAAGAAATCTGCCAGATTCAGTCGGCATGACCTGCCCTTGACAAAGGCAAATTGGGTTGGGTCCAGTGTTTGGAGGTTTCCTATGTCATTATTTATTAGGTCCATGATTATTCTTTCCATGACCTTACGTAATTTCAAGGGTCAGTAGATTGTCCCCCTTTATGCAGATGGATGACTGTTGCTGTCCTCAATTCTATCAGGACAAAGCCAGACCAGAGACTGTGGTTAAATAGAGATCCTAAGCTAATAAAGGGGCAACCTGGTATATCATCATGCCCCACTGAAGCTGTGTTTTTTGCTTTAAAGAGTGCCGTGGCAACCTGTTCTTTGCTGATAATTGGTGGTAGAAGGTCATTTTTTCAGAGAACTGAGGGTGATGGAGAGGTGAAATCTCAGCTGAATTATTCAACCAGCAGATTTGCTATATCTTCCAGCTGAGTGCAGATGCCATCTACAAATAATTCTGCACATTGTTGGGTGTTGCCCGTAAGATTGCGGACATAACTGAAAAATGCCTTATGGTTATCCTTAGCTTTGGAGGTTATTTTTACCTCAAAATCTGCTTTCAGAGACTTGATTAGTTCTCTAATTTGCTTGTTTAGACTAATAAGGGACTTTTTGCTCTGTTGTGCACATTCATTCTTACTTTCAACAGGATTTTCTTTCTTTTGTTGTACAACCTGTTAATACCAGTGGTCCACCAGGGTGGCTGGTTTTCATGTTTTGACGTGGGTTTATTACAGTCTGGTACTGCTATTTCTATGCAGTTGATTATATGGTCATACAGGACTTTTGTATGCACCTCTGCTTAGGTTTCTTTGTTTTCTGGATTGGGGGCACTTGGAAACTAGCTATAACATACCTTAATAGAGGGTAATTTACCTTAGAGAAGTTATTAGAATTTTTGGGGTTAGGTGCCGGGACTATTTTTACCTTTATTTCAAAGTGTTTCACTTTATGGGGTTGGTAGTTGAGACACAATGATATGTGGTTTTATGTGTTGTGATGTAAATTGTCTTTTTTTGTGTGCATGCAGATTTTCTGAGGACTGTTCCTGACAGGCCTTTGAGGTTTGGATAAGTTATACGTGAGCACCTCCACATATATGCTATGTGTGTGGTCCTTTGCGTGTGAGGTGAGTGATGTGTGTGAGTCACTGACAACCTGTTTGTTCCTTATTGTGTCTGTATGTGAGAGTCTAGCCCTCACTGTCAATGTGTAACTACATCTCTCACATACTATACTTGTCTGTTCAAGAATTAAGTAGTTGTCAGTGTACATAATGCAATTATTACATTGCCTCAGGATGCCTATGTCTGCCAAGCTGGATGTAGAGACACGAAAGTGCCCTATCCATGGCTGCAGGTCCTAATGTATATTTGAAAGGATAAGAGTGGAAGATGTTTTTGTAACTGGATGATGGAAAGATGCTTACTTGGTGTAATCTGCAGCTAACCTAATCAGTGATGCTACCCAGCACCAAACCAGAATCTCTCTGAGCAGTAATAGTCCTCAGTGCTATAATAGGGAAAGGTAGACCTAAATAGTCCTAACTGAATGTATAAATGATGTGCACCATGCAAAGTTGCTGCCCCATGAGTAACACAGGACTGAGGTAAAGTTCTGAGGTGTTTTTATAGGGAAAATTCAACTTTTGGTAAGTGTACGAAAAACAGCTTCTCACAAATGCAAACAGATAAGTACAATGATGTCAGTAATAATCTGCTTTTCCATTTGATCCTGTTTTGCAGAGATGCTATTTATTAATGCAGTTTTCCCCAAATACAGGGGTAAAACAGTACCTATGACTTTTGCTCCAGAGCTGAACCATAATGCATGCCCTCCCACTCCCACTGGAAAACCCTCTGTGAGATCAAACACTGTTCATACTTAAGTCATTGGGTCATTGTACATAGCATGCACTATTTCTAGCAATGTTTATTGGACTTCAAACCACTGCAGGAGTCAGGACTGCCCAAATCACCTTTCTTGGGACCTTGCCATATGATTTCTCCAAGTTTTGACATGCCTATTTGGACTCTCATCTCTAGCTTCTTCTCAAGTATCTCTCTCACTGCAAACATTTGGTTGGTTGTGCTGCATCCTGATCCAAACTGCTCCTCTCCCATCTTACTTTCTACTGCTCTGTTTATTTATCAGTCACTGTTTCCAGAACTTTCATGCAGAGTGACATGACAGGAGTTTGATACCTATGTAAAGCCCACAGTTGTGGATGGCCCTTTTGTTCTTGTACCCTGGCACTAGTATGCATTTTGTCCAGTCATCAATTCAGCTATTAGTACCCTCAGCAGCCATTTCTCCCAGCAACTTGATCATATCTGCTGTGACCCTATTTGAGTCCGTTGCATTCCTTGACTTGATTGCCCTTAGTGCTGTTTTTACTTCTTCTAGGGTGGTCTCCTCCTCTTATTTCATCATAGGCTTTTTCCTGGGGCAGTACAGCTACTGTGGAACTTTCTTCATTCAGAAGGTACTGGAAGTTCTCCTTCCATCTGCCTTTGATGTCTTGTGGACTGGTGAAAAGGTTGTTGCTGGCATCCCTTATAAAGAGTGTCTGGCTATCTTCTTTATCTTTCTGTCTTTGCCTTGCAGTCTGATAGAGTTTCTTTGTGCCATCTACCAAGTCATTTTCCAGAAGCTATTGTAGTGTTCTGATGCTTGTTCTTCGCTATTTCAATTCCTGTCTTAGTCTCTTTGTTAGTCAACCAGCATTCCTTCTTAGCCTGGTTCATATTTTCAGTCTTCCACTGTTTCCTGCACTCTTTCTTTCTTTTGATGACTTCTTGGACTTCTACATTTCACCACCTGCTTTTCTTAAGTACTTTAGTTGCATACTTGGCTTGGCCACATATCTGTTCTATGGTCCTCACACATGCTGCTTGGAGGTAATGCCATTTTTCCTCAACTCCACTTATTTCCACTTCTCTCCAAAGTTCTAGAGCCCTGAGTAATTTTTTGGACTCCTGCACTTTCTCACAAGTCAATTTCCAGGTCATCAGCCTAGTCTCTCTTGACCTTAGAGCCTTCTCTGACCACTGTTTGCATCGGACTGTGGCAACTAGCGATTTATACCATGTGCTGACTGTTTCACTGGGTATGACTTTGCAGTTACTGATTCTACCCAAGTGACCATTGTTTACTAGGAGGAAGTCTACCTGAGTTGCATGTTGTCCACACTTGTATTTGATCTTGTTACTATCTGTCTTGCTGAAACATGAATTTGCCACCACCAAGTCCCAAACATAAATCTAGAATAGCCTCTCCTTTATTCTTGTTGCCCCACCCATCTGGATAAAGGGAGCTCTCATATCCTGTTCTCTCTGTTCAGAGTGCATTCGGCTCTCCCATTCTCCACACCAATTCCTGTTGTCCTGCTTTATCTTGCAGGTCCCACAACTGCTGTCTGAACTTCTTCACTATCACAATCTTGCTATGGGACTTTGTCTAAGATTATGAATAGTGTCCTATCTTTACATTGGAGTATGATTACCATGCGTCTGTCACTAATTCTGATGACATCCCTCATTGTCTTCCTGATCCTCATTCTTAACACATTTTCCACACCATTTCTAATCTGTTCTCCAACTGAGTAGTAGATTCTAGATCCCAAGTAAAGTGACTTTGTTGCACTGCCCTTCCATTTTGTATCCTGGATACATAGGCTATCCAGCCTCCTTTGTACCATCATGTCATGCACTTAAAAGCAGTGTCCTATTAGTGGACCTACATTGAGTGTAACAATTCTTAGTTCTTGTTTGGCAAGTTGATTGGTTTTATATCCAGTTTTCACTCAGCAGAAGTAATTCAAGCTGGGCAATGGGACACTGCCTGGCGAGTAGCTTATTGACCCAGAGGCGCTGGGTTTTATGGCAGGCATACACTGGCCAATAGGGACATATGCATCCCTCTAACTATTAGCATGGATCCCTGGCATAGCCAGAGTATGTCAGATATTCACCATCTTATCAGTGGCAAATACCCATGTCCATTTTTAGCAACACTAATCAACTTGGCCAAATAACCTCTAGCCAGTTTTTTACACCACTTAGTGGTTAGCCCTGACATGGCATGCAGTCTGTGATGATAACGCAAACCACAGTTGATGCCCAATACTAGTTCATCTATACAACTCTTTCCTCTATAGGCACCATCTAGTGTTTGAGCAATAGAGTACATCAGAACTATATACAGACTTCAAGAAGCACCATAAGCTGAGACTTAATCATCCTTATGGTTTTTAACAGTCTAAACAACCCTCCCTTAAGAACCAAATCCTATATCATACAAACAATAAATAAATTATGCTATGTACAAAAATAAATGTCTAACAATAATGATTCTGAAATGATTCTGAAAACAGTGGCTTATATCTTGTAAAATGAAAATGGAATGGAATGGAATAGAAGTAATTTTTACAAACGTGCATAAAATAGCCTATATTAGCGAGAGAAAAAAAATGACAAAGTCAAATTGGACAACAGTCTCCCTTCACTCAGCATACAAAATAGAGACAACAGACCAGCATGCAACATTATCACATCTCATAAAGCCTTTACTATTGAATGAGCAGCAACCCCCTCCCCCACCCCCACAAAACCAATAACATCAACAGCATCCAGGAAGGGCTCAAACTCTAATAATGACAAAGACCTAGCAAAGCTGCTCACAGGAATATGAATGCAGATATATTCAATATACTTCCAAGTTATATTATCAATGTAGTGCATGGGGAACAGTGATGATGCACAGTGATGATGCTTAGAAATTCAGAAAAAGATGTGCTACACCACAAGTGCAAAGACTGTGTAAACATTTAGGTATGAAGCCCCAGTATTCTTGTAGCTTCCCTGTGACACCTGATGATGTGACTAAGAGAAGATTTCATTCTACTTGCTGGCATATTTCTAAGTGGTTAGCAATCAATAATGACTAAATTATAGGGTGCACACAACATTAAAGGTATTGTAAAACTCTTTTATCACACAAATGCCACCATAAACTGAAATTACTTGGCTTTATATATTGGGCTTACTGCTGTTGATCTAGAGGGTTACAGTGGTTGAAGAACAAGTTGGATTATGTATCTATGTAGGTTAGGATGTGAAAGATAAAGGAAAGCAATTAAGCATGACAGAAAAATAGAGAATAGGGGAAGGAGAAAGAGAGCATAAAGGAGGCTTTAAAGGGATGGAGAGACTGAGACAGGAACAACAGGGAATGGGAAGCCTGGAGAACAAAGTAATGCTAACTTTATGAACAGATAAACTGGAAGGTAAGAGTCAGAGGGAGCAAAAACCATGGTGTTGAACAGACATCCCACCTTCGGTGAAATTTAAAAAATAAACACGTTGCTTTGGACTATAGGCTTGATTACATAATCAAGCATAGACTTTATTTGTAATGTGAGAGGATTAGTGTCAAATGTATGAGATGAAGTAGAACAAAAGCAGTTTAAAGACTGATTTGATTGCTAAAGCATCTGTAAATTCCACTAGCAAAATAAACAGTGATGCCATCTCATCTGTTGTTACTGCACAGGCCCTCATTTGAATACACTAACTCTGAATATTCTTTTCTGTACATTCTCTACCTTCTAATTGTTGTTCTTGTCTAAGTATGGAAAGGCTGATGAGACCCTGAGGCTAGGACAGCATTCTGCTCTAAATCTGCAGTCTGTAGACTGTGTGGATGTGAGTACCAAGAGTGGACAAGCTGCTTGTGCAGAGGATAGATCATCTCTAATCTTGGCTGGGTCTCTTTTACATTGCAGTCCTTTGACATAGTTGTAGCCAAATACTTAAAAGTTACTCAGAAATGGTCCAGTGTTGGATGGATCAGATAACACATGTTATGTCATCTCTAAAGTATGTTCAGAGAATTGTAAGTCAGCTGTACTGAATGCTGCCTGAATTGTATTTGTGATATGATCTGTAAGGAACAGGATAATGGAGAAAAGACTTGGGTTCTGATGAAGTTTCCGGCTTTGGAAATGAAAGCGCTTAATCTTTGATGTACCGTTTCATTTTTTTTTTGTTTAATAAATTGTTTTTTCAATTTTTATGGACTGCAGAGTCTTGGATAAGAACTGTCGAATTACAGAGTTGTGGGACTGCCTTCATTGGTTCCTGTATTATGGGAAATTATTGTTTTTTTAATGTAAATAAGTAAAAGGTGGGTGATTTGTACAGCAATGATTTCAACATGTGACAGCAGAAACCTGTGTGAATGCATGTGTCCTCTATCAAGTCATAAGCCTCAGGCATCAAAGATTTACACATTCATGCCACTCAAAATTATTGATGGTCACTAAATGTCCTCACTTTGGCCTCATTCTTTTGTAATGGAAAATCATTAAACAGAGAAGTTAGAAATTAATAACACACATTTCATTTTCAGACTTCATAACCCTCAAAAGATTCTTAAAGATACTGATGCAAAAACTGTTTTGGTTCTTTCAACTGTCTAACTTTGTAAGACCAAAATATGGAAAAAGTCTTCCTAGTGTTCAGCCTTTGTCAATTTTATTTATCGCTTGGTTCAGCTTTGTTGCTGTAAGAGTGGGGAGGCATGTACACATTACAAAAACAGTAAGAAAGCAGTACAGTTTAATAAACAGCATCACAAATACAGATATACTAAGAAGTAAGTCAGCTATGCATCCTAAGCATCAGACACAAAGCTTATGTATCCCTGAATCCAAAAGATAGAAAACAAGGATATGGCACAGTCATTATCACTTGCACATGGTGTTGTGTGTGGGGGTAGGAAGACTAGGCTGACACAAAAGGTAAGTTAGTATATGTGAGTAAGAAATAGAAGCCAGGTGGACATCTGGATATAATAACAATGGCCAGTGAGACAGAAGGAGGTTTAAACCTCATGAGTGAACTATGTAACTGTTGTGTGTGTATTTATATGGGCCCTCCAGGTGAAATTGGTGTGTGTGTGAGTGTCTGTATGAACACAGTCAAGCTCTGTGCTAGCTCTATGTGTTGGTATTTCTGACAGGTGTGATCCATGCATGGTAGAGGTGACAGTTTATCATCATCATACCAGACCACGAGAACTGTCTCCGCCAGGAGTTGCACTGGCATGTCCACATTCATGCCCACAATCAGATGCACTGCTGCTACCCAAATGTGACGAGCTATTCTCACAAGTATACCCAGGACCACGACCACATGGCCTGCCACATCTGGGTGTGGACAGCTCAACCACTGATGGAGCAGTAGAAATAGTGCCACTACGGGATCATGACTGGGCACAGCCACATCGGCTAACATCAAATGATGTGGCTGACCTACATCCATGTGGATGCTGTCCCCCTCTCAGCAGACATTCCATCACAGATACTGTCCATTCCAATGTGTCATTCAACCAATCCATTGAATTAGCAACATGGTGGAGGCAGTCATGCATGTAAGTCTGTGCCACATCTACAACACCAAGCATTTCTTTGGAGACCCTCTTGAAATGCATCTGCACCTTCATGACGGCCCTAAATATACATTGAGTGGCATGGAAAGACACACATGGATCAGGTGTAGGAAGGACAGCAGGCCACCTCCAAGCATTCCTAACAACCCTCCTGCATGGCGGGTCTATATTAGATCATCAAAACAGCAGAATTTCGAATGATCGAATATCAAACCCAATATCGCGAATGCTGAAAACAGCGAAGCTGCACAAAACCAAATTCTTTTCTAGGGAAAGAATTTGGTTGGCCATTGTTGTGGCTTTGCTGTTTTCAGCAATGCGGTGGAAAGTTACGGGTTGGGTTAAGGTAAGTGTGTGATTGTGCGGACATTTGGGTTAGGGCGCGGGTTGGGTGAGTTAGGGTTAGGGCGCAGGTCAGGTAAGTGTGCGATTGTGACAGAATTTGGGGTTAGGGGCGGGTTAAGTGAGTTAGGGTTAGGGCGTGGGTGAGGTGAGTGTGCGATAGTGAGAATTTAGGGTTAGGGTGGGTTAAGTGAGTTAGTGTTAGGGTGCGGGTGAGGTGAGTGTGCGATAGTGATGGACCTTAGGGTTAGGCTCTGGGTTAAGGTAAGTGGATAGATAGTAGTGTATGTGCAGTGTAGTGTAGGGTTAGATGTAACTTTTAAATGTATGTGTGTGGACTGCTGATTTTTAGTGTGCTTGTGGTGTGTGTGTGTTTCTCGGAACAGCAATTTTTTTCCCTGGGGAAAAATTTGCTGTTTTGAGGTTTTGATATTGTTAGGGTTCAGGTTTTGCAGTTTGACGTTACGGCATTCGATAATGAGCCATTTTAATGATCTGATATAGACCCCTGAATGGCACCTCTCTCGCACTTTGGCTATGGACAAAGTCAACAGGCACTGAAGCTGCAGTAGCCACACTACCCTGATTGAGTGTCTTACCCTCCACTTGTCCAATATCTGATGATTCCCTGGAATAGACTGGCATAGGCCTACTGGTTGTGTCTGATGGAATTACAGGGGATGGCTGAATGTCAACCTCAGTATCAGATTCAGCTTCCTCACCTCCCCCTGACTGTGCCTCTGTTTGCCTACCATCATCATTAGAGCCTGTCGATACTCTGACTTCAGGTTGTAAGAGTCCTACACTTCCACTGTCAGAATCACCTGTGATAATAAGCAACAAGCACAGGAAAGAAATTAATAGCTACACTACTGTAGTCCAACATGCGGTGGTGGCGCTGCGGTAGCATTGCCGCCTCACAGTAAGACCCTATCCGGTTTGATTCTCAGCTAGAGCGTCTTCTGCATGTTGACATGCGCGAATGGGCATACCTTCGTTGAAGGTTGTGCGTCAGAGCTGGCAACTCGGCATGTAAAAATCTACTGCCAATCATTAGTGGACAGGAGTTCCACTGTGGCGACCCCTAACCAGGAAAAGCTGAAAGACACAACAACACAACAACTACTATAGTCCAACATATGCTAACAAACTAACAGTGGTGCCACTATTACAGACAGTACAGCAATACACACAACAGTCTTGACACCCACATCACACATATGGATAAAATAAATATTTCTATAAACTGCTCATCAGTGCTGACATAAAAATGTTTTGCTTACCATGTGCAGATGAGTCCAGAGTTCCCTGGGCAGATGATCCTGGAAGAAGTTAAGCAAAAGGTAAGGACAGCATCATCACATTTAACAGTAACACAGGAGGTTAAAACTTTTGGCGCTTTAAATGTCCATCAATGATATTTTTAACAAAAACTTGGATGACGTGTCAACCCCAGCCTCATGTGTAATCAACCAGAATGTGTTGTTAACTGCATCAATCTATAACTAGTCCTCCCAAAAAAAGATTTATGTTAAACAAACCTTAAGTATTGCTGTCAGTATCTTAGTATACAAGAAATATTTAACAATTGATATAGGTAAGCCTACATGGAAGCTCATGCTAGGACATATTATAAACCCTGAAACAGCAGCACCAACACCAATCGCATACTATTGTGCACTTTCCACTGAGCTCTTTGGATCCATGACAGTGGACAGGAACTCTTCATTTGGTGTCAGTAGTGGCTTGTAGCAGCTCCCCCTTGTAGACATATGTCCACAGGCTACTGCAGCTGCTCTCCTCCAGGCCAATAAAATCATGCAAGTGGCCCTATGACAAACCTGATCATATGTCCTGCTCTGGCCACCAACAGTGTTTACATCATCCACTATCTGCTGCCAAATTTGCATTCTTCCAGACATTTCCTCATGTCCTCTCTCAAGCAGAAAGGCACCATGTCATCTAAATGCTTGGACAATTACCGGTTTCGGCCCAAAGAAGCTTTTATCAACATACATACATATGGTTTTACATTGATAAAGGCTTCTTTGGGCCGAAGCCGGTCTGTTTACAATAAAGGGTTATTTTATTCTGCATTGGTGCTGGCCATTTGATTTGAGATATACTGTAACATATTACAGTCACACACATATCACACACAAAGCAAGGTTGGATCCAAAACAAGGAGAGTAACAATAGCAATGCAAACCTCTGTAAAAACAATTTTGTTTGTGCCAACGCAAAAATGGAACTTGGTTCCTCCAACCACAAAACAACAGGGAGATGACACATTTTGATAACAAACAAAACAGAATAAAACATCAGTGAACTACTAAATGTGTTATCAAAAGACTATCCAAAAATGTTTACACATTTACCAAGAACATTCAATTTTATGCAACCTGTGGCCAGCACTCCCCGAGAGGTGTCTATGGGCCATTCTAGAAGGCTAACATCACTGTGTCATTGACAATATAGGACATACATTTCAGTGAAATAACAGAAGAGCATAAAGAGAAAAACAGTTGTAACATTAGCACTTGTGGTGAAAGTTAGGCTGTGCATCTGAAAAAAGTAAAATGCCCTGACAAAAATGCCTGTGCATCAGTAGATTTCAAAGAAGTACATGCAGATAAAAGTAACATTTGCTAATGCACATATCTTTCTATCTATCTATCTATCTATCTATCCATCTATTTATCTATATAAATATTTTTCTTAGTGACATGTGAGCATATCCACTATATAACTAAAAAATATACTCATACGTTTTCTGTACAGATAAATTCAAAGTAATAGCAATCTTCTTCTGTGTTATCCGCATACACAGCTCTCCTCACCTTCAGGTTCCCTAGCTTAATGGCTACTTTTTATAGTGTGGATTCAGGACTGTGAGCACAGATGAGATGCAAATGAGTTGTGAACTCATTAGAACTGCTGAATTCCAAAAGTTTGGCTCCATGTATCTAATGTAAACATAGTGCAGGCAGTCCCTTAGTGTTTGCTGCTAATAGATTGCAACTATGAATGATTAGTGGTGGGGAGAAGAAAAACACAAAAGCAATTCAGACTTCCTTACCTCCAGTGGGTGCCTCAGCCAGGGTAGACTTACAAAGTATAGACGTAGTTGTATCAAGGTTTGAAATGTAAGTAGCACACATTTCACAGTTTCTGTTCAGTAGCATCCAACCTCCCCTGCATTTGTTGACAACTGTATATCATTGCCATTTAATATTCTCACACATTTTAAGGACAATGATACAAAATGCCTTACAAACTGCATGTCTCAGATTTCTGAGGCGGAGATGTCTAGCACTCCAGCAGCCAGAAGAGTAAGGGGATGGTGTCTTTGATGATCACTTCTTTCTACAGAAAGTTGGGGTTGCCATGGGCACAATGTGTGGCAATAAGAGAAGACTGAGCCAGAAACACAGGGCGAAATAAGAAGAGTCATAAATGGTTGCTTGCTCACTCATTACACTACATCTGAAATTAATACATGTACAAACAACTTAGAAGTGTACAACTGTCACATGTTTTAATACTGTATATGAAATTGCAGTTGTTTGAATGCAAAATGAAGAGTAAGACATCCTTAGTGTATTTTGAAGGTTCATTAGAGTGACATCTCAAATCCAGAGCTGTGTAAAAACATTTCATGTGTACCAACATAAATTTTGTAGTGTTGTTAGAGCAAACAGGGGAAATGGAGAAAGACGAGAAATGTCATGTAAAGTACTTGGATGACCAATACATCAACTACACTTGTGAACCACTTGTGCATGTAGCACATCCGCTAAACAAGTTGATCCACACAGCATATACTATCTGTACATCAGGGTTCAAGACCCACCTTTGTCTTTTAAAGATGACACCTAGTAAACGTTGATCACAAGGCTAACACAAGTTTAGCTTTGCTTATCTCCTTTGTACATGCTTAGCAGTGTGCAAACCTGGACTACTGCTTCACACAGGAAGCAGATGAAACACCTGCAGACAAGAAGTAGACATTCTAAATGTCAAAAAGGATGCATTGTTGCATTTTTTGCTTTCTATCACACTACACCCTAAGCAATTTTGTGCATAACTTAGTAAGCTTCCCCAACACCTGCAGCCATCAAACACCCGCAGACAGGAGGCAGACAGTATACAATTTCAAATCAGATACATTGTATCAACTGTGTATTGGGCACAGTGGAAACACACTAAGCGGCATTGTGTAGTGGTTAAAACACAGAAGTTAATAATGAGTAGGGAAATATACAACTGTTGTTTAACTATTTCTGTGGCAGAAGGTGTAACTGAAGGCCTGTAATACAGATGATCCAGGGTTTTAATACAGGAAGTGCAACATATTTTTACTGTTGTGACAGTTCAGTTTATAGTAATGAACAAGAAAATATGCAAGTGTTATTTCAATATTCCTGTGCCAACAGGTGTAAGTGTAGGCCTGCCATACACATGGTCTTGTATTCTAATACAGGAAATTCCAGACATTTTTACTGTTGTTCCATTTCACATTGTGTTAACTATCACTTATAACAATTTATACATAATTATAAAGCACAATAACTATGCATAGCAGTGCAGCTCATAGGGTTTATATGTATGAGGGATAAGACACTCTTACTGTGTTTTGAAGATTCGGATGTATGACTGAGGGTATACTGTCTACTATGTTTCTGTATGTATAATTCTGTTATCTGGACTTGGATGGCCTTCACACTTCAATAAGACACATACACAAATGAATGTATAAATAAAAAAGGACCTTGTCAGGTCACAAATACATTGTTAACACCTCAACCTATCATGTGTATTTATAAATAATTTAAAAAGTCCAAAGCATACACTGTGAAGCAGTAGGAAACACTTCCAGTCTGCCAAACTCTTCAGTCCAAGCTGTTTTTATTCTTACAACATACAAAGACACAGATTGAGTGGTTTCATCTCCTGAATTGGGGACTTCATTCGAATCTGACTGCACTCCATAGTACAGCCTTTAAATACTCTTAAAATGAGTGATGTCATCACCCTTCACAATCTTTTAAAGGTACAACTACCGTAATGTTCAAATGAAATGCACTACAAATGCCTTTTAACACAAAAATATTTTAACCAACATCATTTATACAAAAGAGCTTTTCAAATTCCAAGACATTCATCAAATGTAAACTTAAAAATTGTTTAAGATAAAAAATCAACCACATTTTGTCCATTGACTTGCTTAAAAACATATATATACTGTGTAGTTGAGCCCCCCCCCCCACACACACACACACACACACAGACTTATGCGGTAGGACCTTGTCAGGTCACAAATACATTGTTAACACCTCAATCTATCATGTGTATTTATAAATAATTTAAAAAGTCCAAAGCATACACTGTGAAGCAGTAGGAAACACTTCCAGTCTGCCAAACTCTTCAGTCCAAGCTGTTTTTATTCTTACAACATACAAAGACACAGATTGAGTGGTTTCATCTCCTGAATTGGGGACTTCATTCGAATCTGACTGCACTCCATAGTACAGCCTTTAAATACTCTTAAAATGAGTGATGTCATCACCCTTCACAATCTTTTAAAGGTATAACTACCGTAATGTTCAAATGAAATGCACTACAAATGCCTTTTAACACAAAAATATTTTAACCAACATCATTTATACAAAAGAGCTTTTCAAATTCCAAGACATTCATCAAATGTAAACTTAAAAATTGTTTAAGATAAAAAATCAACCACATTTTGTCCATTGACTTGCTTAAAAACATATATATACTGTGTAGTTGAGCCCCCCCCCCACACACACACACACACAGACTTATGCGGTAGCTTTCCTCAATAATATTGGTTTTAAAGATACCACTTCATTAAGACCTGGTGCATGGGTCACAGCTACTTTTATTTGCCACTTAATTTCTCTTTCCTCTATATAATTCCTGGGGATTAAGTAAGATCAAATCCTGTGTATCTAAATCACCTAACAGATAGAGCAGCACACACCCCTCAAATTAGTGTCAAGTATCAGATTTCCTTCCAGTTTCCAAAGCTGCTTTCCTCTCTGTTTGGTTCTTGCTCTCCACTTAACATCGCGCAAACACGTTTGGTATCACTGCTCAGGTTTGCACACTACCAGTAAGCAAGATAACATGCATTGAACAGGAAATCATTATTTGCTATTACAGTGTTTTCAGGTTAGACATGCCTGGCTTTAGAGGGGAAGGTGCCCAATTTAGGGTGCAGAGGTGGGGTTTTCATGACACCAAAATTTTTATTGGACTCTTGGTAAAGTGGCACAGCCAAAGGCTTTTGCAGGGGGACAATGCTGGCTCTCAGTACAAGTCTGAGGCTTGAAATAGTCTTGCCAAGGCTGTATCCAGTGCGACTGGCATCCTGCACACAGGATAACAGTGTAGGCACCACTTTAATGACCCAAAAAGGAGCAAGAGGGATACACTCAACCAGTGGCTGGATGAGTAATGAACTAGCAACACCCCACAGTTTTGTAAGTATGTTAATAAAGAGAATTTATGATACATAGAAAGCTACATATAGGCAAGACTGGTATGCATAATGTTCTTCTGTTCTCATTGTTTCTTTTCACAGCTAATTCTGAAATCAGTGTGAATAGACAAGGCCCATGCTGAGTGTCTAGAGAGACTGAGGGAAGCAAGTGGTATATATGCAGCTCAAGAGAAGTATTATTGTAGCTTTTCATTTATAAAAAAATAATATTTTCTATACTGTAGTAGCAAAGTAAGCATGCATATGCTAACTGTAAAAACAAGTATGCATGCACCAGTCTGTAGCACAAACCAACTTTAGGAGTCAACTGTAAGACTGTAGTCAGACATTTTGGGTTTAAATACCATGAGTAACAGGTATAAAACAGTGCAAACCTTTAATAATATTACAGAAATGAAATTCCACACAAGTGGCATAAATGCCCTACTGTTAGCTTTAATCTGTATAATTGGACCAATCATATATGCAGTATCTCCACATTCCAAGGATTACTTTGAACAATCTGTATTTATAGTTTGTAGTTGTTAGAAAGTATACGCAAGTGTAAAACATCAGATAAAATAGTTGTATTATTGTGGAAATGCATTGTATGTCACATGTGATGGTACTAATTCTATATCCACCCCCCAACCATTATCTCTATGTTTTTCTATTATGTGTCATCAAAATGTTTCTATGTCATCCAGCTCTTAACAAATCACTAAATGCTTTACATCACAGGGAGCTAGACTAATCCCAGTGACTCAGCCTGCCCCTGCTTCTCAGGTTCTTGCACCAATACCCAGCATATCTGGGACCCTACCTGGCAGTACAGCCTCTGCTGCCCCTGAACTACTTGTACCTTCAGGTAACACTACCCTGGCAGCTAGTGCTATGGTTCCCTCTGGAAGTACTGGCGGAGATGAGGATTTTATCACCTGCCAGCAGATGCCAGAGTTGGTGCATAGGGTCATGGACAGCACCAGTGGTGCATGCCTATATTGGAAGGAGAGGCTGTTCTCCCTCATGGTCCATAGGAGGAGGAGCTGTCTAGCACTCCAGCAGCCAGAAGAGTAAGGGGATGGTGTCTATGATGATCAGTTCTTTCTACAGAAAGTTGGGGTTGCCATGGGCACAATGTGTGACAATAGCTAACTAATTAAGTTATGGCTTATTGGGAATCTCTATATGTGGTAGCTTTCCAAAATAGATTTTGTCGGTTCATCCCCATCTATACCCTTATGTGGGTGACCTCTTCTTTGTTTGGACAGGTCCACAAGATATACTGACAGAGTTTGTGGAATATCTAAACACTACCATGAGCTTTCTTAATTTCACTACAAAATATTCAAATGAGATGATAAAACTTTTTAGATGTTAATATTTATTGAACTCACACAGGTTTAAGCACAACTGTATACAAGAAGCCTTGCAAGAAAATAAATATTTAGCAACATGCATCCACATTTTGTTCATCAAAATGTGTTGAAAGGACAGTTCTATAGGTTATTTCATCTGTGTCACAATGATGGTGACATGTTAGAATCTTTTGCTCAGCAGAGAAAAGAGTTTTTATTAAGAGACTATACCGAAGAAAAGATTGATGTAGCACAGCAGGAGGTGTTAAGGTATAGGTCAGAATCTGCTAGACCTTATTTTTCTGCAAGAAATGATGATGTTGCATCTATGCCTAATGTAGACATTAGTAAGGTTAGGCTCTCCCTTACTTATTCTAATGACGTTAATGTTGTCTGTGATATAGTGCAGAATAATTGTCATATTCTCACTGCTGATGAGAAATATAAAAGTTTGTTGGGTGCAACTCCTAATTTTTGCTTTAAGAATAATTGGTCTCTGAAACAGTTACTGTGCTATAAACCTGCAAGGAGTAAAAATGTACTTTTATCAAACAGGAAAGGGATGTATCCATGTAAATCTTGTAACATGTAAATATGTGAATAGTACTGATAGTTACAAGAATAATGTGACTGGATGTATCTACCAATTTAACCTTTTTGCGGACTATAAAAGCACAAATTTAGTGTATCTTACTGTCTGCGAGGTTTGTGAATGCTATTATGTTGGTAAAACGAATAGGGTCCAAAGAGACAGGATACATGAGCAGAATAATGATATTTCTAAAAAACATATCAGAAATACCCTTGCTAGACATGTTGCAGCCATTGACCTTTCTCATAAATGTACATTTCTAGTATTAGAGTTGATCAGACCCAAATTAGGAGAGGTGACATTAAAGCAAAGACTGAGTGTGCAGAAACTAAATGTATTTTAGAACTGCATGCTGACTATGGAAAAGTCTTAAATGGTTCTGTACCTTGTTTTTTTTGTAAAGCCTTTTTAGTTACATTTCACTGTGTGAAAGGCATTAATTGGAAATTTTCTCCATTTGTTAAGCATCTGTTGTTCTGATTTTCCTGCCAAGGAGTGTATCATATAACTGATTTGTTTGCAGTTAAAATCATTCTCTAGAGTATCCTTGCTCCTTTTTCTGTTTAAAGCTTTCATTTAGTGTCTCACTGCTGTTTTTCTGCTGTGATAAACATTTCTGCATTGTTTTTTACCTAAAATAGTGTAGCTAGTAGCTGTAGCATTGTCCATTTTCAGGACTGACTCAGAGGTGATCTCTGCCTAACATACAAAGCTATGTCAAACCCAGAGCTGTTGGACATGCTCCACTTAAAGAAATCCCAATCCCTCCAAGCTACATGCTCTAGGGACCTAAACCTTGTCACCACAATAAACAAAACATACTGGAGGGATGGATTCCTGTCCCAAAGACTTCCCATATTCTGGAGCAAACTACCTATCTATATCAAACAAAGCTCCTCATTAGCAAGAAAAATCTTGATGGTTGGATGGGAAATAGGAAATTCACCCCAGGGATCACCTCTGTGGCTCTGCTTGACAGGGTCAGAGGAAAATAATTTTCTTGGGTGGCGAAAGCCAGGGTACCTTTTTGGCTAGGCTTATATAGGCCCTAAGGCCAATAGCCTAGTACCTACCTATGAACCTATGAACCTATTGCTGTCTCTGAGCCTAGTTGATTGTTTGCAGTGGCTGTTTGTTCTAAGCACATTTTCCATGCCATCTTGGATTAGCAGATGCCATTCATTACTTTACTGAGAGTATAATGTTGATTGGCCACTGGCAGGTAAAGGTTGGCTGGTCTATGGCTTGGATTAAGCACCTCATTGGTTCTTTTGAGCTTTTTTAAAGTTGTTTCAGGTTTGAACCTTCTGGTATTTAAGACCTACCTTTGTGAGGGTTTCTGCTCTTTCACACTGAGCTGAACAGAGAAGGGGCACTGACAACAAATCTGATCTGTGAAATATAACAATAAGCATCCTGTGTTCTTGCTTATTTTTCTAGTTATTGCTTAGTCTTACCATTTATTGCACTTTTTATTGTCTGCTGCCTACTTTTTATTGCACTTTTTATTGTCTGCTGCCTACTTTTTACTATATTTTATTGCTCTAAACTAATTTGCACTTTTGTGCTGCAATTGTCTGCCTCACTTTTTGTAAAGCTTTTTTAGCTTAATTTCACTGTGTGAAAGGTATTAATTGGAAATTGTCTCCATTTGTTAAGCATCTGTTGTTCTGATTTTCCTGCCAAGGAGTGTCATATAACTGATTTGTTTGCAGTCAACAGCATTCTCTAGAGTGTCCTTGCTCCCTTTTCTGTTTAAAACTTTCATTTAGTGTCTCTGCTGTTTTTCTGCTGTGATAAACATTTCTGTAGTGTTTTGCCTAAAATAGTGTAGCTAGTACCTGTAGCATTGTCAACTTTCAATATTGCTGTCTCTGGGCCTAGTTGTTTGTTTGCAGTGGTTGATTGCTCTGAGCACATTTTCCAGGCCATCTTGGATTAGCAGAAGCCATTTTTTACTTTAGTGAGAGTATAATGTTAATCGGCCACTGGCTGGTAAAGGTTGCCTGGTCTAGGGCTTGGAGTAGGCACCTAATTGGTTCTTTTGAGCTTTTTTAAAGTTGTTTCAAGTTTGAACCTTCTGGTACTTAAGACCTACCTTGGTGAGAGTTTCTGCTATTTCACACTGAGCTGAATGGAGGAGGGGCACTGACCACAACTCTGATTTGTGATATATAGCAATAAGTATCCTGTTTTTTTTTTTTTTTTGCTTATTTTTACTAGTTATTGCTTATTCATACCATTTATTGCACTTTTTATTGTCTGCTGCCTACTTTTTATTGCACTTTTTTTAGTCTTCTGCCTACTTTTTACTGTATTTTATTGCAATGAACTAATCTGCACTGTTATATTGCAATTGTCTGCCTCACTTTTTGTAAAGCTTTTTTAGTTACATTTCACTGTGTGAATTTTATTAATTGGAGGTTTTTCCATTTGTTAAGTATCTGTTGTTGTTCTGATTTTCCTGTCAAGGAGTGTATCATAAAACTGATCTGATCATAATTAAAAACATTCTCTAGAGTCTCCTTGCTTCTTTTTCTGTAAAAACTTTCATTTAGTGTCTCTCTGCTGTTTTTCTGCTGTGATAAACATTTCTGTAGTGTTTTTACCTAAAACAATGTAGCTAGTAGCTGTAGCAAAGTTCTCCACCCTCCCTCCCTATTGTTGTCTTGTTCTTAAACTTGGTGGCTTTGCAGTTGCCCACCCCTACTGTAAATTTGATCTGGGAGACTCATCCCAGTCCAGTCTCATTAGCTCATTCTACTTAATACAGAAAAAAAAATTGGAAGTTCAACCCCCTTAGTTTCTTATCCTTGAATTATCTTCTGTTCCTCCTTTCTCCCTTCTCACGCTGCAAAAAAATTCTCAGCTGTTTTTACAGCATTTGTGTTTTTTTTACTCTGTTACTTCATCTTGCTTTTATCACATACTTGTTCCCTAAAGTGTTCAGTTGCATCTTTTCTGCTGCATTTATTACTGCTTATTTTTAGGCTGTTTAATTTTATTTATTAATTTATTTGACATTTGTTTACTGGGAATGTCTGACTTGGAACAAAGCCAATTTTCATTGAAGGCCTGGGGAGAAATGCTCCAGACGCATGTCTTTGAAACATGGGAGTAAATTGTAAGTGTTGTTCTAAGCCTCTTAGTTTTAGTTTAAGCACTTGGGCTTTAGACCTACCCCTTAGCTCTCCCTGGCCTTTCTCCTTCAGATTCTGACAAATATGGATGGACAATTTCCTATGGCTTCTCCTGCCAGCCTGGTTGATATGGGCATCCTGAGGCAGTGTAGCAGCTGTCTCATGTACATGGTCAACCATCCACTATATCCACCTATTAACACAATTTGTGAGAGATGCAACTGCATAACACACACCCACATATGTGGAGGTTCTCAACAAAAACATACCCAAATAAAGGAGACCTCAGAGGCAAAAATACATGTGAACTCTACAACCCTCAACACCACATACCATGCATAGTTCACACACCAGTATCTTGCAACCACAAAGGCCTAACCATAAACCTGACATATTAGTCACAGGAGACTACATTGTGAGACACACAGATGTGCCTCTCACCAGGCTGGATAAGGAGAAAGTCACGGTTAGTTGTCTTTCACGTGCCAGAATCCACCATATCACACACACACTCAAGTCTCTCAACAACAGGTACTGTTATGACTCTGTCATAGTCCATGTTGGGGTGAATGACTTGAGACATACCTCCCTGGACTACATAAAGAGAGACATGATTGAGCTCACTGAATATGTGTCCCAGGCAGATATGTCCCTAACTTTAAGCAACATTCTACTGTCACCCAGAATGATGCCTCAATACAAACAGAAAATCATTGACTTTAACAATTGGCTTAGTTTCTGGTGTCATTCCAGGGGAATCCAGTACCCGACAGCCTGGTAAGATATGATCGACAGACCATGATGCTTTGCTAGGGATGTCATGGAACTGTATCACTTGGGCTTCAGGCTTCTGGCAAAAGCCCTTGCCTTCCCCATAGTGCCTTTTTTTAGGAAAAATCCTGAGGTTGATAAAACCAACATAAAAATTTCAGCAAAATGCAAATTAAAGGTCATGCTGCTAAACGCTAGGAGTCTAAACATGAAACTGCACTCATTGCGAGCATTCTTAACCCTGGAAGATGCTAACATTTCTGCAGTCACAGAAACCTGGTTCAAAGCTGCGGAGAACATCCCAGCCTTACCTGGTTACTTATCCTGTCATGCATTCAGACCCCAAACTGTGATATCAAAGCCAAAAGAGGTGGATTTTCAATATATATTAAAGACACACACACACACACACACACACACACACACACACACACACACACACACACACCTCCTGGCTGGTCAAACAGTATGAAGCACAGAAAAATCTCCAGGTGCAGTTAACCATTGACAAGACCCCTATTCAAATCATACCTAGCTACAGGCCCCCAAATTTGACTCAAGATGCCCTCTCCATCTATCTGGACCTCTTCAAATCTACCAAGTTTCAACCATTTACCTTAATCCTGGGTGACTTTAACTACCCAACCATAGACTGGAAAAGCTACTCATGCCAGAACTCAAATTTATTTATTTATTTTATTTTTGTTTTTTTTATTTAACATTTGTTAACCGGGAAAGTTCGACTTGGAACTAAGCCAATTTTCAGCGGTGGCCCGGGGAGAAATGCTCCAGATGCATGTCTTTGTAACATGGGAGGAAACCCACATGAATCCAGGGAGGACATGCAGACTCCACACAGAAGGCACCCCAGCTGAGAATTGAACCGGATAACCTCTTGCTGTGAGGCAACAACGCTACCTCTGCACTACTACACCATCCAAATGCCCAGAGATTCCACGGTTTATCAATCCAAATGCCTTGGAACAGCTAGTTGATACCCCCACAAGAGGTGATACTATCTTGGACTTGGTATTAGCCAACATGAGTTACCACTGCAGCACCCCTGGTAAGATCCGACCATAAAGTGGTCACTTTCGAAGTCAGCATCTCCTCTGAACCCTGCTAGCTAGGGTCAAACAAAAAAAAACTTCTCCAAAGCTGATTACAACCTCCTGAGGGATAGTATAAACAGCTTCACAGCCCTCTCCCCCTCTGTTAGAACTGACACCAATGTCCACATCTACACCAAACTACTATACAAGCACTGATATAGATGCATAGAATCAGGAGTACCTGACAGGACAAAATCATCCTCTGCAAGGAAGAGTAAACCTGTCTGGTGGACATCTGCAATAAATAAACTATATAACAAGAGGAAAAAATTGCTGTCCAGGACCAAGAAGGAGCTGTTGCCCAATTGGAAGCAATCTCTCCTTAGCCTGAACAAGCAAATAGGAGCACTAGTGAAATCCTCTAAAGCCAACTTCGAGTCCAAATTGGCCACATCTACTAGAGACAATCATAAGGCCTTCATCACATATGTCCATATTCTCAAAGGAAGCACCCAGATCTGTTCAGAACTGGTGGCCAAGGACACCACATACACAAATGTTGTAAATATAACCAACCTCCTGGCTGACAGATTCAGTGAAAACTTTACCCCTCTGTCCCCCCATCATTAAATCAGGATATCCCCAGTACCTGCTCCCTCCTCCCCTTATCTCTAGGGAACAGATCATCACTGCCCTCTCAAAGGCAAAAAATACAGCCTCCATGGGAACCGATAACATCCCAGGCTGCATCCCACATGAACTCAGGCATGAACTTGCAGCACCATTTGGCACCCTATTCAACCAAAGTATGAGGGTCTATATTATATTCTCGAAAGCCGACAATGTTGAATCTGATATTGTCGACATGAGAATATCGAACGCTCAGAATCTCGAGCATGTAAACGGAAATCTCTGTAAGGGGAAATTTCCATTTATTGCAATGTAGTGTGTACTCGGAGTTGGTATATTTAAGTAGCGGGGTGTGTGGGGGGTGCAGGGGAGCTTGCCCCCCTGATTAAACCTGTTAGGGTACTTTTTCTCTTTTTTTTGTCTTTTTATAAGGTCGACGTTTGAAGACATCGACCATATGGTGTCGTCCATATCTTATAATATAGACCCAAATCTGAGTACCGGCTTTGTCCCAGCCAAGTGGAGGACAGCCACTGTCATCCCTTTACACAAAGGGGGAGCATCTACCGATCCGGGAAATTATAGACCCATCAGCCAAACTAGCCTGATCTGCAAGGCTATGGAATGGATTATCATGGACCTCATTAACAGGGACATTGGCAACCTCCAAACACTCGACCCCACACAGTTTGGCTTTGTCAAGGGGAGGTTATGTCTGTTAAATCTGGTCAACTTCTTTGAAACAGTCACCAAAGCCATGGACAAGGGGAAGACAGTGGACACCACATACCTTGACCTGGCCAAAGCCTTCAACACTATTCCCTACTAAGGCATAATAAATAAACTCTCTTGACTAGGCATCAATCCATATGTTATCAGATGGGTAGCAAACTGGCTCACTGTTAGAACCCACCTAATCAAAATAGGGGAAGCCACCTCAAGCAGTAGGCCTGTAATGAGCAGTTTACCGCAGGGATCAGTCTTGGAGCCTCTGTTATTCAGGATATACTTCTCTGAAGTGCAGGCCAAAACCAGTGGGCTAAGGCTGATCAAGTTCGCAGATGACTGCAATCTGGCTGCGGTCATCAATTCCCCAAGTGATGTGGATATCCTTCAAGAGGGTCTCACCCAAACAAATGACTGGTACCAGAAACATGGCCTCAAGCTGAATGCCAAAAAATGCATCATCATTCCCCTTGGGGAGAGTGACATCCCTACATACTATCACATTAATAACAACGTCCTAAGCATGCAAACAGTCGTGAGGGATTTGGGCACCCAGGCTGATAGCAACTTAACTTTTGACCACCATGTTGCTTCCATTGTACGGAAAGCTTTCTACGTGGTCCACCTCATAAGTAAGGGTATCTCATCCAGGGACAAGGAGGTTGTAACATCCCTGTATTCTTCCCTTAGAAGGCCAATTATTGAGTGCAATGCCCCCTTTGGCATGTACCTCGCAAAGCACATGGAGCAGCTGGAGAGACCACAGAGGTTCCTCACCAGAAGAATCCAGGGCCTCAAAAATCTACCCTACACAGATAAGCTCTTGCTGCCCCCATAGTGCCTTTTTTAGGCAAGGCTCAAAAGTCAAACCCACCTTCGTAATCAGCACAATTAACAAAGAACTGAGGTTTATGCTACCCAACGCCAGGAGTTTAAATCTCAAAATGCACGCACTCAAAGCACTACTCAGTATGGAGAACTTTGACATCTGTGCAGTAACTGAAACCTGGTTCAAGGCTCCAGAGAGCACCCCAGCGCTACCAGGCTACAACTCATACCACACGTTTCAGCCACAGAACACGGACTGAAACACAAAAGGGGGGAGTGTATCCATATTCATCAAGGATACCTACACCTCCAGGTTAGTGGTGCAGCATGATACCTCTGAGATCATCCATGTGCAACTAACATCGGGAAAATCTGCAATGCAAATTGTGGCCTGCTACAGATCACCCTCCATGACCCAGGACCACCACTCCACCTTTCTGGAGACACTGGAAAACAAGAAGGTCCTACCGAACACCCTGTTATTGGGCGATTTCAATTACCTACCATTCACTGGGAAAACTACTCTAGTACAAACTCCCAAGCCCAGAGCTTCCTGGAATGCATCAGCTCAAATGTCCTGGATCAGCTGGTAAACTACCCTACCAGAGGTGAAAATATACTGGACCTGGTCATCACCAACATGAGCAACAGGTGTTCCACAATGGAGGTCAACCTGTCACTGGTTAGATCAGACCATAAACTAATCACTCTGGATGTCCACACCCCACCACCACCCCCAACTAAGGAAACCACAGTAAAAAAACTTTTCTAAAGCAAACTTCACCTTACTTAAGACAGAGGTGGTAAGTTTCATAGCCCCCTCGCTAAAAGATAACGCTGCCAAAGATGCAGAAACCTTTACAAATGCACTCTATGAGCATCTACAAGGATGCATGGATTGTGCCATCCCTAGCAAAACCAAGACTCACTCCGCTAAGAGAAGGAAACCAGTTTGGTGGACCCCTGCCATAAACAGGCTATACAATAGAAGGAGGAAACTAGTTCAGAAAAAAAGCAAATCCCAAGAAGGAAAGACATCCCTGATCAGTATCAGTAAGAAACTAAGGTCCCTCATAAAATCATCCAAGGCTAACTTCGAAAGAAAAATAGCCAAGGATTCAAAAGATAACCACAAAGCCTTCTTTAGGGATGTTAAAAATCTAAGTAGCAACTCACAGATATGCACTGAACTAGTGCAAAATAGCACAAAATATACTGAACCTACTGATATTGGCAACATCCTGGCAGATAGATTCAGTGCAAACTTCACCCCCCTCTCACCTCCAAAAGGTCCCACAACAATACCAGAAAAGTGTAGTGTCCCAAAAATCACAGACGCACAGGTGAAAATAGCCCTTTCAAAAGCCAAAAACACAGCATCAGTGGGACCAGATGGTGTCCCAGGCTGCGTTTTGCACGAACTACAGAACAAACTAACCCCCCACCTAAACACACTTTTCAACCTCAGCCTCTCCACAGGCTACGTGCCCATAGAATGGTGCACAGCAGCGGTTATTCCTCTCCACAAAGGAGGGGCCACAACTGACCCTGGTAACTATCGCCCCATAAGCCTGGTCTGTAAGGCCATGGAGTGCATCATGGAACTCATTAACAAAGACATTGGGAACCTCCAAACACTTGACCCAACCCAGTTTGGCTTTGTTAAGGGCAGATCATGCCTACTAAACCTGGTTGACTTCTTTGAGACAGTCACCAAAGCCATAGACGAGGGAAAGGTGGTTCACACAGCCTACCTTGACCTTGCCACGGGTTTCAACACCATTACCAACTCAGGTATTACAGAAAAACTCACCAGCCTGAACATAAAACCCTACGTCATGAGATGGGTTGCCAACTGGCTTACAGACAGAACTCACACTGTAAGAATAGCGGGATCCAGGTCCGACTCTAAACCAGTCACAAATGGTGTCCCACAAGGCTCGGTCCTGGGACCCCTACTGTTCAGCATATACTTCTCAGAAGTACAGGCAAACACAGGAGGACTATGGCTAACCAAGTTCGCCGATTGACTGCAAACTGGGAGCCATAATTGACTCTCCGGCTGACACGGACATCCTCCAAAAGGGCCTTACTGAGGTGGACACCTGGTGTCAAAGTCATGGCCTCAAGTTAAATGTCAAAAAATGCATAGTCATCCTGTTTGGGAAAAACAAAACACCCACGAATTGCCACATAGGTGGCAGCCCCCTTAATACAGAAAAGGTAATAAGAGATCTGGGGACCCAGGTAGATAGTAATCTATCCTTTGACAATCATATTGCCAAAGTAGTTAGGAAATCCTTCTATGTGGCCCATCTAATTACTAAAGGGTTCACATCTAGAAATAAAGAGGTTACAGTGCCCCTCTACTCGTCACTCATTAGATCCATCATAGAGTACAATGTCCCATTTGGGATGTATCTCACAAGACACTTCCAACAGCTGGAAAGACCACAAAAGTACCTCACCAAGATGATTACTGGCCTCAAACATATGTCCTATGCAACCCGACTGAAAAAACTCCGGCTGTACTCAGTGGCATATCGCTTACTCAGAGGTGATCTCTGCCTGATTTACAAAGCCACGTCCAACTCAGAATTGATGGACATACTCCACCTAAAGAAATCCAAGTCACTGCGAGCCACTCACTCTACTGAGCTAAACCTCACCACAACAACAAATAGAATATGCTGGAGGGATAGATTCCTGTCACAGAGACTCCCCATACTTTGAAACAAAATTCTAAATTACATCAGGCAGAGCCCCTCACTAACACTCTTCAAGGGAAAGCTTGACGAGTGGATGGGTAACAGAAAATACACCCCTGAGATCACTTCATTGGCTCTGCTTGACAGAGGATCAGTTAATTAATCAATGGAGCAGTGAAAGCCGACACACTCTGGCTAGGCTTATAAATGCCCTCGGGCAGATAGCCTAGTATCTACGTATGAACCTATAAACCTATGAACACATCCAGGGATATTGTTGGGTCCCATGGAACTGTATTCTTGGCCTTGGACAATGCATCTTTAACCTGTGCTGCAGTAATGCAAGGTGACTGGCATTCCTCTGGTATTGTGATTGGTCCTTTGGGGGAGGAGAGAGGGATAAAGTTGGCACTGAATCTGTCAGCCAGTATGTTTGCAATATCTGTTGGCTCAGTATAGGAGGCACCATTGTGCAGTAACTCAGAGAAATCCTGGGTATTGCCTTTGAGATTTTTGATATAACTATAGAAGGCTTTATGGTTGTTTTTAGTGTCTGCTGCAATTCTGCCTTCATAGCTGGCTTTAGAGGTTTTGATGAAGGATTTCAACTTTTTGTTGAGGGTAATAAGGGAGTTTTTCCAGTCTTGGGACTTACCCTTTTTCTTCAACAGTTTCCTCTTTCTGTTTTAGAGTTCATTAATAGCAAGGGAGCACCAGATTGGCTTCCTTTTTTTGGAGGAGAGCATCTTGGTTCTGTTGGGTATGGCTAGTTCCATGCATTTATGCACGTGTTTGTACAGTGCATTGGTGTATGATTTGGCAGTCATGCATCTATTTTCCATTGACATGGGTGCCGTGAAGTTAGCCAACTCTGTTTTTAGGAGCTCAAAGTCAGCTTTGGAGAAGTTTTTCATGGTGGTTACCTTTGCAGGAGGTGTGGGTGAGATGTGGATTTCCATGGTGATGTTTGTGGTCGGAGCTAACCAGGGAGGAATTGACTATTGGTGTAGAGCACCAATATCTATGACTAATAACCAGGTCAAGGATGTTGCTTACTCTAGTGAGGGTAAGAATGAGCTGGTTCAGGGCACTGAAATTGATGAATTCCAGGAAGTGTTGGGCCAGTGAATTGGTGCATGAATAGTTTTCTTAGTTGATGCAGAGGTAGTTGAAGTCACCTAGTATGAGAGTGTTGGGTTGTACCCTAATAGTTTCCAGGGTGCTTAGGAACAAGGAGTGAGAGATTTGGGACATGGTTGGGGACCTATAGCAGGCTATGACCTGAATCTCCGTCTTACACAATGTCAGTTGCACCTGAAGTATCTCAGATGCGTTATGCTGGGCTATTAGTCTGGAGGTGTGCATATCCTTTATGAATATGGAGACATCACCGCCTTTGGAGCTTCGGTCCCTGTTCAGGAGTGGAAAGGTGTGGAATGAGTTATAGCCTGGTAGCACAGAGGTGCTTTCTGCTGCTTTAAACCAGGTCTATGTTACAGCACAAATGTCGATGTTCTCCACTTTGAGGAGTGCTTCTAGCAAGTGCATCTTGAGATTTAGACTTCAACGTTGAGCAGCATGACCCTCAGATTGCATTGATTTATAGCTGTTATGGTGGTAATTTGGTTAACACATTCTCTAAACTTAAAAAAAAATAAAATAAAACTTTATGATATTAATCACATGTTCACTAAATGAAGTAACAAAATATACTTTTTTATGAATAGCCTTTTCTTCAGTGACTGACCTATTTCTGCCGTCTCTATTTACTATTATGTCCATTCTTTGTTCATCTGTACCTATCCTATTTAATGATCTCTCCAACATGTCTTTGTCATACCTTCTGTTCAAGAACATATTAACAGTCTTAGGTACTTGCATCTGTAAATCTGTATTACCATTACATATCATATGAATACATACACGTTCACCACAGGGAAGTGCTTTAAGTAAATGAGGGGGTGGCAACTATGTTCATCTAGAAAATGACTACCATTTTCAAATTTTCTGTGGACTTTTGTTTCTACTCTGCCATCAGATAAACCCTCTGACTGAATATCCAAAAATGCAAGTCAGAGACTGGCCTGTAGGCCAGACACAATTCATCTCATCCTATAGGACACAGATTACAGTGACAGGACTTTCAGTCTATCTGCATATGTCATGGCATGGTCTGTAGGCCCTGTATTTTCTTAGTGAGAAACCCTTGTGGTCTGCCCAGCTGCTGCAGGTGTCTGGTGAGGTAGATGCAAAAGGGCACTTTGTACACTATTAGTGTTCTGATGAGGGTCAAGTACAGTTCTGTTACAACATCCTCAGATCTAGATATGATGGCCTGACTTATGAAGTAGATGATATAGCCTGGGAGGGGGGTTGTCAATGTTGTAATTTGTTGGGAATTCCACTTTGAAGATGGAAAAAATAATGACACGTTTTTGCATTTATTTGTAGACCGTGTGGCTTTGGCACCAATTATTTGTCTGAGTTAGCCCCCCCTGTAATATGTTAACATCATTGGTAGACTCAATGATTGCACCCAATATAGAATAATCAGCAAACTTGGTATGCCAAAGGCTGTATACTTTAGCCTTGACACTGCCAAGAAATAGATTCCAAACAGTAAAGGGCTCAGCACAGATCCATGTGGTATGCCACTGGTGACAGCTCTACTAGTAGAGGTTGAGTCACCAGCTTTCACGGTGTGTTCTGTCGGTGAGCCAATTAGCTAACTATCTGGTGACATAAGGGTTAATCCCCTGCCGGGAGAGTTTCTCAATGATATCTGAGTTGGGGATTGTGTCAAAAACCTAGGCCAGATCAAGACAGGCAGCATGCACTATCTTACCTTCAACCAGGCCTATCACACAGAATCAATGGGTGTGACAACATCACAGATTGTGTATAGTGTGACTCAAAACATATACCTGACATGGCTGGATCCACACTTAAGCACACCCTCCAGGCAGAATATGTTCCTGCAGACGGGTGTACATCATCATGCATCCATCTGAGTGGTGTAGGGCAGCACCTAATGCATGCATCAAACATGTCATCAGGCTTTATTATTGTTTCATATATTTGATACATCTTGTGCCCTACTATATGTAGCAACAGGATTGCTCATCTTTATTTTATGTGCTTACATTTATGTCAGTGGCATTGTTGTTCTGTCTGGTTATCAGTATCACTACGGCCCTATGTTATGTATACCACAATGACAATTAAATATTATCAGAGTGATCATAGCCTTTTCTTCTAGCTATGATTTTATTTTACTGACATTGACTATCATTATCTATTCTCACTTGGCTTTCTACTCTCCTGGCTACCTCCTCACTCACAGTAATTTTAATTTTAATTTGTTTAATTTTAATTAGTACAGAAAACTCTCAGTCAACAGGAACTTAAACAACCAGAAAAAAAAAATCAAAGAAATACTGTACAATTTTCATGTCTTGCACCCCCCCCCCCCGCAGAAACATACCTTACGTTTTTAGAGTTTTAGAGTATTAAAAAGGACGATAGGAATAAATTCCCCTCTCTCTCCAACCTAAGAACAAGTCAAACCAAACAAATAATATAGGGTACAGTATTAGTCAGGTCTATTTTTAATAGTAACTCTCAAGCAACCAGAAACTACAGTTATCCGGCATCTGCCAATCCCCATGGGTGCCGGTTAACCGAGAATTTACCATAGAAAGGCTACATAATAAAGTTTTATTTGCTTGTAGTAGTCTAATTTCAGTTTTTCTGTTGTCAGACTTCTAGAGAAAATGTACATAATGCTACAATTTAAAACTGTAATTTCATCAATATCAGTTTAATTTTCCTTTATAATTCCTTTCCAGTTTTATTGCTCTCATGTGTACAGCTTATACCTTTCAACTCTCCAGATTTTTGCCTCATATTTTTGGTCTGTTTCTCAGAAGACTGTGGTTTTCTAGCAATTCATTAGTAAATAATTGAGAATTCAAGTCAGAATATAATGGTAAACATTTGAGTTTCAGGCTTCATACCCTTCAGAAAATTCAAGCTAATTCTACACCTGTTATTCTATCAACTTTCTAAGTTTGTAAGAGCAATATAAAATTGTCCCTATTCTGGGTCCTTTGCCCCCCATTATTTATGGCTTTGTCTAGATTTCATGCTCTAAGAGGTTAAAAGGTATGGTACAGCGGGTTCATATTAGAACGACGAAAACACACTTTGTCGAATGCATTTTCGTCTACACATGTAGGGCGAACAGGCAAAACAGCGAAGCGGCTGTTCGGCGAATTCTTTCCCTGGGAAATAATTTGCTTGACCGCTTCGTTGCTTTGCCTGCTCTGGAGTGTAGTGTGGTCCCTTGTCTGGTATAGTTCCTGAGCATGATTTTGCAACAGTTACTAACTTTAGGGTTAGGGTGCGGATTAAGGTAAGTGCATATGTATGAAAGTGTTTACTGTTTTTTATTTTGCTTTAGATGTATGGTTGAGTTACATGTGTGTGTTTTTAGCTGTTTACTTTTGTGTTGGGGGGGGTAGGATTAGAGTTAAGGTAAGTGTGTTAGTGTTTGGAAATGTTTATGTAAATGTGCGAGAGTTACTGACCTTAGGGTCAGGGTGCGGGTTAAGGTAGGTGCATATGTTTTAAAATGTTTACTGTTTTTTTTTTTGTTAGATGTATGGTTGGGTTACGTGCATATGTGTATTTAGTTGTTTACTGTTTTTTGGAGGGTATAATTAGGGTTAGGGTATGTGTGGATGTGTTTGGAAGTGTTTAATGTTTTTTCTTTTGGGGGGGTGTTTGAACAGTGATTTCTTTCCCTAGGAAAGAAATCGCTGTTCTGTGGCTTCAACATTTTCAGTGTTCGCTGAATATTTGTCAATGTAACAGCGTTCGCAGGGTTTGCTGGTGCCTAAAGCCGGCTATGAATGCAGGTCCTACATTAACCAATACTTGAGGTGTGCTGTGCAATTTGGGTGTGAGTCCCTCCACCCCAAAGCACTTTCAGCAAATTTTGAAAGAAGGACCAATGTCCACTTATCTAACTACCTGAAAGAGGAGCTCTCTAACAGTATGTCGTTTTCTGTTGTGTCCCTAAATGCAACTGATCTCACATGCTTCCTAACTGGTTTTTGAGTTATAATTACAAGACTCATGAAGCAAAGCAGGAAACAGAATGCTGCAAGATATAGGTTTTTATACCAAAATAAATCCTTTACAACTATAACAAGTACCCACTTACTGGACGGCCATATGAAAGAGTGTTCTTGTGATCAGGATTTAAAATGTTATGACAGCAGTGTGCATGTCTATAACTACGCTTCTTTCCTAACACTTCAACCAGCATGCAAAAACACTATCCCATTTCAGTGGTTTCCATTATTGCCACTCCTTGCTGCAAACTTCTGATGTTCCTGAGGGGCACCATCAACTAATACCACACCTGACTTAGACATTTTTTAATGCAAAAAGTCTGGTAGAATGCATGAAGGTTGAGTTGGTGGGATAGGAAGGGATAACTTGTCTGGTAACATCAGGGGTTAGGTGTTAATACTTTTTAGGGGTCAACAAGATGCAGATACCAGAGCTGAACTGTCTAGGTTTAGGTATTAATACTTTTTAGGGGTCAACAAGATGCAAATTCCAGAGCTGAACTGTGTAGGTTGTTCTGGTGTTCATTCAGGTATATTCAGAAAGCATTATAAATTAATAAATAGTCATTGTTGCTTGCATCAAGAAGCATATTAGTAACCATACCCTTTATTTTTCTAAATAACAGAGGAAACCCTTCTTTGTTATAGCTGTTCCAGAGGTGGTTGCACTGTACTGTGTGATTTGACTTCTGATAAAATCGAGTTTTACATCAGCCTGTGCTTATAGACTACAGCCATAGAGTTCAGAATTGAAAAAAAAAATGCAGGTTACAAGTAATAATCTTTTTACTTTAGTCTAAAGTTTCCCTACAAGGAAAGGAGACCCTTGCATCTGTGAGTATGCCTGTCAGCCACTGGAAGTGGAGTAGGGCCAGGAAATTGGAAGATCCCTCACTGCTGCATGAATGACGGCTTTTGCCATAACTATCTGTCACACCAGTAGACTGGGAAAAAAAAACAAGGTGATGATGTCAGAGAAACCAAAATGTCTTAAATGGATTTCCTGCCATTATTTTGCAATTTAAAAAATGTGAGGGATCATAGGTATCAGGCAATGGGGTTGTATTCAAACTGAGTTATAACAGCATGCAGGAGACGGAAAGGCATTGTCTTATTTGTTTGTGTGTGTGTGTGTGTGTGTGTGTGTGTGTGTGTGTGTGTGTGTGTGTGTGTGTGTGTGTGTGTGTGTGTGTTTGGGGTCAATGGACCAAATATGAAAGGAGAAAGAGGAGTAATTAATTTGTTGAATGCTTTACAAACTGGCAAATATTTTGAACTTTCACCTACACTATACAAGAAGGATTTATATTGTAATACAATCGTGTTTGTATATAACCCCACCCTCCTGCATATCATTTCACTGTCAGACCACATATTTTGTTACTTATAACCATGAACTAAGTGGGACTGCACAATAGCCACATTTTAAACAAGCAAACAAACCAGTAAACAAATAAATAAATAAATACATCAATAAATACATAAATACAAATACATAAATGCCTACATGCATACATAAATAGATAGATAGACAGACAGTTAGATAGCCAAGTGAATAAATAAATAAATTCTGTCTTCTAGGTCATAGCATATAAGCTCTCCAGATGAAAGAGTTGGTACTTCTGGAAATTCTGTGCAGTGTTAATTATTGTTAACTCAAAAACCACAGTCACTGTCACTAAATAAGTATTTTTTGGTGTTCAGTTATACACAAATGATGTGGCTTGAAGGTCTGCCACATCTCCTGAACTCAGAATGCATGGGAACCTGTTATAAAAACAGAAACACAATCCATAGCCACAGTGACTCACTGTTTCAGTCTCATTACATAAGATTAAAAGTCAGTTGTACTTATGAAGAACATAAGCAAGGAAGTAAAAGTACTCTGTCTCCCTTTGCACCTTCAAAAGTTGGCATATCTGTACAACAAATGTGCTGTCAGGCTAAAAATCTTTCTATGAAATATTAAAGGAATAAAATAAGATGCAGAAATGAAGAATGAACTTTACTATACATCTTTGAAGATCTTGTCATGTGAATATATGTTAAAAATTAGCATGGTCTTTTGGGGTATGCAAATACCTCAGGCAGAAATGCCAATATGACATCCAGAAACATCATCTGCCTTACAAATGTGTGTGTTTTACATGATATGCTATGCTCATTGCACAGTATGTGTAGCTGAAATGGAATAAGGTTTTTAATCTGGGTCATGACAGGATAGATAACATTTCAAGAAGAAACACTCAACTGGAATAAAGGGAAAAGTTAGGCAGAAAACAGCTCTGCACCAGTTTTTCACAACTTATCAAGTAACAGACCAAAACTCTCTCGGACATGGACCTTTTTATTGTAAACCAGAATATAGATTTTGTTCCACAAATTATTGAAATGGAAATAAAAGTAAATGCAGATCTGATCTGCTCTGCTTGGCAAAGGAAAATATATTTTTCCCTTCACTTTGCAGAGTGTTATATTATATTTTCTACTCTTTAACTACACCATGGCAGGAGTGATGCTGCTCTACTTCCCCATATACTTCATGGAAACAGGACATTCAGCAACTCACTCTTAAAGCAAATGGAGCTGTATACCATCTATCAACTTGTGGCTATGATTAAAAAAAATGAAATTATTTGTTAAAGGAAATCAGAAAATCATGTATATCTTTATAAAACCCTATTTGAAATGTTCAGTTCCCCTTAAGACTGATTGCACATTTAGCGGTTTTCCTTATAAAGAAAAAGTAAAACTGCTATAATTTTATTCTTAAATAAAATAGTCCACATTCTGATACTGCTGTCATTTTAAAATTATTGCAGATTTCTGACTACGCTTTTATTAGCAGAGTCAGTTTCCCAGGTATCCAGAAGCATTTTGACCCTGTTACAAGTTTATATAAACACAAGAAATTATGTAATAGTTTAACATACTTAATGTTTCTTGTAGTCATATGTCATATGGTGGGATAATGACTTCTATTCATAAATGAAGGGTTCAAACTTTGACCCTTGACCTTCGGTGAACCTCTGACACCACAAACCTGTGAGGTATTAGCAAAACTTTTGAATTTCTGAAAAAAGGGACTTGCACACTACACAGGTATTCTACAGAGTGGCTAAATTAACTTGTTAAAAACTGAACAGATGCTTGAAGGACATTTCCTCCTCAGTGTTAAAACCTTTTACTAAAGACTTACACAGCAGTGTTTTTTTTTCTGGATGGATTAAATGATAGCCTAAGCCCATGTTATAGTATAACAGCTTATTACATGCAATCTGTGCTCATACAGTTCTGAAGTAGATTATAAAAGCTTATGGTACAATAGTCCTTTAAAATATAGTATCTATATCCAAAATAGCATGTAAAATGTTGTTGCAGTGTCAATATTTCTTGGATAGGCTAATACACAAAACAAATTCAGTATAAAGGTTTGGTAGCCTGTCTGATAGCTTTTAGGCTTCAAAGCTGTACATTTGTAAATGGTGCTTCCAAGGTACTAAAGCAACACTGGAAACTTGAATTTACAGTAAAAATCCTGGAATACATTTGACCTTATCTCTTCAATTGTATGGTCCCACGTTATACATATTTCTCTCAGAGATAACTCTGCAGATTATAAAACTGATCATGAAATGTATTGTTTCCTGTTTCAGCTTTAAGGCTTGAAGCGAACACCTTATAAACACACTAAGGAATAGGTGGTACAGTCCTTGTACACCAACATGTAGTTGCCATCTGATGAAATTATAAATTAAAGTTTGATGAGAGAGGTTTGAGGCCCCATTTATAGCTTCTGGCTTCAGACATACTGTCTGTATACATATTATACAACTGACTTTCAAAATGCTGGTATGAAGCCAAGGCTTAAAATGTATACATAAAGCTTCAACTGTGGTTAGAGTATTGACTGTTCTTTTCAAAGGTGGCATGACATATGAACTTCATAGATGGATAAAATTACAAAATGAAAAGTTATACAGAACATCATAAAAGCCTTGCAGACACATGCAGCTTAAGATTTAAACCTTGTGGTCTGCTGATGCACTCCCTAAAATGTCTCGATTGCTGTGAATCAGACATTTCCTTCCAATACCAGAGAAATTACAAATTAAGATAAGAGCCCAGTTATAGCTTCATGACCTAAATCATGCAGTCTGTATAAACACTATTAGAAATGACTTGTAAAATGTGAGAACAACCCCGACAGCTCATATTTATACTGAGACTTCCTGGTGTGGTTATAAACTAGCTTCTTTCATTTAAAGGGCCAGACCACAATAATTTCACAGGGATGAAATAACAGACATTACAAGTTAAGCAGAAAACAGGGTTACCAGGAACCATGTTGGCAAAAGGCATGTGTTATTCATACTAGAAATATAATATTTTAATTAATGTCACGTGTAATTCATCATTGTATATGTTTATTACTGAGTAGCTTTTGTATTCTAACTTAACTTTTTCAAGCACAGCATGGATTTGAAGTACAAGAAACTTGATGGCTTTAATGATTTAGGCATTTTAAATGGTAGGATATGTTTAGATGCCAACTGTGTTATAACTGTCTATAAGAATGACTTGTTTTATAACAATTACGTATGACCATTCTTACTGAACTTTTAGATTTTCCTTTCATATAAATTTAGCATAAAGGTCTGATGCTCCACAACCAGGCACATATACATCAACACTTTAACTATGTGAGGTGGGATAAAGAATCAGAAACATAGATTGATTAGATTTTTTTCAGAATGCAGTAGTGAGGCAACATTTCACAGTTAACAAACATTCATTAACCTGAGCAATGCAGTGTGTTTGTTGAATTACAGTATTGTAATATGTAGCAAGGACCAGCACAAGTGTCAAAGTACAGGGGAAAGTACACTCATACAAAAGAAAGAATACTTTGAAGGTAGATAAATTAGGGTGTGCTGATGTGCTTTTGGTCAAAATTGACATGCATATAGACTAAATGCTGACAGATACATAACAATTAATAAGAAATATGATGGAGCACAAGCTGAATATGAGTAAGATATATACAACAGCTGGAAAGGCCACAGGAGTACCTCACGAAGAGGATCCTAGGCCTTAAACACATGCCCTACATATACAGACTCAAAAAACTCCAGCTTTTCTCTGTCTCATATCATCTATTAAGAGGCGATCTCTGCTTGACCTACAAAGCCATGTCTGACCCAGCCCTGTTAAAAATGTTACACCTAAAGAAATCTCGATCCCTACGCACCACACACTCCGGGGACCTCAACCTCATTACCATGATCAACAGAACATGCTGGAGGGACAAGTTCATAACCCAGAGACTGCCCATGCTATGGAATAGACTTCCCATACATGTCAAGCAAAGCACCACACTAGCCCTCTTCAAGAGAAATCTTGATGAGTGAATGGGAAAAAGAAAGCTCACCCCGGGGATCACTCCAGTGGCTCTACTGATAGAGGCACCAGGAACTAATGGCAGCATGATGCCGAGGCACTTTGCTAGGCCCTTAAAGGCTCCAGGGCCATTGGCCTAGTACACACCTATGAACCGATGAACTAAACAAATACAACTGCCCAGACATAATGTAGTAGGGCCAGCAGTAAGTTGCTATGAATGAAATCATTCCTGTATGAAGACAAATATAGAACAAATTAAAATGTCGAATAAATTTCTGACCTACATATGGAAAGTAAACCTTGAAATTTAAAATATAGAACAAGTTAAAATGTCAAATCAGCTATTCCACATTGTTTTCAAAAACATTGCCTGATGTGAGCTATAGAAGTTCACTTTACGTGACCTTCTATACCTAACATCACATTTTTGCAGGGGGGCAAGTCCCCCTACACCCCACTCTGGGGGGGGGGCTGCATCCCCCACACCCCCTGCTAACTATATATTCCAACTCCGAGATCACACTACAGTGAGGAAAGGGATGAATTTCCCTAACCGCACTGCACAGCGATCTCTGTAGAATTCTTCGAAAGTTTATATTAGTGACTGCACACTGCATTCACTAATATAAACTTTTGAACATTGAGATGTTCACCCAGATGAAACTTTGAAAATCTGTAATTCGAAGTTTTCATATGGGTACATCTCAACTCGACATTTTAATAATAAACCATATATATCTATATCTATATATATACATATATATATAAATATATATATATATATATATATATATATATATATATATATATATATATATATATGTATATATATATATATATATATACACATACACATATAGGGTCTATATCATTAAATAGACAGTTGATTTGATCGAATATACAAATGTCGACACCAGAATGTCGAACTACAACTTTATCGAGAACTGAAAATCTTGAAAATAAAAAGAACAAAATGTTATAGTTGGCCAAACCATGTACAATAACGTTCTACGTCAGCCGTTCATACCGTAGTTATAGACTACTATTGTAATCGTATATTATGTAGACATATACTGGAATACATTTAATTGGAAAGAATGCTAATTAGAACAAACCAAATGTGGAAGAAATAAATGTTTAAATGTTGATAGGATACAGTACACTTTTGCTATAAATAAGAGGGTCTATATTATATCCTCGAACGCTTAAAAAGGCGAACGCTGATTGATCGAACTTATTTTCGCGAAACTGCAAAATATCGAAGCAGCAAAAACTCAAATTTTTTCCTAGGGAAAGAATTTGGTTGCCCGTTTCTGTTGCTTTGGTATTTTCAGTGTTATGGTGGAAAGTTACCGGTCGGATTCAGGTAAGTGTGCGATTGTGTGGATGTGAGTGTTAGGGTGATTTAGGTGAGTTAGGGTTAGGGCTCGAGTTAGGTGTGTGTGCGATTGAGTGGACACGAGGGTTAGGGCGGATTTAAATGAGTTAGGGTTAGGGAGCGGGTGAGGTGAGTGTGCAATAGTGACGGACCTTAGGGTTAGGGTTTGGGTTAAGGTAAGTGGGTAGTTAGTGGTGTGTGCATAGTTTAGTGTAGGGTTAAGTATCAGATTTTAGGTGTATGTGTGTGGATTTCTGTTTGTTTGGTGTGCTTGTGTTGTGTGTATGTGTTTTGGATCAGGGAAAAAAATCGCTGATCTGACAGTTTGAGATTATAAGCTTTCGCTTAAATTACGTCGATCAATCAGCGTTCGCTTTTTTAAGCGTTCAATAATATAATATAGACCCAAATAAGATAAGGATGATGTTACCCATGTGCGTTCGATTCTGTGTCATTTACACAATGGCTAGCATTTTGCCTGTAGCCCCTGGCACTCTAGGTAACTACTATGAGACAATGCAAACTCAGAAAAACAGGGACATGTTACATATAGATGGCTATCTGTACACATTAGAAAAGACAAGTAAAGATAGATGGTATTGGTGCTGTAAGCTGAAACTACCATGTAAATGCAAAGGTAGAGCAATTACTGTCAAGCATGTAGATGGTGAAATGTTGCTGAAGTCTATCTTACATTCACGTGCATCAGATGCTAGTGAAGTAGAAAGTTATATAACTTGCCACCAATTAAAGGAAACAGCTCATTTGTCTAAAAGTACACCAGCATTAGTGGTAGATGACATTATAGCAACTACATCTGTTGAAAGTACTCTAACACTGCCTTCTAGAAGTTCCATGTTGCAACAGGTGAATCGTGTATGACGTAGACAGATGCTTACCTATACCATGGCTTCAACACCTTTAAGTAAAGTAAATATTACTGAGTATATGTTAAAAGAAGGTTCTTTCATACAAAAACACAAGGTTGACCTAAGTAACAATTTACATGTTTTGGTGTTCTCAACTAAAGAGAACTTGCAAGATCTGTGTACATCCACAATTTGGTTCATGGATGGTGTACATTCAATAAAAGGTCGGCTTTGCCGTCAGCTATATACTATTCATGGTATGGTAACTTTAGGTGGTAACAGTAAATGTTTACCGATGGTCTACTGTTTAATGTCCAGAAAGTTGTATAAAGCATACAACTACTTGTGGGACTGTGTATATGAGCTGTTATCATCTGTTGATCTAGAGGTTACAGTACAATACGTATTGTCTGACTTTGAGATGGCAGCTATTAAAAGTGTGAGACATAACTTCCATAAGGTAATACCTAAGGGTTGTTTGTTTCACTTTGCACAAGCCGTTTGGCAAAAGGTACAATCCCTAGGCTTGTCTATGTTGTATGGAACGTCTGTACAGTTTCAGTTAGCTGTTAAGAAGCTTATAGCTTTAGCTTTCCTACAGGAAAATGGCGTGGTCAGCACATTTAACAGTATATCAGAAACATTTCCTATTGAAAGGAAAGAACTACTGTCATATTTTGCTGAAGTGTATGTGTTAGGATGTATACGAAAGCAGCACACTAGATCTGCACACATTTCAAGGTTCCCGCCAATGTTTCCAATTTAATTTTGGAATGTCTCCTGTTTAAATGATTTGTCACTTCCCCGTACTCAAAACTAAACTATGTTGAAGGCTGGCACAGACATGACAGGTGCCTATCGGGTAGACATGTTTTGGTACGTGAGCAAAACAGGATAAATGAGTTAAGGTTACAGGTGTTGTCAGGTTACCCACCGTCACCTAAGAAGTGGAAAAGTATTGAAAGGCAACTTCATATGCAAGCAGTTTTGCAGAGAAAGACTGAATACGCTTCCACTGATATTGTGCGAGCTATAGCTATGCTGTTAAAAGTGTAATTTAATGGTGTACAAGTCTAACGCACCACACAGTTTGCATTAGGTGCTATTTCTTTAGTTAGATCATTATTTGTTATAGTAATGGACACATTTCTCTCCTCGCTTACAACACGGGTGCTTACAGGGTGATCACATTTCTTTCGTTATACATTACACACAAGTGGGTGAAGCTGGCCAACTATAACAATTTGATATTTTCATTTTTGATGTTTACAAACCTCGATCAAGTTGCAGTTTGACATTCTGGTGTCGTCATTTGCATATTCGATCAAATCAACTGTCGATTTAATAATATACATATATATATATATATATATATATATATATATATATATATATATATATATATATACCACTACACTACGTCCAGCACCAACAAAACAATCAAACACCCATATGGGTATAAAAATCAAAAATTGAATAATCAAACTCCATTCCAGGAAAAAACAGTATTACATCCACGTAGTTTATTGTCCAATTCTCGCCTATGCATACACAAACGTAGGTTTCGCCCACTGGTGTCATCAGTGTGTATTGCAAACAGGGAACAGAACCCTATTCATCCACATTGCATCACTCATTTATTTAAAGGCACAGTATGCCCAGTTTCAAAGGTGCAAAACACAAAATCCCCAAACCTCATATAGTAGACTGATTTTTAAGGTACTATTAGTATGATTACAACCTGTATCATCACTATTTTGCCTCCATGGTACCTAGCGCCTATTGTGCCTGAATAATCCTACCAATGGTCATTTAGACCTGGTTTAAATAATGTGCCTAAATACACAATCCACTTTCTTTCTTTTTCAGTTAGTATTCTGTGTTTACTTCATTTTCACTTACTACCTTATCAATACCCAGGAAAATAAAATGTGCTCCTGTATGCATATTAGTGTGTTTATATAATGCACTCCGTGCTCTTTTACAATTGATGTCACTTATATGTAATGCTATTCTCTGTTTGAAAGTTAAAGAGGTCTGCCCCACATAAAAAGCCCCACGTTGGCATACCGCTATATAAACTGCCCATTCACTACCACATGTGATCAAATGTCTTATATCATAAACTTTGGGTGTATTTATAGACGTAAATGACTTTGTTTTGGAAAGAACCTTACAGTAAACACAATGTCCACAAAATGTACTACCCACTATTTTATTAACTTGGTTATTAATAGCATATTTTTGACTCTTCTTAAACCTAGCTAAACTTTCACCTATGGTCTTACCTCTCCTATAACCAAAGGAACACCATGTGTCTATTAGTGTACATAAAAACCTATCAGTTTTCAATATATGCCAGTGCCGCTGTATTATATCCTTAACTTTAAAGCTATTGCTTCCAAACTTAGGAATAAACCTAATTGCCTGATTTTCTTCTACTTGTGATGGCTCAACCCCCTCCAATAATTGCATTCTAGGAATAGAATCTGCCTCTCGTATAGCTCGATCTACTTAACGAGCCTTATACCCTCTTACCAAAAATCTGGACCTCATCTGTTTGGACTGTGCCTGAAAATCATCTGGTTGACTACATATGCGCTTAAGTCTTTTGAATTAAGCTTGGGGGATATTATTAATAATAATATGATGTGGGTGATTACTATCAGCCCTTAACAATGAATTCTTGGTGAATGGCTTCCTATATAAACTAGTATGTACCACACTATCACTGGCCTTGGTAACCATGACATCCAAAAATTCAATTCTGTTTCCATCCAATCTGCCTCTTAACTGAATGCCATATTGATTTTCATAAAGGTAGCTGACAAACTGTCGCCACCTGTCCATTGTACTCTGCTGTACCACCCAACAGTCATCCAGATACCTTCTCCACATCAATAATTCTGATGTAAATTCTGTCTATTGGTAAATCATTTGCACCTCCATAAACACCGTAAACAAATCTGCATATATGGGAGTAAAAGTTGCTCCCATGGCTGTACCTTTTATCTGCAGATACCATTTGGACCCATATCTAAAAAAATTATGTTCTAACACCAAGCCCAATAATTTTAACACAAATTCTTGTTCTTCATCCTGATAATAATCCGAAACTTGAAACCAATATTTTACTGCTGCTATTCCACCCCTGTGGGGAATACTCATATATAAGGCCTGTACATCTAATGTGCCAATAAAGGCCTGAGTAGGAATATACAGATCATCCATTAGCTGGTTAGTATCTTTAATCCTAGCTGACACGTATGTTAATAATGGTTTCAGTTTTGATTGTAAATATACTGATAAGGGTTCTATCAAGGACCCTCTTCCAGCTACAATTGGTCTTCCTGGTATGGGGGAAATGGACTTATGAATCTTTGGTACTAAGTAAAAATATTGTGGAGAAGGATCATCAACTGTCAATTGTTGTTGTAATTCTATTGTAATAATACCCACCTCTCTAGCTCTTTCCAAAAACGTATCAATTGCCTGTTTAAATCGTATTATGCGATCTATGGGAAGATGGCAATAAGATGCCACATCAGTCAAATGTCTTTGAATTTCTGTTTCATATGCCTCTTTACCTCAAACCACTATGGCACCACCTTTATCAGCCTTGGTAAAAAACGGACGATCATTGTTACTCAAATTTTCCAACCCTTGTTTTTCTTCCTTGGTCATGTTGTCTTTAAAATGCTTAAATACGTTACCCTGATTTAGCCATAAATTTTGTAGCACTTGTTCCTCAAATATTTTAACTGCTCCATGGTATGGGGGCTGGAACTCATATTTTATAAATTTAAATCTATCATGTCCACCCTTAAAGTGGAGTCTATACGCAAAATAATATTTTAAATTCAACTTTCGACAAAATGCCTTTACATCTTTCACTACTTCAAAATGAGACACATAAATGTCCGGTACACAGCCCAAGCCTTTATTTAACACTCGATATTTAAGATCAGAAAATGCATACTCAGTCAAATTAACCACCAAATTGTTTTCTATTCTCTGGGTATCAGTAGTAGCATCTATCTTTTGTTATGCATTACACACGAGGGGGTGAAGCCGGCCAACTATAACAATTCGATATTTTCATTTTTGATGTTTATAAACCTCGATCAAGTTGCAGTTCGACATTCTGGTGTCGACATTTGCATATTCGATCAAATCAACTGTCGATTTAATAATATAGACCATATATGTATATATATATATATATATATATATATATATATATATATATACATATATATATATATATATATATATATATATACATACACACACACACACACACACACACACACACACACACATATATATATATATATATATATATATATATATATATATATATATATATATCTATGACAGACAGAAGTGGCAAACTTTGCGACACCCATGCAGATGGACAATAGAGGTATGACTGCTGAATCCTACACAAATGCACTTTATAAGCATTTACACGAGTGCATGGATCATGCTATCCCTAACATAGCCAAGATGCTATCCTCCAAAAAAAGGAAGCAAATCTGGTGGTCTTCTGCCATAAACAAACTCCACAACAGAAGAAACAAACTGTTGCAAAAAAAAGTAAAATCCCATGATTGGATGAACTCCCTGGTCAGCCTCAGTAAAAAGCTGAGATCCCGCATAGAATCCTCCAAAGCTAGTTATGAAAACAAAATCACCACTGATTCTAAAGACAACCACAAAGCATTCTATAGCTATGTCAAGAATCTCAATGGCAACACTCAGATCTGCTCTGAGTTACAGCACAATGGCACTAAATATACAGAACCAACTGATATTGCCAACATCCTGGCAGATAGGTTCAGTGCTAACTTTTCACCCCTCTCACCCCCCAAAAGGGCCCATCTCTATACTGGAAGAATGCAAAGTTCCTGTAATCATGGCTGCACAAGTAAAAATCTCACTCTCCAAAGCCAAGAACACAGCATCCATGGGACCTGACAACTTCCCAAGCTGCCTTCTACATGAACTACAGAATGAACTAGCACCCCACCTAAGTACCATGTTCAGTCATAGCCTCACCTCAGGCTTTGTGCCCATTGAATGGCACACCATGACGGTTATCCCACTCCACAAAGGGAGAGCCACGACAGACCCTGGGAACTAATGCCCCATTAGCCTGATGAGCCTGGTCTGCAAGGCCATGGAATGTATCATCATGGAACTCATAAACAAAGACATTGGAGAGTTCCAAACTCTGGACCCCACAGAGTTCAGGTTTGTAAAAGGCAGATCATGTCTCCTAAACCTGATAGACTTATTTGAAGCAGTCACCAAAGCCATAGATGAGGGAAAGGTGGTTCACACAGCCTATCTAGATCTCGCCAAGGCATTCGACACCATCCCCCACTCTGGAATTATAGATAAACTCACTAAACTAGGTATAAATCCCTATGTCACAAGATGGGTTTCCAACTGGCTTACTGACAGAACCCACACTGTGAAAGTAGCAGACTCCAAATCAGACTTCAGACCACTGACAAGTGGAGTACCACATGTTTCAGTCCTGGGTCCTCTCCTGTTTGGTATCTACTTCTCTGAAGTACAGGCTAACACAGAAGGTCTTTCGCTAACTAAGTTCGCAGATGACTGCAAACTAGGAGCCACAATCGAAACTCCTAACAATGTGGACATCCTACAAAAGGGCCTCACTGAGAGAGATGCCTGGTGTCAAAGCCATGGCCTCAAGCTCAATACCAAAAAGTGCATTGTCATCCCCTTTGGTAAAAACTCTGTACCTATGAACTACTGCTTAGGCAGTAGTCTACTTAACACCAAAAGTGTGATAAGAGACCTTGGGACACAGGTGGACAGTAGTCTCTCCTTTGATAATCACATCACCACAGTGGTCAGGAAATCCTTCTATGTGGCACACCTCATCACAAAAGGTTTCTCATCCAGAAAAAAAAGTTCATTGTTCCCCTCTACTCATCACTCATTAGACCCATTATAGAGTACAATGGTCCTTTTGGTATGTACCTCACAAGACATCTACAACAACTGGAAAGCCGGCAAAAGTACCTCACAAAGAGAATTACTGGCCTCAAAGAGATGCCCTATGCAGACCGTCTCACAAAACTCTAGCTTTACTCCGTCGCATATCATCTACTCAGAGGTGATCTCTACCTAACATACAAAGCTATGTCAAACTCAGAGCTGTTGGACATGCTCCACTTAAAAAAATCCCAATCCCTCCAAGCTACATGCTCTAGGGACCTAAACCTTGTCACCACAATAAACAGAACATGCTGGAGGGATAGATTCTTGTCCCAGAGACTTTCCATACTCTGGAACAGACTACCTATCTATGTCAAACAGAGCTCCTCATTAGCAATCTTCAAGAAAAATCTTGATGATTGGATGGGAAACAAGAAATTCACCCCGGGGGAATCACTTCTGTGGCTCTACTTGACAGGGGCACAGGAAAATAATTTTCTTGGGTGGCAAAAGCCAGGGTACCTTTTTGACTAGGTATATATAGGCCCTAGGGCCAATAGCCTAGTACCTACCTATGAACCTATGAACCTACAGACACAGGACCCAACCCAGTTCAGTTTTGTCAAATGCAGTTCATGTCTACTCACCCTGGTGGACTTCACTAACAATGTCACTGTCACTAAAGCTATAGACAGTGTCAAAAAAGTGCACACTGCCTATCTCAACCTGGTAAAACATTGCACACAATACCTCACTCAGGCATTTTAGATAAACTTACAAAATTTGACATTACCCCATATATAATACGATGGATAGCCAGATGGATCACTGAAAGGACACAAGAGGTTAGGATAGTGTAATCCACCTCTACAAAAAGGCCAGTGACTAGCAGACGTCTACAGGGATTGATGCTAGGACCTCTCTTTTATGGCATCTACTTCTCTGAACTCAAGGTAAGCATCAAATGCCTTTGGCCAACCAAATCTGCAGATGGCTACAAACCAGGTGTGGTCATTCAAACCCCTAAAGGCACAAATACCCTTCAAGAGAACCTGATCAACTGGCGCCAGAGATATTGACTAAAACTCAGTATGAAAAAATGCAATTATAACCTTTGGAAAGAAGCCTCCTGGAAATAACTGCATTGATGATTCCTAAAAGTAGACTCGTTGATCAGGGATCTGGGAAAGCTGTTGACATTAACCTGATTTTTGACCACCATGTACCAGCTGTGGTAAGAAAATCATTCTCCTTTGCACAGTGTATGAACAGCTGATGTGTGCAAGTATATTTCATAGCAGTCAAATTTATTGGGGTATTGACACATACCAGCAATATTTTTGTAAATTTGGGGTAAGCTTGTCTAGGCTTAAAGTGGCTCTTGAGCCGATAGACTAGTAATGACCTATGAACCTATGAAAGTTCCTGTGACCAGAATAAAGATACATATATATTAGTATCCAAAGTTACAGCTGAGCCATGTATTCCTCACCTTGACATTTCCACATGACTCACACGTGGTTCTCCATACCCCATGGTCCACCCAGAAGTGATCAGGGACTTGATGATGAGTTAGTCCTTGTTAGTAAAGTCACTGAAACAATAGTAGGTGCTGCCATGGAGTTTGGGAAGCATAGGCCCTTGCACTGCCCTGAAGTAAGTGAAGCTGATTCAAGTGAAACAGCCTTGCTGTGATTTATATCATTTCTACTCTCCATGCTCTCATGTTTCTTTGTGCTGCAACAATATATACTTAACATTTCAACATGTGAATCTGCAATATTTCTGAACTGTAACATCTGTGTTTCCTCACTTATTTGCATGCAGCTATTCCAGATAAATATACTTTATGCCATGCAATGCCATCCTGTTCAATCATTGTCTTTGTGTCATCAACACACTGAGTGTGTTTGGGAACCTTACAAAATTGGTCTTGCATATTGCACAAATGATTTCTGAATCTTTCTAATCATCTGTACACATCTAGTCAGAAATGCCTTGTAAAATACTTATATAGCCCAGCTATTCCAAAGTCAGATATTACAAGGAAGGAGGTGATCTCAGATATTTGAAGACTATTTTCCAGATTCAGAGCTTCCAATATTTTTCACAGTCTTTGAAATGGATTGTAAAATACTGCTACAGCAGCAGCAGTTACTCCCAAAATAAATAGCCATACAAACTTAAAAACTGTGTAGAAATATCTAAAGACAGTTTCACAATTTCAGACATATAGTTCGCTTATACACTTACAAATAAAACAACTGAAAACTGTCGGTATGCCATAAAGGGCTGAAATTTATATGGGAAGCTTCCAACAGTGTTAGAGTCTTGCTTTTGTGTTGAGACAAATGAATTGTACATAATTTCCAAATGAAAACATTACTCATTAGTAATGACATAGTCATGTTTCATATACCTGCTACAGTTCCAGTATTTCAAGTTAAGGGTGTAGCTAGGCATACTCGGTGTACTCAAGTGAGTACATTTTTCTGAGGATATCTTAAAAACGTTAAGGATCAAACAGCACAGGATGTTCAGAATTGTGTAAATTCTTGTCTGTGATATAGTGCTATACAAATAATGCTTACATAATAAGAATGTGCTTCTAAACCTAGTCTTCATATGGCTATAATTAGCAACAACTGAACATCGTGTTTCATTTTCTGAAGTGTACTGGGGAAGCATTTTTGAGAGCTGACTACATTTTTAAATGTGAGGGCAGCATAATGAAGCTTGAGTTTCATAATATAAATTTCTGGCTCCGCCCGTTTCAAGTCTGTAGTCTGCATTGTATTGTATTTTATTTACTTGCATTTTGTTGACTGGGTTGGACTTACTAAGTAGGGCCCATTTTCAGAGAGGACCCAAGTACATTAGAATTCACAAAATGTTAACATCTAACCATAAAGTCTATAAATTATTAACTAATACAGTGCCATTTATTTTCAAGGCAAAGAAAGTTTCAAAGTTAGAAGTCTAGCAGAACTTCAAAGCCCCCATGTACAGCAATATTGCCATTTTAATATTCAGTCAAACTTCTCTTAATCTTCATAATTATTTATTTCATTTTGTTGTAGTGAGGTCAGTGACTAGAATGCCTGTAAGGATATCCTTCTCTATACCTGAAAAAATCGTTTTCTGTGGGCCACAAAGGTGGCTTAGAGGGATAAATCCCTTACTACAGCCTGGATGACCTGCATTCAATTACAGTCTCTGGAGACTGAAGGAATGGCTGGGGAGGGATGGGTGTTATCATCTAGGGGAAAGAAGTCTCAAGGGCATTCCTCCCATGATCCCTGGTGAAGGCCAGGGACAAATGAAGAAGGGGTGAATACTAACTGGGATTAGGGCGGGGTCATAACTGAGCAACAACAGAGGTGGGATGATATGTCAGTGCATCCTCATGGTTTGTCTGCTCTCTGGACACAATCATGAGACTGTCAGGGAGGGGTAGAAATGGGGTGAGGCCTAAAATGAAAATCTTCTGGCAGATGGTGAAAATGACAGAGCCCCTTGACATCCTTAGGATATGTCTTCTGGCAGATGGTGAAAATGACAGAGCCCCTTGACATCCTTAGGATATGCTCAAGCCACAATCCCACATTGAGAAAAGACCAGTTGTGTAGGAGAAGGCTGTTAGACCTGGTGATGAGCATGGGGCACTGGAGTAAGGTACTGTAGGATGAAGCAAGGAGAAACCCATCGTGCCAGTAGCAGTCAACATGTTGTGTCTTTTCATACTTGTAAATGTATTTACTTGGTTGTGAAGGATTTGTTTGTAAACACTTACTGATGAGGTAACCCATACTTGTAAATGTATTTACTTGTTTGTGAAGTATTTGTTTGTAAACATTTGGTGATTAGGCACAGAATGAATACAGAACAATTGACTTGAGGTCCTGCAGGAGAAGAATTTTTAGGGAGGGAAATTATGGGCTTGTTTCAACAGTTTGGGAATTACAATGAAGGTGACAGAAATTAAAAATGTGCCTAGGTCTTAGAGAGTAGATGTACTGCCATTCTAAGAAGTCAGAGGAATGTATATTGTGTCCAGTTTTCCTGAAAGCTTTCTAAAAGTTTTGGCTCTAAAGTTGTGTAAGTAAATAGGCCTTGGCTGATTACAGGTCATCTTCAAATACTATGTTTGGAGGTGCCCAGGAGACAGGAGATTATATACATTATGTGTGAACGTTGGGAAGAGTAATTTTTGGAAGTATGTTACTCATGTAATAGCCTGAAACACATGGGGTTGTAAGTTGTTTTTCAATTTTTTCATGCAATTAGTAAACACAAGGAGTGTGTTTTGTAAGATATTTTTTTCAAATTATGTATTGTCTTTCAGAAGGTGCCATAACTGTTTAGATTGTGAAACCATTTGATTTTGCTTGTTTTTGATGTAGGTGGCTTTTGCTTCTTTTAGACCTAGCTTATAGTTCTGTCTGATGTCAAAGAAATTATTGTGAAAAGAGATGTTAGCTGCTTTCTATTGCTGCCATGCTTTGTTCTTATTTTTTTAAAGCTTCGACTTAATAGCTGAGCCAAACGATGACTTCTTATTCTATTTCTGGTTAGTTAGAAGTGTTTTTTTACATATGGTAGAGTTAGGCATTAACATTTTTCAGAGATGTGGGAGAGTATGTTGCAGAATACATGGCTCTCCCAGGAATTATTTGGTTCGTTGCTTGGTTTGTAATATTAGCAAGGGACAATGTTCCTATAATCAATATGTGCAGCCAGGAAACAGGAACTCCTAAAAGGAAAGAACCTCTACAACAAGTATTAGGTGCAAAACTTTAAAATGTGCATAAGTGTGGTACTACCTAATAGCTTTAATGAATTATCTGAAGGCTGGAGACTGTTGAAGGAGTGTCTTCCATGTAGATACAGGTGAACCAGCTGTTTAAGTCAACAAAGGGGTACCAGGAATACAGATTAGCAGTATTCGGGTATAATCACCAAAAATTTCTATCTGAAAGCTAAACCCTTTGTTGAGACAGAGTGTTCCCCATAAGTGTAAGTGGGCAGGCAGTTGTTTATGTCAGTAAAGAATGAATGCAGTACTGAAACTGCATATTGCTCATTCCTTTACAACAGGTTTGGGTTGACACCTCAGCTCCTTGGTAGCAGATAAATGACCAGCCCTACCAAATTCAGAACTGAAAACATTTTCAACATATCATTCACTAAATCATACAGCTGAAGTAAGTGAGCAGTGGAGAGAAAATATTTAGTGGATTAAATATTGTATATGTATCTTACGGTTATTTATAAATCTGGAGTTTTTCTCCTAGGGCCTCGGCTAAAAAAGGACATTTTGTCCAGTCAGACTTTGCCAGTAAACAAATATAAAATAAAATAAATAAGTAAAATTGGTGGTAACACGTGACTCAAAAGCCTACTGGATGCTGTGTAGCTGACAAGGGTACACAGCTGCAAGTCCATTTCTGTTGCTTATGAAATTAGCTTAGCTGCGAAAAGAGCCTGGTACTTTTCATTGTGTTCAGCTGTCAATAAAAATGTGTCCCATTTGTAACATCTGAAGTTTAATCATGTGAAGGACAATTGGAGGGGTCCGTACTATTTTTATCCCAAACAATGGCTGAGAAGGAGGTGCCATTAGTAACAGTGAAGCACTGAGTGCTTCCAAATACATTGTAGTCTAACTTGTTCTAGCGTACATGTTATTATCTGTTTGTTCTGTCATCATATCTTGCCCTGAGCATAACATGTGACATGTTTTGTAATACTAAAGATAGCCACAATACTTTTGTCTTTGTTTTCTAATGGCCTGTTTACAGCTAGAACAAAAGATATCATAACTCATTATTAGCATTTGCAAAAGACTAAGGTTTTATAAGATACGACACTTTGCTTTATTTGTGAAAGTTGAAAAACACAAACCACACACACTCACCTTCACATATGCTCTCAATAGAAATTTACCCAAACAGCAGAGACTTCCAAGACAGAAACATACTCAACCACCACAACACAGCACAAACCACAGGCTACATAGCTCACCTCCACAGTGTGCCCCTCAACCTAAGCCCCTAAGGTTAAACACCTTGCCCAATACACTAATCATAGGTAACTCAATAGTGAGGCACACAGATGTTCCACTCACTAAGTTGAATAAGGAGAAGGTAACAGTCAGCTGTCTATCAGGTGCCAGAATCCAACACATAACACAAGCACTCAAGTCACTCCACAAGTGCAAGTATGACTGTGTCACATGAAAAGAGATGGTGGAGCTCTCGGATTATGTGGCCCAGGTAGGTATGACACTAGCCCCAAGCAGTATCCTGCCGTTACTCAGAATGATACCGCAGTACAAATGAAAAATGATTGACGTCAACAATTGGCTAAGTTTCTAGTGTCATTCTAAGGGGATCCAGTATATATCTGCTTGGATGACATGATTGACAGACCTGAATGCTTTGCCAGAGATGTCACCCCTGGGTTTCCAGGTACTGGCGAAGGCTCTTGCTACCCCCTATGGTGCCTTTTTAGGCAGTGTTCCAAAGACCAAATTACCACTAACAGCTATAAATAAATGCAATCTGAGGCTCATGCTGCTCAATGCAAGTCTAAATCTCTAGATGCACTCACTCGAAGCAGTCCTCAAAATGGAGAACATTGACATTTGTGCTGTAACGGAGACCTGGTTTAAAGCAGCAGAAAGCACATCTGTGCTACCAGGCTACAACTAATTCCACACCCCCGAAACATGGACTGAAGCTCTAAAGGCAGTAATGTCTCCATATTCATAAAGGATATGCACACCTCCAGACTAGTAGCCCAGCATAACGTATCTGAGATACTTCAGATACAACTAACATTGGGTAGGAGGGTGATCCAGGTCATAGCCTACTCTAGGTCCCCAACCATGTCCCTTGACTCACTCCACATTCCTAAGCATCCTGGAATCTATCAAGGTCCAACCCAACACTCTCATACTGGGAGACTTCAACTACCCCTCCATCAACTGGGAAAACTACTCAAGCACCAATACACTGGCCCAACACTTCCTGGAATTAATCAGTTCCAATGCCCTGGACCAGCTCATTCTGACCCCCCACTAGAGCAAACAACATCCTTGACCTGGTTATTACTAACATGGACGACTGTTGCTCTACACCAGTAGTCAATCCCTCCCTGGTCAGATCTGACCATAAACTAATCACCATGGAAATCCACATCTCACCCACACACCCCACAAAGGTAACCACCTTGAAAAACTTTTCCAAAGCTGACTTTGGACTCCTAAAAACAGAGGTGGCTAACTTCATGGCACCCATGCCAATGAAAAATAGCTGCATGACTGCCAAATCATGCACCAATTTACTGTACGAACATGTACATAAATGCAAGGTACTAGACATACCCAACAGAACCAAGACACTCTCCTCCAAAAAAAGGAAGCCAATCTGGTGGTCCCCAGCCATTAATAAACTCTACAACAGTAGGAAGAAACTGTTGCAGAAAAAGGTGAAGTCCCAAGACTGGAAAACCTCCCTTATTAGCCTCAACAAAAAGTTGAGATCCGTCATCAAATCCTGTAAAGCCAGCTATGAAGGCAGAATCATGGCAGACACCAAAAACAATCATAAAGCCTTCTATAGTTACATCAAGAACCTCCACGGCAATACCCATATTTGCTATGAGTTACTGCATAATGGTACCTGCTATACTGAGCCAACAGATATTGCCAACATACTGACCAACAGATTCAGTGCCGACCCCTCTGTCCCCCCGTAAAGGATCAATCACAATATCAGATGAATGCCAGGCACCCAGCATTACTGCAGCACAGGTTAAAGCTGCATTGTCCAAGGCCAAGAATACAGCTTCCATGAGACCAAATAATATCCCTGGCTGTGTTTTACATGAACTACAAAGTGAACTTGCACCACATCTGTGTGCCCTGTTCAGTCACAGACTCACCTCGGGCTTTGTCCCTACCGAATGACGCACTGCTACAGTCACCCATCTCCATAAAGGGGGAGTGACTACAGACCCTGGGAATTATCACCCCATTAGGCTGATGAGTCAGATATGTAAAGCTATGGAGCGCATCATCATGGACCTGATTAACAAAGATATAGGAAATCTCCAAACTCTGGACCCTACGCAGTTTGGCTTTGTTAAAGGGAGATCATACCTACTCAACTTGGTTGACTTCTTTGAGTCAGTCACCAGGGCTGTGGATGAAGGTAAGGCAGTGCATACAGCCTACCTCGATCTGGCCAAGGCCTTTGATACCATTCCTCACTCAGGAATTATTGATAAACTCACCAAACCAGGCATCAACCCCTTTATCACTAGGTGGATTGCAAATTGGCTCACAGATAGAACACACAGTGTGAAAGTAGCGAACTCCAAGTCAGACTGCCAACCAGTCATGAGTGGAGTCTCACAGGGATCAGTCCTGGGTCCTCTCCTGTTCGCCATCTATTTCTCAGAAGTCCAGGCCAACACAAACAGACTCTAGCTGACCAAGTTCACAGACGACTACAAGCTGGGAGTAATTTTTAACTCACCAAGTGATGCTGACATCCTACAGAAAGGCCTCACTGAGACCAGTGACTGGTGTTGAAACCATGACCTTAAGCTCAACACCAAAAAATGCGTCATCATCCCCTTTGGTAAAAACTCACTTCCACTGATTACTACATCAATGGGAGCCCACAGAATACTGAAGGTGTTGTAAGAGATCTGGGGACGCAGGTTGACAGCAACCTCTCCTTCGACCACCACATTGCCACTGTGGTCAGAAAGTCCTTCTATGTGGCACATCTCATTACCAAGGGTTTTGCATACAGGAAGAAAGAGGTCATCATCTCTCTCTACTCTTCCCTCATTAGACCAATCATCGAGTATAATGCCCCATTTGGCATGTACCTCACTGGACACCTGCAACAGCTGGAAAGGCCACAGAAGTACCTCACAAAGAGGATCCTAGGCATTAAACACATGTCCTATATGGACAGACTCAAAAAACTCCAGCTATTCCCTGTCTCATATTGCCTACTTAGAGGTGATGTCTGCTTGACTTACAAAGCCATGTCTGACCCAGCTCTGTCAGAAATGCTACATCTAAGGAAATCCCAATCCCTCCGCACCACACGCTCCAGAGACCTCAACCTCATTACCACAATTAACAGAAGATGCTGGTGGGACACGTTCCTCACCCAGAGACTGCCCATGCTCTGGACTAGACTTCCCATACATGTCAAGCAGAGCACCTAGCTGTCCCTCTTCAGATGAAATCTTGATGAGTGGATGGGTAATAGAAAGTTCTTCCCGGGGATCAGTCCAGTGGCTCTACTTGATAGAGGCACTGGGAACTAACGTTGGGCGGCATGATGCCAGGGCACTTCTATGGGATAGGCTTGTAAAGGCTCCAGGGCCATTAGCCTAGTACACACCTATGAAGCTATGAACCTATGAATTCATCTTTCTCCCCTGGTCATTTTTATGAATAATAAAATTGCCTGCAATTATCTTCTTTTTTTATTATTCTTCCCATGTGACAGATCATGCACTACAGTTCCAAAATCTCAGCTTAAATTGAACCCTTATATGTAGAAAAGTGCCCATATCAAAACAATGTCGGATATAGTTCTGGAGATCTCATCTTCACATGGAATTTGAGTGAAGAGAGCAGTGGGTAAGGCAACAGCATTATGCATGGCCTGTATCCAAATCTATATAAATAGGGTCTGAAAGGACTTAACATCATTTTGAAGATGGTGGTATGACTGAAGATTTACACCAAATTCAGGGAAAACAGAAAGTCCAGGCTGGCAATTTAAAAATGAGAGATAAAAAGAGAGAGAGAGATCAAGAAAGAGAGAGTAGGAGGGAGAATGTGTGAACAAGGAAGAATAGTTTGAAGTTTCACTGTATATGGTTCAAGGGGAGGTGTGAGGAAATGTTATTTCACAGAAAGCATGTTGGATGATTGAGCGAGATTTTCCATCAGAGCTCTAGGGTCTGATTCCCTGCACCAACCTCAATATCTGACAGTGTCGATTTTTAATTTTCTTCCCATTCTTGCTTTAGCTTTGCTCAGACACAGGTTTCCTCCCACCACCCAAAATCATGCTGATTGGTTAGATATTCTGAAGCTGTCTATCTCTGTGCATTAACCCTACCCATGTAGCTCATGTTATGGCTGAAAGGAGTCAAAGATGTACCTCTCAACCTCTCAGTGTGAGAATTCTGAACAAAGGCAGAAATAATGGGGAGGATGGCAAAGGCCCCAAACCAAGGACTGATTTTAAATATTGCTGTTATAAAGTTAGAAAATTGATTGATTTTGTCAATGCAAATGCCTTGAACCAGTTGGTTGACACCCCCACAAGAGGTGAAAATATTTTGGACTTGGTATTAACCAACATGAGTAACCACTGCAGCATCCCTACAGTGTTATCATCCCTGGTAAGATCCGACCACAAAGTAGTCCCTTTCAAAGTCATCATCTCCCCTGCCCTCAGCTAGGGTCAAACAAAAAAACTTCTCCAAAGCTGATTACAACCTCCTGAGGGAAGGTATAAACAGCTTCACAGCCTCCTCCCCCTCCATAGGAACTAGAACATATGTCCAAACCTACACCAAAGTACTATATGAGCATTTATATAGCTGTATGGATTCCGGAATACCAGACAGGATGGAATCATCCTTCTCAAGGGAGAGTAAACCTGTCTCTTGGACAATAAATAAACTCTATATAATAAAAGGAAAACAATGCTGTCCAGGACCAAGAAGGAGCAGGTGTCTAAGTGGAAGCAATCTCTCCTTAGCCTGAACAAGAAATAAGAGCACTAGTGAAATCCTCCAAAGTGGCCACATCTACTAAAGGCAATCATTAGACTTTCTTCACATATGTCCGCAATCTCAAGGGAAGCACCCAGATCTGCTCAAAACTAGTGGTCAAGGACACCACATACACAAACCCTGTAGATACAGCCAACCTGCTGGCAGACAGGTTCAGTGAAAACTTCACTCCTCCCCCCCCCCCATCAGCAAAACAGGACATTCCCAGTACCTTCCTCCCTCCCATTATTTCTAGGGAGCAAGTCATTACTGTCCTCTGAAAGGCAAAAAATACAGCCTCCATGGGACCCAATATCATCCCAGGCTGCATCCCACATGAACTCAGGCAGGAACTTGCAGCACCTTTAGGCACCCTATTCAACCAAAGACCGAGTACTGGCTTCTTCCCAGCTGTGTGAAAGACAAAGTTGGTGTGTCAATCGATCCAGGAAATTATAGACCCATCAGCTTAACTAGCCTGATCTGCAAGGCCATGGAGCGGATTATCATGGACTTTATTACCAAGGACATTGGCAACCTCCAGCTACTTGATCTCACACAGATTGGTTTTGTCATGGGGAGGTTATGCCTGTTAAATTTGGTCGACTTCTTTGAGACAGTCACCAAGGCCACAGATGAGGGGAAGATGGTGCACACCGCCTATCTTGATCTGGCCAAGGCCTTTGATACTATTTCCCACTCAGGTATAATAGATAAACTCTCTCAACTAGGCATCAGTCTATACATTGCCATATGTGTAGCAAATTGGCTCACAGATTGAACTCACATAGCCACAATAGGGGGAAGCCACCTCAAGTAGTAGACCCGCAACAAGCGGTGTACCCCAAGGATATGTCTTGGGGCCTCTGCTGTTTGGGATATGCTTCTCAGAGGTGCAGGCCAAATCTAGTGGGCTATGGCTGATCAGTTTTGCAGATGACTGCAAGCTGGGTGCTGTTATCAATTGCCCTAGTGATGTGGTCAGTGGACATCCTCCAAGAGGGTCTCACCCAAACAAATGACTGGTGCCAGAAACATGACCTCAAACTGAATGCCAAAAAATGCATCATCATCCATTTTGAGGAGAGTGATGTCCCCACAAATTATCACATTGATCAAAAGGCACTAAGCACGCAGTCAGTCATGAGGGACTTGGGCACCCAGGTTGATAGCAAACTGACTTTTGACCACCATATTGCCTGTGTTGTACAGAAAGCTTTCTACATGACTCACCTCATTAGTAAGGGTATCTCATGCAGGGACAAAGTGGTCATAACATCCCTGTATTCTTCCCTTATAAAACCCATTATTGAGTATAATGCCCCTTTCCTCACAAAGCACATGCAGCAGCTGGAGAGACCACAGAGGTTGCTCACCCAGGGAATCCAGGGCCTCAAACATCTACCCTACCCAGATAGGCTAAAAACCCTATCTTCTACTCAGTTTCATGCAGACTTCTCAGAGGTGACTCCTGTCTGGCATACAAAGCAATCTCAGACCCCGACCTGAAGAGAGTGTTGCATATCCGCAAGTCAAGCTCCAACCGAGTAACCTGCATGTGCAACCTCATCCAGATCTGTGACATCATTAGGACTTCTTGGCAGGACAGATTTGTGTCCCAGAGACTCCCCCTTTTGTGGAATAGACTCCCTCTCCACGTAAAGCAGAGTACCTCATTAAACCTTTCTAAGTGCAACCTGGATAACTAAATGGGGAACAGAAAATATACCCCTGGGATTCCACCTGTGTCCCTACTGGACAGTGGCATAGGGTGCCGACTTGTTGGAACATGGACTAAATTCTTGGCAAGGCTTGTAAAGGCCTCAGGTACAATAGCCTAGTGACTTCCTATGATAGAATAACAGGTCTTGTATTAGCATGCATTTTCTGAGGGATTGAGGCCTAACATCCAAACTGTCTGTCATTATTTAATGACTTCACTCCTCGATGATTTGCCTGAACAAATCCAAAATAGCGATCAACAAAGTGGTCATGCACTTTTAACACCCTCATTACTCTGCCCCTTCTTATTATAACCATTCCCATCTATATTTAAAATCCCAATGAAATCATACCGATCAACAAAACTATTCTAGCTGTGTACCAGCACCATTACTGAGACCCCGCTTGGTGCAGCCAACTCAAATAAGTATCAACAAATCCTTACATTCTGGCATCTGTTTACAGATTTCAAATGAATAACTGCTTAAAATATAAATATGTCTTATTTGCAGTCTGTGGATTAAAATTTCAATGAGACTTTAAACATAAACTGTAAAATATTGCTGACTGTTCTTTAGATATGTATGGCTTTTGCATACTGTGAATAGTGTGCAGTGTACCTAACATGATGGTGTGCTGTAGTAAATTAGCTATATATAAATTATATATAGCTGTTATGCAGGTATTTTATTGTCAGCTCATGCTAATTGCTTGTGAATTTGTCTGTGTGTACCGTGAAGCTTTTTTTCTCCTGGGCCTCCATTTTTTTCTCCACTGTACTGCCACTTCGGACTAGGTATATTTAAATGTGGAGGTATGCCGGGAGGTGTCCCTGTACATCATGAGTGCAGGGATGTTGCCCCCCCCCAAAAAAAAAGTTACCTCTGAGGTTTGCTGAAAGTTGTTTCATTCCTTTTTGTTTGATCATTCAGTGTTCAATAAAAGTGCTGCTGATTGATCAACATGTATCTCACTGAAAAGGGTTAATATCCAGTCGGACTTTCTAGACAATCAAAGGCAAAGAAATAAATAAATGTTTTGGTGTGTTTCTTCAGGCCTTAACTAAAGTTCTTGAGGGTGGAAATTGTTCTGATGTTCTACTGTAGCTTGTCCAGTATTCAGTTGCTAATTTGTATAATGTTCTTTAATACACTTTTAAAGTGTAAAATATTCTTACAGAGAAGTTGGCATCAGTATTCCAGAAGTTTTAAAGTGAAGGATTTAAGTACAGTCCTGTAACTGTGCTTTCAGTTTGTATTTCGATCTTTCTTTTGTGCATTCCCAACTTCATTCATGTTGCTCTAATTAAAGCTTTTTTTATCTCTTTACTTTGATCATTACCAGTTCTAATGCAAAGATATGTATTATATATATTCCCTTGAAGTTTCTTGTAGTGCCCACTGGCCTTTAGTTTTACTTAAGATTCCTTATTTCTTCTTTCTTTGGACTGTAACCTTAGATTCCAAGAACGGGTCAGGAACTTTAAGCTATTTACCAACTAATTTTTGTGTACCATTCAATATTTGTGCTTTTTTTCAGGAAACATTCTGCACATGTCAGTGTTGTAGCCCAGCATATTGTCTGTGGGAATATGCACTGCAGTGTATTTCTGACTCAACTGATACTCCATCCCATTGTTCCATTGATTATTTTAGAGCTCACTCAAGTGGTTGCAGTCATTGGGAGAGAGACCAGTATGGACTTTTGGTTATGCAGGTCTCAGCAGTCCCAAAAACAAGCAATGCAGCTCGCTGAAAGAATCTCTACCCACTCTGTGTTAGGAGCTTGCCAGCTAACTGAACTTTATAAGTAACTGTCTAGATATGGAAATAGAATCATGTAGGTATGGTGATTCTGATCTGACCTGTTATAGAACTCTAGACTTACTTAGCAGATGTTGAACTAATTTATTAACATACTTTAAGAATAGCGATATATGAATGATGGTATAACCTTGGTTATACACCCACAAGTTTAACTGTATATTTTGTGGTAGGTATGTTTCATTAGTGCCTTCTTGTTTAATATAGGTATTTGCTTTATGCTCTAATTATCTGCCATTACATTGTTATTTTTCTGCATATTTCCATTTAAGATACTAAGTATAGTTGTAGATTACACATTTATACTTTCTTATGGAATGCTAAAAGCCAATGGCTCACTTTTTTATAAGACCATTATTTAAGCAAATGGCTAATAAATATTTAAGTAAGTAGCTAAATAAACAGGTAGCATTGCCATACAGTGCTGCTACCTGTTGTTACGGGTTAAAGCACTTCATGAAAAACTGTCATATATGTACTTGACTTTGTAGCCAGTTTCTTGGTTATGCAGCATAACAAAGGCCTGCCTTTTACTGTTGTGAAATAAAAACATTTGTTTTATTCAAGAAAATATCTGACAAGTTCAATATATTTCTGTGAAACTTAGCAAGTATAGCTTTTGATTATGGGTCATAATACAAATGTTATACCATTGAAGAGTCATATGTTTTATTTTAGTAATTTAACTCCTCAAGATGAGAAATATGGTGAAAAGTACATTATTGCTAGGCAAGAAGTGTGGAGAATGCATATGATGCTGCTAAAAGAAGTAATAAAATGGTTACCCGCATTCAGGTATCAAAACTGTTATCTTTACAAGATGCCTATACTATGCACAAACCTGCAAGGAAGGATTTTTGTAGAAACATAATAGTTTTGAGAAATAGTGATATACAGAAGCAAGCTGATCTTGTTGACATGTCACGTTTTTCAAATCACATTGATGGGTTTTGGTTTATTTTAACAGTTATTACCATCCTGTCCAAATAAGCACAGACTAAGGCATTATATTTAAGTAAATGTGTTGCAGAGATTTTCAGACATTCATAAAGATGCTCAATGGGGCCAGTGGGGGAGCAAGCCAAAAAATGTATAAACAGATCAAGGCATAGAATTTATTAATGCCAATTTTCAGGCACTTTTGAAAAAGTAAAACATTTAGGGGATCACTCAAGCATTACACAAGAGGGCATATGCATAGCTTGAGGGGACACAAGTGTTTACATCACCACAAGGGGTGAGTTTAGGCCATTAAACAGAAAATCCTCTCATTGCTCTGATGTTGACAAAAAAAACACCTACATGGTTGCCTAGATGACTCTTCTCCACCTCGGAGAATGTACTAGGTTCATAGGTTCATACGTAGGTACTAGGCTATCACCCTGGGGCCTATATAAGTCTAGCAAAAAAGGTTCCCTGGTTTTGCCACCCAAGTAAATTATTTTCCTGTGCCCCTGTCAAGCAGTGCCACAGAAGTGATTCCCGAGGTGAATTTTCTATTTCCCATCAAGTCGTCAAGATTTTTCTTAGAGGGCCAATGAGGAGCTTTGCTTGACATGAATGGGTAGTTTGTTCCGGAGTATGGGAAGTCTCTGAGATAGGAATCTATCCCTCTAGCATGTTCTGTTTATTGTGGTGACAAGGTTTAGGTCCCTGGAGCATGTGGTTCAAAGAGATTGTGATTTCTTTAAGTGTAGAATCTCCAACAGCTCTGAGTTTGACAAAGCTTTGTATGTTAGGCAGAGATCGCCTCTGAGTAGGTGATATGCGACAGAGTAGAGCTGGAGGTTTTTGAGACGGCCTGCATATGGCATCTGTTTGAGGCCGGTAATCCTCTTAGTGAGGTATTTCTGTGGTCTTTCCAATTATTGTAGGTGTCTTGTGAGATACATGCCAGTGGGGCATTGTACTCTATAATGGGTCTGATGAGGGATGAGTAGAGAGGAACAATTACCTCCTTTTTTCTAGAAGAGAACCCTTTTGTGATGAGGTGTGCCACATAGAAGAATTTCCTGACTACTGTGGCAATGTGGTTATCAAAGGAGAAACTACTGTCCACCTGTGTCCCGAGGTCTTTTATCACACTTTCAGTGTTTAGTGAGCTATCACCTATGTGGTAGTTCATGGGTACCGTGTTTTTCCCAAAGGGGATGACAATGCATTTCTTGGCATTGAGCTTAAGGCCATGACTTTGACACCAAACATCTGTCTCTGTGAGGCCCTTTTGTAGAATGCCTATATCATTAGGTGATTCTATTATGGCTTCCAGTTTGCAGTCATCTGCGAACTTTGGTAGCCAAAGACCTTCTGTGTTGGCCTGGACTTCAGAGAAGTAGATGCTGAACAGGATAGGACCCAAGACCGAACCCTGTGGCAGTCCACTCATCACTGGTCTGAAGTTGGACTTGGAGTTGGCTACTTTTACTGTTTGGGTTCTGTCAGTGAGCCAGTTGGCCACCCATCTTGTGACATAGGGATTTATGCCCAGTTTAGTGAGTTTATCTATAATTCCAGAGAGGGGGATGGTATCAAAAGGCTTGGTGAGGTCAAGATAAGCTATGTGCACTACCTTGCCTTCATCTACATCTCTAGTGACTGCTTCAAAGAAGTCAATCAGGTTTAGTAGACATGATCTACCTTTTACAAATTATAGCTGGCTTTGGAGGATTTTATGAGGGATCTCAGCTTCTTGCTGAGGCTGACCAGGGAGTTCCTGCAATCTTGGGATTTTTCTCTTTTTTGCAACAGCTTCTTCCTTCTGTTGTAGAGTTTATTTATGGCAGGGGACCACCAGATTGGCTTCCTTTTCTTGGATGATACTGTCTTGGTTCTGTTGGGGGTGGCACGATCCATGCAGTCATATATGTGCTTATACAGTGCATTTGTGTAAGATTCAGCAGTCATATATCTATTTTCCATCTGTATGGGTGTCGTGAGGTTTGCCACTTCTATCTTAAGAAGCATGAAGTTGGCTTTGGAGTAGTTTTTGACAGTGGTTTTCTTAATGGGAGGTGGGGGAGGGATATGGATGTCTAGGGTGATTAGCTTGTGGTCGGATCTGACCAGTGAGGAGTTGACCTCTGGCATGGAACACCAATTACCCATATTGGTAATGACCAGGTCTCGGATATTGCTGCCCCAGTTGGGGTGTGGACAAGCTGATCCAAGACATTGGAATTTATGAATTCCAGAAAACATTAAGTGAATGATTTGGTACATGAGTAGTTTTGCCAGTTGATGGTGGGGTAGTTGAAATCACCCATAATTAAGGTATTGGGTTGTACCTTAATATTTTCCAGTATCTTAAGAAATGAAGAGTGAGAATCCTGGGGCATGGTGGGGGATGTGTAACAAGCTACAACCTGGATTGCGGTCTTGCTCAGTGTTAGTTGCACTTGGATAATTTCAGATGCATTATGTTGAGCAACTAGCCTGGATGTGTAGATATCCTTAATGAATATGGACACGCCTCCACCTTTAGTGTTTCTTTTCAGGTTAGGTGGCTGAAAGGTGTGGTATGAATTATAGCCTGGTAATGCAGGGGTGCTCTCTGGAGCCTTGAACCAGGTCTCTGTCACTGCACAGATGTCGATGTTCTCCATTTTAAGGAGTGCCTCGAGTGAGTGCATTTTGAAGTTTAGACTTCTAGCATTGAGTAGCATTACCCTCAGAGTTTGTTTGCTTGTACCTGTTACGGTGGTGAATTTAGCATTTGAACCTTGCCTAAAAAAGGCACTATAGGGGTGGCAAGAGCCTTAGCCAGTATCCAGAATCCTAAGGGTGACATGTACAGGCCATCTCTGGCAAAGCATCATGGTCTGTCAACCATGTTGTCCCAGGCAGACAGATGCTGGATCCCCTTAGAATGACACCAGAAGCTTAGCCAATTGTTGAAGTCAATCATTTTGTCCTTGTACTGTGGTATCATTCTGGGTGATGGCAAGATGCTACTCATGGCTAGGGTCTTACCTGCCTGGGCTACAAGATCTGAGAGCTCCTCCATGTCTCTTTTCATGTAGTCCAGGGAGGTATGTCTCAGGTCATTCACACCAACATGGACAATGACAGAGTCGTATTTGTACTTGTTGTGGAATGACCTGTGTGTGTGCATTATGTGGCAGATCCTGGCACCTGACAGGCAGCTGATAGTAACTTGGTGAGTGGGACATCAGTGTGCCTGACTGTAGAGTCACCTATGACTAGTGTGTTGGGTACACTGTTTTGCCTTATGGGCTGAGGTTGAGTGGCACACTGATTTTGCGGGCTATGTGTCATCTGGGTAGTGTTGGGGGGTGGTGGTTGTCTGCGTTTCAGCTTGGGAGGTCTCTGTTGCTTGGGCAGATTTTTATTGAGAGCCTCCATGAATGTGGGTGTGTGCTTTGTGTTTCTATGTGTGGGTTTTGGTAGTGTGGGTTTTGAAGGACTATGTGTTGAGTGTGGTGTGGAGCAGGTGTTAACCTTCTCCTCTTGACTGTCTAGTCCAGTCTTGGCAGGAAAGATTTTGGCTTCTAGTTTGGCTATATAAGTGCATCTCTCACAACTTGTAGTGTTGAGTGGTTGGAGGAGAGAGTTATCGGTGTACATGAGGCAATTGCTACATTGCCTCAAGATGCCCAGGTTCATCAGGTGGACAGGAGAAAACACTGCGAGCTGACCCATGAACATGTCTGGATAGGTGCTTATTAATTTAAGTACTAAAAACTGTTTTCCTCTTGACAATTGAGGAAAGTTGAGTGCTGTCGTAATTTGTAGTTTATTTAGTGCTTACAAAAATTCTGAGCAAGTGCTGAGCACAAGGGAACAGTTTTGAGTGCTGAAACTAAAAAAAATGGCTAGTTCTAGCTAAAACTAGCTAGTTTTAGCACCAATCCCTAGAAGAGAAGCAGGCCACGGTCTGTTTGGTGAGCCACAGTTTTGTCCCAGATGATGCTAGGGTCTGCAGCCTTGTAGACATTTTCTGATAATTACCTTGAATAGCAACCAGATCAATCAGGTATGTTAAGCACAGACACTCACTCTCCAACCAGAAAGAGTCAGGAATCAATGCACTCTGCTCCTACTCTCAACAGGATCAGAATATCAGCACAGATTCTAAGCTGTCACCTATAAAGCCATTATTAAGCTTTCCGGTGATCAGCAGTCTCCAGGAAATAATGTAAATGCACTCCTTCTCTCACCAGGAGAAAACAGAAGCATTAATCCCAAGATGACTACTGAGAGGCAGAATGTGGGGTCTACAATAACTGGTGGTCTTGTAATAGACATTTAAAGGTAAAATGAAAAAAATGGTTTATCCTAAACACTGGAGTGTACACTAGAGGAATTAGATGTGAAAGCAGGTAACTTAAGTTTTACTTGTCTAAAAGTTAAGTTTTAGTGGCGAGTGACTGTTTTTAAAACAGCAAAAAATTTAAATAGTTGAAGGGGAGTGATTTCACAAAATTATAATTTTGTGCTTACTCACACCACGAGTAAAAGCAGAGAGGAAATGAGATATATGGTCAAATTAACACAAGGGGCAGGCAACTAGAAACTCAGTGGTGTTTAAGAACACAACACTAACTGGGTCAGAGGGTGGGAAAATTTCTGTCTGACTCACAAGAGACAGAGCTGTGTTCTCTTTTCAAGTTTTAGTATGCAGTTAAAAGCAGAATACAAGTAAAACACAGTGTAAAGAAAACAAATCACAGTATACAAAAATAGAAAAAAAGCAATAGAGTAATATAAAACACAACAAATAAAAAGCAAACTAACCTTTACCTTACCGCTAACTGTAGTAGAATCTGGGTGAGCCTTTGCAGTAAAGCTCTGAAATGTTTTATTTTACCTCCTAAATAGAAGATTTAGTTCCTAGCTCCACCCCCTCAGTTCACAGATGATTAACCTTAGTTGACAGATAATTAACCTTAGTTGACCTGTTGCAACTTATGTGTGACTCCTTAACTGTCTGTTCAAAGAGAGGCACGATGGTTGACAGGCTTGGGGACAGAAAAAAATCATATAATATTTTGCCACATCTAATGAGTCAAGGCTTGTACTGTGGAATGATACAGTCACACTCTGAAAACAAACATGTGGTGATATTTCACAGCTCATAATATAAATATGTATAAAGACATAGTACAAGTATTAACAAGGACTTGTAATGAGAGTTATCATGCCACCATAGGCCCATTGATGTGACCTCTTCCAGTTCTTTGACTATCTGGAAACAATCTCAGTGAATTTAAATATACAGTATAAAAACCTCAGAAGTTTAAGCAGGGAATAAAGAACATGTGCCATGAACTAAGAAACCATTTAATAAAGAGTATGATCTGAATTTTACAGAGGAAATATTCATTACTTTTGAATGTATAGCTAAATCTGAACTGCTATACAAATGAAAAGTTTTTAGTGTTGAAAACTAATTACAATGCATGTATATTATGAAAAAAATTATTTCTAAAAACATTGTTATAGTGAAATGGTTTGTGTGGTCATGAAAGTTTAGCAGCTGGGTATATTTTAGAAAGCTAAAAAAGTGAAGAGTATAAGAAAGGTGCCCTCCCCACATTCTGTGAAAAGTTGGGAAGGCATTATAGATGGTAAAACAATGGATTAGAATGGGTTTTACATCACACTGCTCAGCTATGCACCATTAAAAATGTTTGTTTCCAAATACATTGTAAAACTACAAGAAAAAACTGTTAATTTAACAGGACTTCTGTAAGATGGCTTGTCAGAAATACAGTATCCTAAGATGTGGGATAATATCTCACTGGAAGACAACAAATTCCAAGCTAGCGAAACAGGCAAACCATTGCATAACCCGAGAATTCATAGAGGTTATTATAATAGTGTTAATAATGTGACCACTGCTATCTATAAGGTTCTACAGTACTGACAACCATCCCTATCTTTAGATTACAATAATTGGGAGAGAAAAATAAGATTTCATAATGGTACAGATCATGTGCTCACTGAGAACCATAATCTTGTCCATACTTTGAGTTTACCATGAGGGTACTGCAGGTACCCATAATGGTGGGTTCTACATGTATACATGATTATTCATACAGAAAGACAAAGAGATAGATATACACACACACACACACACACACACACACACACACACACACACACACACACACACACACATTACTAAACATCAAAGAATTGTAGTTATTTGGGTGCACTTGTTTTAGTGTGTGGAAACTGTGTATAAAAATAATTCAGTCATAACTATCTGTTATGATAAACGTGATTACACGCCAATCATAAAACAAAAATTTTATACCATTGCCATTATAATAAAGGATGTGTGCATTATTCCTGTTTAATAAGATGATTGTAAAACTTCACCTATGACCTGTAAAGAGGCCTTTTGGAAAATGCTGCAGTGTTGAGATGTCTTTATGAAGACCCTAACCTTATTATGATATTCATTCAGACTACAAATATTGGGAATTCATAGAGTCCAAGTTATGTATGGTGCTGGAATAGGGGGCATACTTAAAGCATTATTTAGAAAGGTAATGATTTTGATAAAGAAAGGATTTCAGATGACAAAATCACACCTTAAAATGGCCACTAACAAAATTAAGAGAGATATGGACGGGAATATTATGAGCCCTTTTACAACACCACCATTAACAACAATAACACCACATCAACAAAAAGGATCTGGATTAGTAAATTAAAAACCCAATAAGAAGAGGTAGGCAGCAAGGTCACCAAGGATTCAAAATGGCTTTATTAAAAGTATGCATACTCACAAAAAGTCATCCAAGGCAAAAAAAAGTATTGTAAACCTAAGAAACAGACAGACATATTTTAATCATTACTGTGGTAAATTGTATGCTGTAAGGGAGTACAAAGTAGAATTAAAGTTTGTTTCTGTCTCTCTCTCTACCATAAACTCAAACCAATATAAGAAAAAAAAGTTTTGTAGAAATCCTACATTTGCCAGCTTTAAGAAGTAATGCACCCCACCAAGTTTTACATTGCTGGGAATGATGAAGATTATATCAGTCTTAACAATGCTATGCTAAGCTATATCCATTGTGCTAGATCACTAAGGCAGATGGAAGAGACATAGTAGATGAGGCTACAGTAAGCTTAGTAAGTTACCCTGTGAATATTACTTTAAAAACAGTAAAATAATTAATATTACTTTCACTGTGGATGTTGTGGCAGGTGACCTTCTGATGATCCACAGTAACAATTATTGCCTCTACAGACAAGTCACTGAATCACTGGTTAATTACAGTGTTGACACAATCTCTCCACAGAGTTCATTTAGGTTATTGTATATGACATGCCAGAGTACCATGAAAACACATAACTCAGTGGTCTGAATGAAAGTTTTCAAAGCATTCAACTATTACATCCAAGTAGCCGTACTGCAGAACTATTAGAAACAATTCACACTGACCTGTTTTTCTTGAAAAATAATTACTTGTAAATGGTGTGAAGGTTAAACCTATACCGCTCCACAAAAGTAATGATTTTTTTTCAGTGAGCAAGGATGTTGCTGCTGCATATTATCTACAAGTTAGGTCTGCATCTGTTAAAATCAAAAGAATCAAAATGTTTCCAGGGATATGTGTCTTGCATGATTGGGCTTTAGGTCCTGCCACTGCCCAGATGAATCAAATGTGTACAAACAAGACAACCGCTATTTCTGTAGTTTTCAGTTGCATACATTAATGGTGACAGGGTCTGTGGATAGCAATTCATTTAGTGGTACTTGCAATAAAAATCTGTTCAATTTCAAATATTTGACATTGATATTAAAGCCCTTTATGTTGATTGGGAACAGGTACCTGCTTAACTCCTAAAACATGATTTTTCACATAGCAGCAGTCATAGAATGCAATTTGATCCATGCTAGTGAAGATACATGAAAGACAACCTCCTACTGGTTCACCATGTAAGATTTTGTCAGAGGTGTATGTTATTAACTTTTGATCTTAGCTGTGACCAAAGTTGTTGCAATCATTATTATGGTAACCTTAGAGATGCAATGAGGTTCGCAACTCACTTTCCACAGTGACTATGCTAGCTTATACTATATTTGATTTTGTGACAGAAATTAACTAAAGATAGAATATTACATTTATCTTCCATTAACATGAACAGATGATAACTGTCTTCCACTTTTGCAAGGTGATCCTTTCTTCAGAGAGAGTTCTTTGGGGTGTTATGCCTGTAAACCACAGTCATGTAGACTTTCAGGCATACCTGCTTTACTAATAGCTACATAGCCAAAGTTTATACCTGGGAACACTTGATAGCTATATATCTACCTATCCCTCATCAGTCATGAAATGCATGTATGTGTGTATAGGAGGAGTGTGGAATAGAGAGAAAGACAGACAGAAGAAACAGGGAAAGAGAATGGGAGGGGGATTAAAGATGCTATATGTTTTAAATAATGAAACACACATCACTGATTCCAAAAATGGTATGCTTATTTTACAGAACTCAACTCACGAAAAACTTGAATGCATTCTACAAAGGTGCTTTGCTGCAATGTTTAGAAGAGAGCAGACAAATGAGAAAGTACAGACTTTTAGCAAAAATTAAGCAATGACATTAAACAAATGCATATTTCCAATAATAACAGTTGGGGTTATTTAAAGGGAATTTCTTGGCCTACCTGTGGTGCAGGTTGGGGATATTGATATACCAATATCATTAATTACACCTCTGTTTGTATGTTGAGCACACATATTTCTGAAGTATTTATTTTAGCCACAGTCATAATAAAATGATCCCTTCCCTTAACTGTTTTTAGATGGTGTGGGTTATGGTGATGTAATGTCCTTAATTAAGTCAAACGTGTAAGACTCCTCAATGAACATACTTTTGTAGATAAATTCATCATGGTCATTGCATGCTGTGACAACAGCAGACTTTTTCATTTTTTTCAGATATATTATAGTCTTTTTCTTGACCTGTGACTGCAAGTCAGGCACTATGTGAAAAGTCATAATTGTCAGAAGAATCTAAAGATGGATCAGAGGTTGATGCTGTTTCAAGTGGCATCACCGATAAAGCTCATCTTGTCTTACATATGTGAGGTAGAATTTCAACATGTAGGTATGTATTTCAAAGTCAAACATATCTTTGGAGAACTGCCTGAAATTTAGCATCTAATCATTGCTCAACAAGTCTTTGAGGTTGCTTTGCAAAAGGCATTTGCTATTGCTGAGGTACTAATTAAGGCTTTGTGTATATGCTATATTGTATCTATTTGATTATTGGAAGATTAGTTAGAAAGGGTAATGCAATTCTGAGTAAGGTAATTATAAATCACTGACAAACTGACTACCGTATATTATTATTACTATTATTATTATTACTATTTCTAAGTGCCACACGTTTATTGCATAATTGTTTACATTGTTGAGATATATCTTCAACTCCTTAATTTGTTGAAAAATTAGAGGTATGGATCCTTTAATAGCACTGAGAGTTACATCAGCAACAGCTGCTGCCTAGCCATCAGAGGCAGAACAGAGCATAGCTTTCATCTTCCGCAGTGGTTCCTTCACCAGGAGTTTACACACTATATACTTCCATATCAGATGCGAGGATATGTCAAACTGTCAACACCTTACTATGAAAAGTGTTACTTTCTTATGGCATTCCTTTTCATAACGTATGCATGTATGCTACTGGTAAGGCACATGGAAACAAATGCTGCCTAAATTGCAAGCTTCAGGTACTATATATTTTAAATCAGTTGAGGTAGCCATAGTGTTTGAGGGTTGCATATTTTAATGTCTTTTCCTTCCTGTATATATCTTCTTGCTGGTATATTTATCTGTAGCCTTTCCCTTGGTTTTTAAGTGATGCAGTATAACTGGCATTAAGGACATGTTGTTGCATTTTTTCTCTTGCAGAAGTAAATTCTACCTTGATACCGATATTTCTGTGATGGAGTACTGCTAAAGCATTTTGCATTTCACTGTTCAGAATATGATTCCACGATATCATCTGTAATTAAATGATTTACCTTACTGGTGGCACAGCCATAGCTAGAGCAGAGCAAAGGGGAGAACTGCTCCAAGTACAAGCTGTTAAGAGATACAATAAGCAGGTGCTGATGCTGAGCAAGTGCAATACTTGTATTTATTTACAAAACTTCAAGGATACCACGGCTTCATAAAGTAATGGTGATATTGCACTTTTGATCATAACAGAATAACAAAATACTCAGTGTGTGAGCTTGAGATTATAACTGCAGCAAGCTACATGTCATAGTTGTAGCAAGTAGTTTGCTACAGTTACAGAAATAGAGAACTTTTGCTTTTTAGTCTTCAGCTTTGAATTGAAGGGTCATTACTTTGGAGAAAACTGCAAAGGGTTCTGTATGGGGATAATAATGAATCATCTTGTACTGTTATGAGATCCTGTTAACAAATTCTATCAGCATAAGCTGTACTTGCAGAGTTGTAAACAATGGTTTCAAGCATACATAACTCTACATTATAGTTTCATAAAGTTTAATTAAAACACTAAGTCCTGTCTCTAGCAGATTCTTAATAAAATAGCCCCACATCCCCCAAATCAGGTAAGGTCTGTCTGGATACCAACATATGATCAGGTATTCCAAAAGCTCAAGGAGGTGCTAAGTGGCCAGCCTGCCCTAGCCAATCCTGATTATAGTCAAGGATTCATTGTACACTGTGATGCTTCTAACTATGGTGTGGGGGCTATACCTAGGTACTCAGAGGGAGAAAAGCTCCCTATTATATACTTGAGCCACAGATTTAGGTCAAGGGAGGAGTCTTATGCAGCCATAGGGAAACAGTGTCTGAGTGTAGTCTGGACTTTACTAAAACTACACCTCTCTTGTTATGCAGAAGGTTCCCTGTGGTTACAGATCATATTTTTTTTTAAATGCCTACATAGAGCAAGTAGATGCAATGGGAAGTTTATTATCTAAAGTTTAGCCTTACAGTCTTATATGCAACTGTCCAACATAGATGTCGTATTACTAATAATAATGAAGACAGTTATTCTATAAAAAGTAAATGGCACTGTACTAAAGGACTGCACTCTTTTTTTAAGCTTATGTCTTGAGAAAAGCTTCCAGAAGACTCATTTGAAGTACTTAAGGGGGAGAATTTGAAACCAGAGGCAATGTAATGCTGAAAGTAAAACAACTGTAAAGGCAGGCTGAAAGGAAAAAAAAACATTGTGAAGACAACTATGTCATGTTTAAGGGAATTAAGTTGAAAATGGAATGTAAATATGTAACATATTTTTTCTTTCTCTTTTCTTTGAAATAAGTGTGTTTTTCTTGTGGCTAAAGAAGTGAACGACTTTTTCCTTACTTAGAGTGGGAGGTTGACATAATGGTTAAGGTGTTTACCTTACACACACAATATGCAGGGTTTGATTCTCATGTGGGTTGATTGGCTAGGCTTAAAACTGCTCACAAGGGCAGGCAGCCTAGTATTAATCTATGAATCTATTAATCTATCTAATATCAAAAACAAGAGATGTCTTTTGAAGTGTATTGGATATCAGGACTTGCTGTCTCCTCCCATTAATGTAACAGTCAACTATGAAAGACCAGGAAGTGTTGCACTGCTGGGATGTAATTGCTATAACAACTGATGGACTTATGGCTTGAACATCATTAAGATAGTGTGTATTCAAAGGGAAGAAACAGATTTAGATTGTCAAGTCTACTGGAGTTCAACAAGTAAAAAAAAATATTTTTGCTACTTGTTTTTCTCCAGAGGCAGGAAGGTGATGTCATCTGATGAATGTTGGGAGCTGATAGAAAAACACAACTGTAAACACTATGGTATGCAAAGGAAGACAGATGTTGTTGCTCTCCTATTTGTAGTGGAGCTATCTATGAGTTCTAATTATCAATTTATAATAGTTAGGGCTAGTAATTATTAATTTATAATAGTTAGGGCTAGTAATTCTGTAGTAATCTCAAACAAGACTACTTCAGTATCTGGACTGTAGGTTTTAATTCATGCATCCTGCGTGTTTTTTTTTTTTTTTTTCATTTGTGTGAATATGCCAACCTACATGAATTTTATTTTATATTTATACTGTTTTCTTTACTATTTAAGTGAAGCTCATTTATTAGCTTTTCAGTGGTTGTCGCTGGGATTAATATTTACGTACTAGCATTTATCTGAGAATAGGGTATTCATCATCTACACTATTAGTTTGAAAACATCTCTCATTCAAGTGCATAGCACCTACTACCAGGGAAAGAGATATTAGTGGCCATTATATCATATCTGAATTAATGTAAGAACAACTAAGAAATTGGGGGTTTCTGGGTGTTAAAAACAAAATGGTGATAGGACTACCATGTCAAAAATAAAGCTCTGGGAAACTGAAGAATTCTGCAGGCCTTCCATGGGAATTATGTGTGTGTGTGTGTGTGTGTGTGTGTGTGTGTGTGTGTGTGTGTGTGTGTGTGTGTGTGTGTGTGTGTAAATTATAGTTTGTGTGAAAAACAATTACCAATTATAATAAAGGATAATGGAAGACACTGGTTTACAGAAAGAGAGGTGACACAGGAATCTGTGTGAGTTTCATGTGTGCAGACCAGTCAGTGTGGAGGTTGGAAGAACATACTCAGGAGAGCAGTGCATATTCCCTTTATGGTCTTGAGCCCAGGTTGTAGTTTGTGGATTAGTTATTGAAACAGGCATGTGTACACTTTCTTGTTATTACTTCATCCTTAGTGTCAGTGTCACCCATCTTGACCTGAGTGGTTACCACCCTGCCATCTATGTGTCATATTGGTGACTGTGGTGCCAGCCTGCCAAAACAGTTATTATAAACTAGTATACTCATAACAATATATTGTCTCACAAAGTTGAATGCAGTAATGTTGGCATAGTGCATTTCTGTGACCTCCATACAGGGAGTCCCATGGATCTAAGATCTAAGGTAATGGAAATCTAGATGCAGGACAAATGACTGCACAAAGGGGTTGTTGCACTCATGTTCCCATATATAGTGCTTATACTTGTGTCTTTCTCATACATATTATAGAGCAATTATTTTTAGATAGTCAATATAAATGAGTGTGCAAAGTGTTAAGAACAATAGTGCCAAGTTCAAAACACCAGTGTTAAAATATCCTAAAATCTCAAATGCAATGGAGACTTCATGTATTTCATAATGAACGTTAAGGCAGTATTTGCCAGCAGATACTTCAACTTCATTTAACGTATGCTGTATAGCAATATTCTCATGTTTACAAAGATAAAGTAACCACTAAATGGCAAGTTTGAAGTACCACTTGAACTGGTGGTAGTGGTAGTGGTGCTTGTTAGTTTGGAAAAAAAGCAAAGTTTTGTCCTGTAAAAATGTGTACATTGTCACACAGACTGAAGAAATTACAATGCATCATTCTGAAATATTTTCAAAACATCTTCTGAAACACTTCACAGGCCTGTTAAAATCTCTACATCTAACTTACAATAATAAAGTAGCTCCTTTTTAAAATTACCCCCCCCCCCCATTTATTTGTATCATACCACATCATAAAATTTTATTTTTAATTTTCTGTCATGTGGTCTGCTGCAGAGTATCTTTGATCAGGTATAGGCCCCACATAATTTTGTTTTCAGGTTTATGAAATAAATTTGGAAAATACCTATTCACAGCACCAATGCTCATCATTTCTGGTAGTGCTGAATTATCAGGCAAACAAATGAAGATCACGTGGCATCATATATGTCTTAACCAAGCGTATGACCCCACTTTATACTAAATCCTCATGCCAATTGGGCCTGCCTCCTACCACAGTGTTGTGAGACACCTATATGGTCCAGATCTGAAGTAATTCTAAAATTATATATATCCTCACAAAGCTGGAGAGTTCTGATGATATGAGAGCATATAAACTATGGTGCGGAGGGTGCTTAGTAAACAAAGCAAATAATGCAGTGCAGTATTCAGAAAAAGACAAACCAGTTAAACACAAGACTAACACAGGACCTAACATTAACAAATATTAAGCACCCACTGCTAAAGTTGTTAAGGTTAGATCTAGTGTTCAGCAGTAAAATTTGCCTGCACTGACCAGCAAAAGACAGCAGCCGAATAAAATACTTGGATCTGTTTGCTATCCATTGGTAATGTGTGCTGACTTCCTGCAATAAACTTAAAAGTTACAAGAATGACAGCATGTGTGTTTGCCTACATTTTCTGATGGACACAAAGTCAGAAACATAGGTGTTTGTCATTATTTAGTGTCTTCAATCCTTAGTAATTTGCCCAAAAATTATGGACTTTATGAGAAACAGACTAAATATATGAGACAAAAATATGGACATTCTGAGAAAAACTGGATAGCTGAGAGGGAAGGAAAGGTAAGTGTAAACAGAAGGGACTGTGTTACACTGCCTTCCTGATAGTGCTCACTAAGTGCTTTACGGCTTTGAAAGCCAGTAAAACAGTGCTTTTTTTTCTTCTTTTTTCTTTTTCACTTTAACTTGTAGTACACAGAGCAGATAAAAGCTCCATGCACTACAAAGAATTACAATTAGGTCTCGAAACCTAACTTAATATTATGTGTTCTCAACATAGAAGCCAAGAAATGCACCTCTTGAGAGAATTTCTTAGCATCCATGTCTCAAACACATAATAATTTCTTTAGGATCACTGACCCAGTCATAATCCTCTAGGTTATTATATAATGAATATGAGTTACAAACTCTACAAAGTATGCATTACTGGTATTTAGTCTATTAAAGACTAAAGGACAAGATAAACATAACATTATAAAATGACTCACATTTCACAGATTATATTTTTTATTTCTTGGATTTTAGGTAGGCAAAAAGTCTTTACAATTTATATGATTATATTCTGAAAGGGAACTTTTACATCATAAGTCAAGCAGTTCTACTGAAGTAAAGCAATGAGGTAATGGCATGTTGCATATTTTCTAGCGTACCTCCCTTTTCAGAAGATGAAATCACCTGCTTTCACCTTAGGACTTCCAGTTACAAAGCCAAACATATCACAAGAACATATGTTAAACAGTCATTTTCAGTGACTCAGCATCAGTTTATGGCAAGGTCAAAGAAAAAGCATAAATGAGAACATTGTGTTTCATTTTTACCTCTCCTAGGACATTAGGGAACAAAAACACTTTTTTTTTTAATTCTCAGTGCCGCGTCAGCAGATCATGTTTCAAAATAAATATTGCAACAGAACGTGTATATGTGCAACACCTTTGTTTAGTATTTATTGTACAAAGAGTGAGAGATAGACAGAGTGAGTGAGTGAATGAGTGAGAATGATAGAACAAACCATGATCTACGCAACCACATACACAGAACTCACACATTACCACACACACACACACACACACACACACACACACACACACACACACACACACACACACACACACACACACACACACACACATGCATACCCCCAAACATGCAAATACTTCAACACAACATGTAATCACAAACAGTATAAAGGTAAAATCTCTTGTCAGATGCATTACCATGTAAGGGATATGCAAAAGCATAATTGAACTATAAGTCTGATTCCTAAAACCTAAAATGTTAATGCCAACAACCCATTACTGTTGCATTCACCTCTTGACAACCCTAAAATGATTGCAGATACCTCAAGCTTTTCTCAATAAAAGCACAGTTATATGGAATGGAAGGCATTCTAAAAACATGTACTTAAGTGCAATATTACTTTGAAACATTGTTCGTAGAATAATTTTAAGATCTTTTATTTTGAAAGGAAATTCTAGTTTCTAAGTAACTCCATGGATTTTGTTTTCTCTTAATGAAAAAAATGTGTGTGTGTGTGTGTGTGTGTGTGTGTGTGTGTGTGTGTGTGTGTGTGTGTGTGTGTGTGTGTGTGTGTGTGTGTGTGTGTGAGTTTGTGTGCTCTTGTTTGCACTATGGATTTCTTCTAACCAAGGGTACAATATCTGAAAGTTCTTTTAGATGACTTTTCTCAAATGACGTAAATGAAGCACTCCATTGTTCGGTCACAGTTTTAGATAATGCCCTTAAAATATGAATTAATTGATAAAATACAGCCTTTAGTAGAACCTTTAAAATTCATATAACACTCATTATTCACTGAAGCATTAGATATATTATTCCAGTAAAACTCTTGCAAAACATGTACAAATGGAATTATAGCTGGCTGATGGGTTTTGCCAAAATATAATTCTCAAAAGCATTTCATAAGGAGGGCTCTTATGAATAATATTATGAATAATTACAGCTCAGATGGCTTAGTGATGAATTGCTGAGGGTATGGTGTGCATGGTCCTGGGTTCAAAACTTACAAGAGCTGATTATTTCACCTATGAACCTATACCATAAGCAACAGAATGTGCTGGAGGGGCAGGTTCATAACCCAGAGACTGCCCATGCTATGAAATAGACTTTCCATACATGTCAAACAGAGCACCTCACTGGCCCTCTTCAGGAGAAATCTTGATGAGTGGATGTGAAATAGAAAATTCACCTCAGGGATCACTCCAGTGGCTCTACTACTTGACAGAGGCACTGGGAACTAAGGTCGGGTGGCATGATGACAGGGTAATCCTATGGGCTAGGCTTGTAAAGGCTCCATGGCCATTAGGCTAGTACACACCTATGAACCTATAATCAGGGATGTCAGTGGACTATATTAAGCCAAAAGGTAACTAACCACAACCATCCTTTGCTGAGCAAATTACTGCTTTCTGCAGTTAGCCATTTTGTTGACATCTGGCTGTGGATTTGTCAGTGAAAAAGGTTTTGCTTAAGTCTGGATAATATTTTAACTCAGAACTGAAAATTACTAAAACATGACTTTTGAGCATAGGTGTAGCTGTAGATGATTCTGTTCCTTTCATGCACTTAAGTGCTGCTGTGTGATGGCGATCTCAAAGGTCAACAATTGAGGCACAGAAGGGCCCAACCTGCAGATTAACATTGCTTTTCTAGGGTTTTGAAATGATCAGTGTTGCAGTCAAGGATGCTGCAGACAGCCTGTGCTGAAATACAAGCTGCATTGCTTAAACTCCTACGTTAGCTTGAATCACCGTTTAACACTGTACCTTGGATGTAGCCAGAGCTTTCCCTTCTGAGTATAAGCAAGGTTTTCTGAATTCAACCACATGGTTATAAAAATAAAAATACTTTGAAGTGAAAATAAATTTATTTAGAAATGCAGTTCTCTTAAAACTAGGAGGATGGAATTTTGATAGCTAGTAAAGATTGCTGTTGTAACACATTGAAAGATAACATTGTTATATATAGACAGATTCTTAGTAGACCTATCCTGTGTACGAGATAGAAAGTTAAAAGCATTTCAGCCACTGATCACTGTACTGTGAAACAGTGTATTTATAAAATGAATTGTACACCTATCATTATGTGACCATGGAAGCCTACAGCGAAATGTACAGAATCATGTGCTTTGGTTCAAAACTCCATACATTTCATCTGTGCATTAAAAGCAGTACCAGGAGGAACTGCAGAAAAGTGAAGTAAGACAATTACATCAAGCTAAGTTGCAAAGCATAGCAACATCTTTCCTGCTATACAAAACTAGAATGAGCAGTGGGCAAGGAAAAATTAAGGAGTGGGCCGCAGTATGGAGCCCGTAACCTACAATAAGGCATGGATCGTACAGATGAAGGGTGCACAATAATGCTGTTAGCATGCTCTTTCTCTTTGTCTCTCTCTCCGTCTTTTATACTGATGCTATACATTCATGTGCTTGTGTGTGGGTTTATATTTTAGTGTTCCTATTTACTTTGTTGAAGGTATGTCTTCAGTGTCTTACTGTCAACTAGGTAATTCTGCTTCATGGCAGTTTAGTCATTTTGACTAGTCTGTAGACCTCTGGAACTGAATTTTCATGCTTTGTCTGTTAATAGCATTAGCATGCAGTTGTGCTATCTATGGCCTGCAATGGCATTATTATTGTTACTGAACTAGTTATCTGCATATATTTCATGTATTGGATGCTTATTACACAAAATCATTATTCACCATTTATCCCAATACTATCTTGTCTGTGAATCAAGTGTAGTTATTTCCTATGCTTTTTCCTGTGCAATAGTTACATGCAGCTTATTCCACATCTATAAATGTCAGACACCGATTTTAATTTATGTTTTAAAAATTTGCTATAGTATTTACCTTAATTACATATTGAGTAATACACAAATATCTACCTGTCTAGCCATCCATCTTTCCATCCATCCATTTATCCATCCAATCATTCTTCCATTTCCTTCCTTCCTTTCAGGTGAATGCATATGCAAATATTACTAGCAGATGTATGCTGCACAGCCTATTGAATCTACTTGAGGATTTCTTCTTTACTTCTATAATCCAAACTCCATTATTTCCATGTTTAGGCTTCTAATGTTTCTTCTGATAATAATCTGAAAAATATTACACTACTAACTTGCTTATGCCTTTGATAGTTTTGATGTCATTCATGTCTCTGTCCTGCACTTCTCAAGAAAATATATTTTAAAGTGATAAGTTGCTGTTGGTACCTTCATGGTTGTTTTATTGTTGTAATGCCCTCTTCCGTGGTTTCTCTATAATTGTTCATGGCTTCCAGTCATCTCTCCTTTGTTTTCTGTTATTTTTCACTCTGTTGTGTTCTGCCTCCATGTAATTCTTTGTAGAATGCCCTTTGACCTTTGATGTCATATATGGCTCTCTGTTCAGTAGATGAAAGTGATTCTGAGGACTAGGGTGTTTTTTCTAGTGATAGCAGTGATGTCCAAGTAGTTCATTTAACTCCTGATATTGGAGTTCTAAATCCTTATAAGCAGGATCTATATTTGAGTTCAGGAGGAAGTTCAGCTGTCAGAGATGTTGATGAGGCTGTGTGCCCTGCATATCGAAAAGTGTTTGGAAAATAACTAATAGTATGAGTTCTGCTAGGATATATATATATATATATATATATATATATATATATATTTTTTTTTTTTTGTTTTTTTTTCCCTGCTGATTACTAAATTAAATATATTAATTAGTAATGCATTACTTTCAATTTGTGGTTCCAAAGCAGTACACTGTAGTTTTGAATGCTGTCAGTACATGTATTGGTAAAGTGGTTTTATATGTAGCACAGGAAGTTAGTATATGGTGTGGGTCTGTTTGACAATTATCTATAAATATGAATTAGGAATTAGGAATGAGCACTGTAATGATCCTCACAGAACTTGAATCTTACATTTTTTACACACACACACACACACACACACACACACACACACACACACACACACACACACACAGACACACACACACACACACACACACACACACACACACACGCACACACACGCACACACACACACACACACACACACACACACACACACACACACACACTGGCACACACACACGCACACACACACACAATTTGTCTTTAGCAAGGCAGTGAAATCTGGTGCATTTTTAAAATTCTGTATGTGATATGGACTCTTTTTTTTTCATTTCTAAAGAAAATGTAGTATGTTGCTGAAGGACAGCTATGTAGTGCACCTATGTGATGATAGTTCTATAAGCATATCATGAAGTCAGATTGTGATGTGCACATGATAGTCATACTCCATGAAAAGTACAGCCATGTAAAATACCCAGTGCAATACTGATTCGATTACATTACAAAACTGAATACAAACAAATTTACATTGTTTTTTATCTTATCAGTGCTGAAGCTCATGCAAAAATAAGAGCAAGTCTCCAAAGGAAAGCCTGCCATGCTTCAGTATTTCCAGTTCTACTCTAGGACTTTTTCAGAATGAGAAGTAAATCTCATCTTGACAGTTTCAGCTGGGAAATAAATAATTCCACTGAACAAAACACCTCATAACAGTTACCACTACAATAAATACTATTGCTTTTGCAATACTTGCAAAGTACAAGCAGAACAAACGTGTGAGAAATTCCTTTAAGCTTTTTCAGTATGACTTTTTCTGGTGTGCCCTCAGTCTCTGAACTCACATGCTAGGCAGGCACTTCATCCACAACTCTTTTGACAAATTGAAATGGCATAACAGAATACTGCTTTTAATGTTATAAGGTCACATTTTATTCATAAGTAAGTAAATCCGAGGCTATAATTCTGCAGACTATTCATTGCCTAGTCAATTACCAGACATTGAAATAAAACCCTATATATCTGTGAAGTAAAAATCTTAACCATTATGCAAACCCCTTCCTCCTATTCATTAACAATTGATATGTCTGGCAAGAACTTCCTGTCAAACCCCAGAGTCTGCACATCTATGCATAGTGTTACAGTCACATTCCATTATGCTTAACCTAAAAACACCATATAAAATTCAGTGTATTTTATGTTGAACCTGCTAGCCTTCAGAAAGGCACTCTAAGCTCATTAGATCAACATTGGTATATAATAATTAGACATATCATACGTTTATGTAGGTAATAATGCAACAGCTAACTTACCACTTCATTATAATTAACTCACTTCTTTTTGAGTGGTCAATACGAGCTTTTACTGAAGTTCTATTTGCTCTCTAGATAGTTATTTCTATATTGTACTTGCCAGGCAACTGCCACTGAGCCCATAACCTTATGATGAGACTAATACAGTTCAGGATATTTACTACAGAGAGACAAAAGCTTAAAAAAATATCATTTCAAGTTAAAAAAAGAAGATAGAAATGAATCACCCACTGCAAAATAGCTACTTAAAAGACAAAAAAAGAAGTTATGTACTCACTGTAACGTTCCATGTTTATTGTCCATCATCTCGCCTTCCTTCTTGCTGGTTGGGTTCGGAGCTGATCCTTGGCTCCGACTTGGCCTTATACTATAGCTCAAGAGCTTTTTATTAGCTCAAGGCTAGCCCCTATCCCAACATGCCTAGCGGTAGTTACCCAGATCTCGTTTATGATAACCCACCAGACTAAATATGTCCAAATTTTACTGAACTTACTTATGAGAAAGAGACCTGCATATGAGTGTGTAAACATCAGCAAGAGAAAGGTAGGAAAGACTAGGTCTAACCAACTGGTAAGCAAAAGGGAATTCAGCCAGTGTAGCCAAACAAAAGGGAAGAAAAACTCGTCTCGAACCTCCAGGAGGGGGAAGGAGGGTGGGATGCAAGAAGGAAGGTGAGGTGGACAACAAACATGGAATGTTATGGTGAGTACATAACTTGTTTATGTTATGTTGTCCACATCTCGCCTCTGTTCTTGCTGGTTGGGACAGTGTCCCCAGCACCTGTATCTTGGGTGGCTCACTGGAAAAGCCTCTTCAGGACAGTGGAATCAAAGGATGCCCTGTTCCGGGAGGCCACATCTACTTTGTAATGAGAGATAAGGGTATGAGGATTAGCCCATGTAGCTGCTGCACAGATTGAATCTAAAGGCAGTTTGACTTGACAAGCAATAGAAGTAGCCAAGGCCCTAGTTGAGTGTCCTTTAATTTTTCCTGGAAGTTCTTTGTTCTGCAAAGCGTAGACATGGATGATAGTGTCTGAAAGCCACTTTGATAAGGTCACTTTTGAGACTGGACAACCTTTCTCGTTGTCTGCAAAGGATATAAACAATTGGTCAGATTTTCTGAAATCCTTAGTCCTGTGTAAATAAAAATGTAACTGTCTATGAACGTTCAATTGATGGAGCTTATACTCTGCCTTGTTGCTATAACTGGGGAAGAATACAGGAAGCTCTATGGACTGATTTAAATTGTGCTCTGAACATACCTTGGGTAAAAAGGAGGGATTGGTTCTGAGAGAAACTCAATATTTGTGGAAAATCAAGTAAGGAGGATGAATAGATAAGGCCTGTAACTCTGAAATCCTCCTAGCTGAAGTAATGGTGGTTAAGAAAAAGGTCTTCCATGTCAAAAATTTCAATGGACAAAAAGCAGCAGGCTTAAAGGGGGGGATGAGTGTCTCTAAAACTAGATTTAAATCCTGGGGGGGGAGAGGTTCTCTTATTGGAGGTCTTAAAAGAGTAGTACCTCTTAGGACTGCTTTACATAGCCTGTGGAACATGATGTTAGATCCCATTTCTCCTACATGAAAATTAGAAATAGCAGCTAGCTGAACTGGGATAGTAGATGCTGCTGCTCCTCGTTCAAATGTTTCACCAAGGAAATACAGAATCTTAGAAATGGGGGCAGTAAAATGATCAATGTCGTTCTTTCTTGCCCAATAAGAGAACCTCTTCCATTTACTGGCATAAAGATTTCTTGTAGTGGGTTTATGGGATGAAATCAAAATGTGTTGAACTGCCGTGGAAACATCTGTCAGCCTGGCTAAGGCTGGAAGTGGAGAAACCAAGCCATCAGCTTGAAAGTATTGACAGAAGAGTGGAGCACACCCAACTGATGCATCAGGAGATCTGGAACTGTTTCCAGTATCCAAGGCTCCCCTTGCAGATGAGACTAGAGGAATGGGAACCAAATCTTTCGAGGCCAGTAAGGAGCAATGAGTATTAACTTGCAACCCAATGACTGTGCTTTCTGAAGAACCTTGGGGATCAGGGGGAATGGTGTGAAGGCATAAAGCTGTCCCAAGGGCCAATCATGAACTAGAGCATCACTATTGGGTGACTGTCCCAGTGGTGGGACTAGGGCAAAGTAGCTGCTGTATTTGTTGTTGAGGGGAGTGGCGAAAAGATTGCAGCATGGCTGGCCCATTTGCGAAAAATTAGCTCTGCAACTTCCTGTTTCAGGGACCACTCATGAGGTATCAGAATAGCCCTGCTGAGCTTGTTCACTATCACATTGGATTTCCCCGGAATGTGCGTTGCGACCAGAAAGCATTGGGAAACTCGTAGAGCCTCTCAGTACAAGGGATAAGACCTGGTTCTGCCCTGTTTGTTGATGTACCATACTACCAACATATTGTCTGTCTGAATTGCTATAGTCTCTGTAAGTAGAGAGTCTTGAAGTGCTTGCAACGCCAGAAGCACCGCTCTCATCTCTAGGACATTAATGTGCAAGTGGTACTCATGTTCTCACCAAGTCCCTTGAACAGTGTATCCCAGATAATGCCCCCCACCCTATCTGGGAAGCATCCATGGTCACTGTGGCTACTGGATGAGGTGTTAGAAATAGTCTGCCCATTGATACCAAAGAGGAATGAAGCCACCATGCTAAATTTTTCTTGCATGACTCAGTGATCCAAATTTGATGTGACATTGGTAAATCCTGGAATGACCATTGAGCCAACAGGAGTCACTGCAGAATTCTCATGTGGAAGCATGCCATAGGAACCAAGGCAATCCCTGTAGCCATCGAACTCAAGACCTTGAGGATGAATCTTGGCTGGATTCTCTTTCTTTTCTGGAGGAATAAAACTTGATGTTGAATGGTTAACACTCTTCCATGAGGCAGTTTTGCTAGCATGGCCCTTGTGTCTAAATCTGCCCCTATAAATGTAATATACTGACAAGGCAATAAGGCAGACTTTTCATAGTTTATGGTGATGGCTAGCTGTGTAAATAGTGGAGTCCCGTGCCTTGATCAGTTGATGCTTGGTGATGGCAGTGAAGAGCCAGTCATCTAGATATGGAAACACCCAGAATCCTAGATGCCTCAGATGAGCCATGACTACTGCCATACATTTGGTAAACACCCTGGGGGCTATGGTGAGACCAAAAGGCAGAGCCCTGAACTGGTAATGATGAGCTGCCAGCCAGAAACATAGGTACCTCCTGGACCACCTGTCCGTTTTTATATGGTAGTACGCATCCTGGAAGTCAATGGAGCACATCCAGTTGTCCTTACCCAAAAAGGGAAAAATGGACTGCAGTGTTACCATCCGGAACTTTGTTTTATTGACTGATTTGCTGAGTTTGCTGAGATCCAAAATGGCCTCCAGTCCCCTGTCTTTTTCAGAACTAAAAAGAACCTTGAGTAAGTGCTGGGTTCGATTTGGTCTGCGTCACTTCTTGGATGGCTCTTTTTTCTAGCAACCTTTAAAATTCTTGATCCCAAAGACTGTGCAGAACATTTGGAATTTAGTGCTGATTTGTTGTAGGGGTGGTTGGGAGAAAGGAATTTTGTAACCCCTGGATATTATCGACAGTACCCATGTATCTTCTGTGATTGTTTGCCAGGCTTTTGGGTACTGGGATAATCTGCCCCCGACTGCCTCCAGAGGTGGACAGTTGGGCCTCCTTTCAGGAGTGCTGGAAAAGCCTGCCAGGGAAGGCATCTCAGTCGGCCTGATTCTGCGGACCCCCCTGCTGTGGGATCGGCATCTCCCATTATTATTTACCCCTCTGTCCCTGGGGGAAAAATCTCCACGTGTGTCAGATGAGACTCCCTGGGATTTTCTGAACCACATCTTGCCACTCTTCTGACCCTTGGTGTAAGGTCTAGAGGGAGCGGAAAAACATACTTCCATGGCAGAGAGAATTTTGCAATCCCATTCATACCCGGTAAGAGTCTCTTTTACCTGAGGCCCGAACAGAGACAAGCCATCAAAGGGGATGTTGGTAAAGGGGGACTTAAAGGGCTCTGCAAACTGACAAAGGTGCATCCAGGAGTGTCTATGCAAAGCAACTCCTGTGCCTGCTGCCCTACTCACTCCATCTGCTGCGTAAGAGATCAGCCCCATGGAGGAGTTAACTATAGATGTCAAGGTCGCAAGCTGTGAAGCCGCCTTGCTTGCAGCTCCTTCAGCTGTAGGATCCTGTAGGGTATCTCCTAGTTCCTTTAGGAGATCCCCTTTGAAGAAGTGTAAAGTGGTACAAATAATTCATTGACCCGAGAGTAAATGCCACTGAAGCAAACATAAGCTTCCCATACCTGTCCGTCATACGAGACTCTTTGTTTGGCAGATGGACAGAAGAAGAAGTCTCCACAAATTCTTTCTTTGTGGCTACTGCCATCACCATAGCATCAACAGGCACACCCTTAGATAGAAAGGACCTATCCTCTGGAGCAGTTATGAATTTACTGGGCCTCCTCAGAACTGGTTCCATAGTCTCTGGGGAGCTCCACACCTTCCGACTCACTAAGGCCAGCAGAGGGTTGAAAGGCAGAGACATCCAAGAGGTGGAGGATTGGGAACCAAATGCATCCAGGTAGACAGACTCATCCTCAAAAGGGGCAAGGGATTTCCAACCACCCTTCTGTCTAAGGATTTCCAGGATGTCTGAAAAAGAGACATCCTCAGTGGGGGACTGTGGGGACCCTTCTGAGTCCTCCAACTCTGTGTCTGAAGTGAGAGACTCAGGGGAGTCCAAATGCTTCCTCTTGCATTTTCTCTTCCGAGGGACGTCCTCCAAGGGGTGCTCAGGAGAGGTTTCACAAGAGGTTGGGTCACCCAATGGGGCATCCTGGAGCATGGATTCCCTATGCTTGGGGGAAGGATTGGAGGCAGATTCAGGCACTGAAAGAGCAGGAGCCAATGGAGCCAAGGGTGGAGCGGTCTCAGCAGACAGCAAACTCCTCATCACCTCAAAGGCACCGCGGCCCCAACCCGAAAGAGTCCCCAGCTCCAAAGAGCCCAGAGATGATCTATGAACCAAGTGTGATGGCTCTGAAGCTGATGTAGGAGCCAAGCTCACCTGGGCCGAAACCCCGAGAGGGAGAGCAGGGTCAGATAAGGGTCAGATGCCACTTCCCGACTCAGAGCCAACAAGAGAGCATTGGCCCCCAGGTCCCTTGATAGACTGAGACAACGAAGAGATCAGAACAGTAGTTGGAATTGATAAACCAGTGGTAATAGGAGCCAATGGTTCCACCACAATGTCTTCCATGCACTCCAGCTTGAACTCAAAGGAGTCAGAGGAGGAATTGATAACGTTGCGGATTGGGCTGTCAGCACCAATTCCTTGTGGACTGGGCTTGATAATAATTTAGCTAATACCTGTGTCTTGAGAAGCCTCTTCATCACCCTCTCCACATCATGATCCGAAAGACTCCTGGAAAATCAAGAGGAATGAGAGGAAGACCGATGACTGCCTGCCACAGACTGCAACAGTAGGCACTGTGAAACAGACCGCACTGGCTTCAGAGAGGGAGACCTGATTCTCTTGTGAGTTCTGACTGGCTCCGAAACCACTGATGGAGCCACCAGAGAAAGAGCTTTGTCAGATCTGACAAACTCGCAGGTTTGTCCTTAGATTTAGATGGCTCCGAAGTCAGAGCCAATGAAGATGATGGCTTAGGGGGACTTCTCCTGTTTTTTTACTGGCTGAGAACCCTCAGTAGCAACATCAAAGGGGCTCTTTAATAAGCCTTGCAAAATCAACTTATTTTTTTTTCTCTTGCAGGACCCAAGAACTAAAAGCATGACATATAGAACATGAGTTCTACAGGTGAACAGTCCCTAAGCAATAGACACAGCTCGTGTTCCCATCCATAAGGGACAACTTTTGGCAGCATGAGTCACACTTTTTAAAACCCGAAGGTTTTGACTCTTTAGGATATTTGGACATCATGCTAGCAGTAACCACAACAGTACCAAAGAGAAACCAACAATAACAACACTAAAATAAACCTTTAACTTTTTTTTAAACAGGAAAATAGAAAGGAGGGAAGGGGAAGCGCCTCTAAGTTAAATGGTGACTCCCCCAACCCAGGAGAGCCTCTAACTTAAATGGCTGCTCCTATAAGGAAAGAAAAAGGGAAAAAAGGAAGAAAAAAGCCCCTTAAACTAAGATGGGGCTGAAAAAAGGGAACAGGGAACCCTCTAAGTCAAACGGGTTCAAGGGAACGAGTTAGGCCTAAAGGAAAATGACGGCCACAACAACAACAACAAAGGCAGCAGTGGAAAGGTCAGAAAAATGCTAGCCTAACATGAAACATACTCTAACACTAAACTAAGAGAAATTAGCTATATGAAACCAAAAAAATGTAAGAAAAAAAAAGAAGAAGAAGAAAATACTTAGCCTGAGCCAGTATGAGCAATCTCGACACTGCAAGCAGCAAATGAGATCTGGGTAACTACCGCTAGGCATGTTGGGATAGGGGCTAGCCTCAAGCCAGTAAAAGCCTTTTGAGCTATAGTATAAGGCTGAGTCAGAGCTGAGGGTCAGCTCTGAACCCAACCAGCAAGAACGGAGGCAAGATGTGGACAACATAACATCATTCCATTCCCAAGACTACAGTTCCCTCACTATAGAGTATTACCCATACTTTCATATATAAAAGAACAATATTTCACCATTTCTTTTTCTCTGTGGTATTTCTATCTTAGTCTGCTTCCTTAGTCCACACCAAGTTGATGCTGAATGAAATCTCACCAAACTTTTCTTAGGAATTTGTCTCCCTTGATTTTACATCATTTCACCTAATAGACATGATTTTTTTCACACCCACTGGGGTTATAAAGTTGCTTAGGCTTAAAACTCACAGTTGTTTGACTGTATAGTCTCCTGTATAGTTGCATTCCTTCTTCCCTCTAATGGGAACATAAACCTATGAGGCTCGTGACTCTTGGGTTGCTTTTCAGCCAAACACTCATTGGTTTATAGTTTCCTAAATTCCTAGGTTAATATCATGAAATCAGTCATTACAGATTATAATCATAGCCCCAAAATACTCAAGATCATGGGTTTCCCCCAGCATTGGGGAACAACCCATATGAATGTTGCTAGACTGTGACTAGGGTACTGCTTTGCTTGATACATAATGGTAGTTTATTCTAGAAATGAAAATTGTATTAGGATATGATCTGTTATGTCAATATGCTTTGTTTTTTGTTGATTTAAATGTTTGCCCTTCGTATGTGTGTTAGTGGTACCATCAGTTCTGTGAAAGTATAGGAGGCCAAGGAGGATATAGTATGTCATGACATGAAAAGACCACAGAGGAGCTGTCTATAGATGCACAAAGAAAGAGCCACCAGCCAATTAGGATAGTTAAAGGACTTGGGCCCTGTGATTTTTTTTCTCTGTTAGGAAACTCTGAGATCTCTCACATTGAGCAATATGTACAAATAGATACACGAAGAGTAAGATTTTACCAAGGGACATGGTTGTCAAAGGCAAAGGATAAGGAGTTATCCACCAAAGAATCAGGTTCTCTAATGACGGTGTCAGTCTGAAGGGGTGTGTCATGTATGTGGTAGGATGTGAAACTGGTTCATTTGCCAAAGTGGACTATACTATTTTTTTTTTACATTTGATGTGAGGCCATTATTATTCTACTATGTACTGGGTTTCATAGTCTAACCCATGCTGGGGGACATGAGTATCCTTGAATGAAAGATTACCACCTCCAATTTGCAGTCATCTGCAAACTTAGTTAACCAAAGACTAGGGCTTTTAACTTGTAGATCTGAGAACAAATAAATATTAGGAGATCATCCAGTACTGAACCTTGAAGAATACCACTCACGACATTTTTACTTACAGAGTTGATGTCTTGCATTGCAGTTATATGGGTTTTAATGATGTGCAGTACAAAAGCTGGTAATATTTAACTATACTCCCTAGTGAAGGCTGCAGTTCTGTGATTTTTTTCACTAGAAATTGGCATTGTACACTGTCTTGTGTATTATATATCTATTTTATTTTGTTGAATGAGTTAGTCCTTCTGGGTTTTAGCCTGTTTTCAAAGCAAGCATGGGACTGGTATTGTTTATTTCTATGTATTAACCAAGACAGAACATTAATCACAATGGACCACCTCCCCTTCTCTTTCCAGTAAGAGCCATGGGATCTTTTATAGCTACATAAGCTATCAGCAGCACAGGCAGATGGGACTTCAGATAATGCCTTACCTGAAGATTACTGCAAAGAAATTGTGTTTTAGCATATGTATGCAGTAATTTACCTTATTTACTATTATCTTCTTTCAGATTTCTGTCTGTATTAGTTCCACCCGATTCTGCCAGCACATAAGAAAAATAACCTGATGTCAACAATGTAAACACTCAGTGTGTTTAACAAGGCAACAAAACACTAATATTCAACAGTTTGATGGTCTTATCAAGGATTTAATAAAGCAAGTTACAGTATTCATCATAAGGAAACAAGAAAGATTATGGAATTTATGGTGCATGCTGCTTTCGACTATGATGATCTAAATGTAGACAACATGATACTTTTTAACGGCATTACAGCTGTTTATGTTTTTTTGTAATAGAATAAACTAATTCATATGACAGAAGTTTCCATGTAGTATCTGACAAACATCCATTGTATTTACAAAATTTAATGATATAAAACCATATGAGTAGGTCATTCTTAGAAACTTCTTTTTATTGTTTTAAAGCATTATAATGGAATGAGGAAAAAGAATAACAGCACTGACCATGACAGCAACAATAAACCAAACATAAGAACATACAAAATTAACTGGCAGGTAACTTCAGATCGAACAAGCCTAAACTCCAACAGTTTACATAATGTAATGCTTTGATGACATATAGCATACCAGGCATAGAAATCTGCATCATGCAACATAGAAAAAGCCTCAGTCCAATCCCATCCCTACCAGATAGTACTGTAACGTCCATCCAGTATCACTAAACTGCAATATTCTCCTTGAGAAGTTGGAACAATTAGTATCAAAACAATCAACCTTGCATAGTAACAATGCTGCATCCAGCTCATTATATGAACCCACCCGTCTTCCAGAGCCCCCAAGATTAGCAGTGATGACAAGTATAAATTAATTGCAATAATTAAAATTCTGACCCATTCATATCAGGTAGTTAATGTGTGGTTCCTTCAATCTCAAAAAGAAATTGCCATGACAAATGGATAGATTTTTTTTGTATTTATCCAATATATCTCATACAATTTTCACACAACACAGAAATCTCCCCACACTCCCACCACGCTTGAAATTCCATCACCTCATTTATTACATACTGCCAGCATTAGATGGCCCTCCTCCACACTAAATCTTTCAGTTTTTGATATTAGAAGCCACCTGTCTCATATGTGCATCTGTTGACACCCCACTGGACTGATCTTTCTCACTGCAGGTCATAGAGTGTTTCCTGCCATCTCTCCTCAGCTTTCCACCCTGATCTCATCAGTTCCTACCCCAGCTTATTTTACAAAATATACCCCTCATGCTTAGCTCCCTTAGGCTTCTGTATATCACTCTGAGAGCACCGGTGTCATCACATTTTAAATGTCTACTTTAAAAACTACCTGCTCAGTTTTTTAAAGATGATGCTCTGCAACCCCTTACACCTCCGATAAGTTATATATGTCTATAAAAAACCTGAATAGTGTAGCCACAAACTGTCTAGTTCCCCAGAACTCACCCATTGGTCTTGCCATTATTCACTGTCACCCACAGTGATGACTCCCATGCATTGCCATCTTAGCATAATGACCTTTCCTATCTCCAGACCCTCTAAAATATCCCTAAGGAATTTGCAGCAAATTGTGTCAGTGTTCATCATCTTATATTGAATAGAATCATCCCTGTTCTCACCCACTTAATTTCTGCTAATTCCATGAAATCTAACAAAATACACTTGCTGTTTCCTGATCTAAGTCTTATTTCAGAATCCTTTATTCTTCATGTATCAGCATGAGCAAAAAGCATTCCAAATGTCAACCTTGCTGCCAACATCCTAGCATAAATTCTCACATCAGTGTTAATTAGTTGGCCTATAATTTGCTGGATTTTCTCTTCTCTGTTTCTCATTAGAAAAGACAACCACCAATACATCATTCACAAACAACAGAGACTCCTCTCCCTTAAATGTAGCACTGAATAGGTCCACCACATCTAAACATAGCATTCTACATGCCTATCATGTCTTTGCCCAACTGGCAACCCAACAGTCTATAAAAGTTAGCTGAGAATTTCCCCTTCCTCCATCCATCCATATTTTGTTTTCCTTATAACTTCCAAAACATGACTGAAAACATTATTTGTTCTCAACTTTGTCCTGTCCTGAACCCTCAAAGTCTGATATACCCATAACTGCCCAGACATAGACTTTTATAAGGCTGACTGTGTTATATTTCATAAAAATGAAATCGCGCCCTAGTGGAATCCAGTATGTCAGACAGAACCACCATGACTTATCTCTTATACTCTGCGTGCTTCTCTTTTCTTGACACTCCTTTAACTTACATGTCAAAAGTTTTGTTTTAACCTTTTCCACAGTCCCTTCTCTGTATATACTCTAACCTGTATTTCCTTTTCATATTTGTCTTAAAATCCCTCTATTGAGCACTGGCCAGCTCCAGTTGATGTCTAACTAAATAATTTGCTAGTTAGGATATAGTTGTTATTTATTTATCCTATAGTCCATTCATTCTACATGAAAGGAATGCAATATCTGTTGCTCACATTAGAAAAATATTATTTAGGCTCTGAAATGTTCTTCTACTGTTCAGTACTGTGACTAATGTAGGGCTACTAATCCTGTCCTCTACACTGAGCAGAAAACTCCAATTATGTCCTAACCTCAAAATATTTACTATAGCAATAAATAGTTCTTCTAGCATGTTGTACTCTGATTCCTTCCTCTTCAGTATACTCATTGCATTATTCTAAAAGGCTCGCCACTGTTATTTAATTCCATTAACTACTATAATGCTTTGTCAGTGTCTTTCTTACTATTTATTTTACATTTTTTCCAATCTCTTTTGCTAATAATGGATCATGCTTCCTGATTTTCTATCTGATTGGCTACCTGTTCAATATATAAACTTTGATAGCTTAATAGGAAAAGAGGTGTGTTCATGTTCTTAGATAATTTAATACTGATTAGGAAGAAAAGTACACTTATAACTATCAGACCTACAAACATACTAAAGGCTGTGCTTAGGTCATGTCTCAATATATGGGGGTTACTCTGATTCTCAGTTGTTCTGGACAATCACAGCTCCCTCCACACACATACATACATGAGTGATCATAGTTGCTCAGGGCTTGCAAGATTGTCCCTCCCTCTCAGTACTGAAAGTCATCAGGTTCTCTGTTTGTCTGCATTATTCTGTGTAAAATTATCTTTCTTCCACAAGGAGGATTTGAGGCCTGAAAAATATATTTTTTAGTGTGGACAATATGTAGACTGACACTGTTGGGTGCCAGAAGACTATCTGTACCAAAGGAAAAGGACACATCATGTGTTTATGTACTTCAGGTTGCTTAAATCCATTATATACTGTATTGATATGAATGACTTTCTTACCCATGAACAACTTGTCCAGGCCTTAATGCATGACTTTCTGACCCATGAGCAATTTTTTAAACCTTTCCCTGCTCTGCTAACCTCTTAAGTTACTCACATTATATTAGCAAAAGCACTCGCACGCCTGTTTAAACAGTCCTTTACCTCCATTATCACTGATTGTTTATCTTAGGCTAATACCTCCATCTGTGAGGGCTTCCAGCCCACACAGTTCATGTAACATTAGAATTTCCTTGTCCTCATTTATAATAGTCACGTCTTCTTACTTAGGAGCTTCCTGTAATTCACTGTTTTCACCCTAATACACTATGTTTTTTTCTACATTTCTCTAACTGACTACACTCTTAAAATCTTACTTTTCTCCATTCCCATAATAAGGGATCATAGTTATGGAATCAACAGCAAACCAATTCCACTTTTAACTTTTTCCCTTTATCTTCCTTCTTTCTCCTTTAACATCTTTTTCCTTTCACACATCTATAGTTTCCCAATAGCTACTCTGCATCTTCACATGTCTACTGTTCATTTTATGTCAATTAGCACCTACCATGGAACTCTGACACTTTATTCGCACTCTCACACTACCAGCCACCCTATATTTATTCAGGCGAAACCCTTCTTCATACTTATTTCTTCAAATGAATTTAATGTCCAGCCTATTCACTTTCTCAGAAAGAAAACAATTAACCATTCAATTCATTTTAACATAACTTGAATAAATTCATAAAAACAAAAACAAAAAATAAGCTAAATAATCCCAATCTGCTCTTGTCTAAAATCACTCTTTGTGGTGATATTCATCCGAACCATGAATCCTGGCCTCTCGGCCTCATTCATTCTACACTCCTTCCTTTACTCCTGTACAACACCCATAAACCTTCTCCTTGCCTCTATTGACATGCTTAGTATTCTAAAGAAAGCTATAGACCTACAAGCATGGTTTCTTCAATACTCACCAGATATTACTGTCATTACTGAAACATGGCTAAAACCCCATATAAAAGATTCTGAAATTCTATCCTTTGGCTGCAATGTAATTCAATATAACACACTCCACAGAAAGAGGGCATCATTGCAATTGTATACAATAACTGTCTAACTTTCTCACTCCTCAAAATTAACATACCAATCTTCCAAAATGCAAAACTTCTTATCTTACTTCTCAATGTTAATAAACAGAAAAAGCTATGTATACTTACATACTACATACTTACTGGTCATAACATTAGATAATTACAAAAATTTCTTTGTTGGATAACTACAAATGTTACTACTGAAACCATTATCTTAGGCGATGTTAACATTGACTGGTGATCTGTAACATCTTACACCCCAACTACTAGTCTTAACGTGTATGGGTTCAAAGAGACAGCCTTTTCTCCTACTCCACTCAACAAATGGAATCATATAAATTATATCCTTGACTGGATACTTGACTCTGACCCCAGCAGGTATGTTAACTCAGGGGTATTACTTCACTCCCTTAGTGACCATCACCGTATATTCATCAATAGAGAAATCACCTACTAAAAAATCATCAATATAGAAGTACCAGAAATCTTTCTAACTTTCATCCTGACACTATCAATAATTTACTAAAATCTTTTAACTGTTCTCCACTCAAAACCCTGCCAGTAGATAAAGCCATTAACAATCTGAACAATATATTCATAAATACTTCAAATGCCATTGTCCCTACCAGAAATAAAAGAGCAAAAACTACTCAAATCCCCTGGATGAACAAATGAACTAAAATTATCATGCAAAATGTGACAATGCATGGAACTGTGGCACAAAAGTAAAATCCCTTAAACTTTACATCTATAAAAGAGTTGAGTAACATCACCAAGAAGCAAATTTACCTAGACAAAAAATGCACATACCCACAAGATAATAATAAAAAGATCCAAAGAAATGCTGGCGATCAATTAAGAAAATTCTTCAATATGTCCCTCCTTCTTCACCAAACTCCTATCCAGACATATCCCCCTCAGAAATGGCTATCAAAGTTAACATCATAGCCTCTCTTACCTCCATTTCTCCCCAACCATTTAATCAACCACAAAACTCTACTAGCCCTAACATCCCTGCCTTTAATCTCCAACCTGTCTCCCCATCATATGTTAGATAGCTACTAAAGAAACTGAAGCTCACTGCAGTCTCTGTTGCATACCCAGTCTCAAGTTGCATCAGCAGATCTATTCAAGACTTCCATGTCTCTGTCCTTTGTAAAAATTCCTTATTATTCTCCTCCATAAAGGAGGTAACTCTTTTGAAATCTCTAACTTTAGGCCAATTGCCATCTTTTCACCCCTTTATAAGATCTTGGAAAATGTTCTCCTAACCCCAATACAACATGGCTTCTAACCAGTCCACAGCACCACTGCAGCTGTCCAGAACTTTTCCACCACCTTTAATGAGGCTAGAGACCAAGGAAAGTTTCTATTTTCTGTTTTTATAGATCTCTCAAAAGCTTTTGACACAGTGTCATGTGAGATACGTAGGACTCAAATGCCCTCTCTAAGCCTGTCCAAACTAAATCTTCTACAGATCTCTAACTACCTATGTGTAAGGTATAAATCTGACTGGATTTCTTCTTATACTCCTCTTCTCCTAGTGGAAACAGGTGTTCCTCAAAGCTCTATTCTCAGTTCAGTGCTCTTTAACATTTTTAACAATAACCTATATACCTCCTCTCAGACAAAATTGCCTTATTCAGTATGCAGATGACTTGACTCTCATCTGCTTATCTGACAGCCCACTCCAACTACAATCCATGACATAAAATGCCTTCAACTCAGTCAAACTGTGGCTAAATTAAAACCAACTATTACTTGATCCCCAAAAGACTAAACTACTACTATTTTCCCAAGTCCCATGCCAATGCCAAAAGCAACTTCCACATTACCTCTCGAAATAATACAGCCATTGTAGTAGCTGCCCATATACAATTGCTTCAAGTCACCATAGATGCTAAGTTAAAATTTGATCTTCACATAGAAAATTATAAAAAAAATCACCAAAAGCTAGGTCTGCTATATAACGCAAAAAATTCCTCTCCCATCTAGTGGAATTACCCTAGCTGACTGTTATCTTTTACCCTATCTTCTCTATCCACTCATCCATCCATCCATCCATCCATCCATCCATCCATCCATCCATCCATCCACAAACCCTTTTTTGCACATGGGGTCAGGGTGTCACTTCAACAGTGACAGTCATCTAGAGCCACGATTTATACTGTATTTTCTCTATGCCCCACCTATTTTGACTAACATCCAGATCTCTCTTAAATCACAGCTGAAGCAATGCTATAATAAGACAGCTAGATCTGCAGCTATCCTGCCACATAAAGCTCATCATTGTTCTGCATTAATGCTCTCAGCAGGTTAGAACCCCCACAACAGCTAACCCCTACACAACTTCTTCTAACTCATAAAATAATATATAGCCCCTCTACTTGCCTTTCTATCCCCTCAATACTTCATCTCTTTTTCTCAAATCACCCCCTGCATTCTCACAACAAAACCCTACTTGAAATCATTAAACCAAAAAAGTATGAGACAAAGGCTGTACTCACACTGCCTAACCAAATTATGGAACTCTATGCCAGATTCAACCAGAACTATACCTGGCATCCATGTATTTAAGTCCTGTCTCAAAGAATTTCTCAGGAACTCAGGGCTATGCCCATACACATCACCTGTATGATCTACATCAAAACATACTTCACATTCTTACGAACTACTCATCATGCTATCTAGCTCTACTTTTCAACACCTGCTATTTCCCCATTCTTCAGAGAGACTTTTTTTATCATTTTTTTTTATTTCTTGGCATAATAGACTATATTTCTAATACTTTTGCATATAGTGATTATCATATTTTATTGTTATTCTTTGTATTTTTTATTATTACATCCCTTATATCTCCTCATACATTATTGCATCCTATGTATTTCACTGTCAAATTGTATGTACATATGCTATTTTTTAAAATTGTATGTATACTAGTGTTTCATTTGATGTTATCTAAATCTCTGGAGCTTTTCTGTCCAGGCCTCCACTGAAAATGGTTATTAATGTCCCAGTCAAACTTTCCTGGTAAACAAATGTAAACAAGTAAGTAAATAAATAAATGAATGAATAAACAATTAAGTCACTGCAGTTTTCTCGCTCATACACACCCACACAAACACACACACACACACACACACACACACACACACACACACACACACACACACACACACACGTACATACATAGAATAACTTTACATTTATTCATACTACTACTTTATCACACAGCATTTCTATTGTATTTACATTTGCTACTGTTTCTTAAGTTCTCAGATTATACCTACTACAGTCCTTCTTACTATACACACTTCTGAATATTTGTCTTTCCAAATGTTGTTTATATGTTTCATTTTTTTAAGTATTGTATCCTGTATCATTTGTTTGGGCTTTTCTCCTCGGACGTCAAAGAAAAATGAGCTTCATCCCAGCAGGACAACTCAGTAATTATGAATTAATAAATAAAAGAGCCACACTTCTAGAAGAATACAATGACTATTGTCAGAGGGTTGTCACAATGATTAAGGTCTTTACCTCATGGATATAAGGTACAGGGTTGGAATCTGACCTCTTGTTGTTGGCTAATCTCGTAATAGTCTGCAGACTGACAGCCTAGTTTTTGGGTTCCTATTAAATAATCAAAAACGTATCCTTTTGAATGCGTCTTGATCAAACTTGAAAGCACGAAAAGGCAAAATAGCGAAACGGCATATAAGCAAATTCTTTCTCTGGGAAAGAAATCACTTGGTCGCTTCCATTACTTTGCCATTTTTGTGACTGTGGTGCGATCTCAGAGTTGGTATATTTAAATAAGGGGGTGTGGGGGGCATAGCCCCCTACATCAATGGGTGTGGGAGGCGAAGCCCCCTCTTTATGTAATGTTTTAATTTTTTTTTTTGTTTTTGTTTTGTGGAACAGCGATTTATTTTTTTTTCCCTTGGAAAAAGAATCACTGCTCTAAGCATTTGAGATTGTAAGCTTTCCCTTACATGGGTTTGATAAATCATTGTTTGCTTTTTGTAAGCATTTGATGATTTAACATAGACCTTGTTGGGCCCAGAAGGAATCTTCTTTTTATTCAACACTTGTTTTCTAAAAACACACAAGGTCTTATGGAAACTATAGATGTTTATGTTACTGATCTGAAGGATAGAGCAAAGGGCTATAAGTTTGGTGACTTGAATGATTTAATAATGAGAGTTAGAATCATTTGTGATATAAGAAATGACAAAATAAGTGGAAAGTTATTAAATGAAACAGACATGACCTTATTGCAATATGTGGATGTGTGCAGAGCAAGTGAAATGGCTAATATATATTACAAGAAATGACTGAGGAAATAGATGCATGTATGATAAAATATAAGTAAAATAAAACAGGTAAAAGATGAGAAAAGCCACAGAATAAGCCAAGGCCTTGGTAAAATTAGCCTTGATACTGCCTGCAATAGTTTATTGTGGTGGGAGTAACAAAAACTAATAGCATGAGACAACCATTTGAAAATAGTCTGTTTTGACATTAACGTGATATGCAAAATCACTCAATGAGTAAACCAGCTAGCAATATATAAAACTCCAAGTAAAACAAAATACTGTATTGCAGCAGGAAGCACAGCATAGCACATACAATGTCCAGCAACACTCAGAGATGTTCGAAATATCTTTAATAAAATACTTGCAAGTCGGTAAACGCTTTCACTAAGTACATATTGGATTCATCAGACCGTAATAATATTAAAACACACAACCACATGCTTTATAAAGTCATATAATCAATTAAAACAGTTCAAATTCATCAATAGCATGTTCTACATCATCCTTCATTTGCATACATTAATTGCTTTCAATTATTTTTGACAGCCTCACTTATTAAAAGAAAATAACTTCTTTTCAGTACATGTATTGCATCAAAACATTATGCTTTACTTACTAAACGAAACCAACTGGCCTTCCTACCTTGGTAATCTCCTTTTATCAAGTACAGGTTTTATTGAAACTGTACTATTTAAACCTGATCCTTTATCAGCTCTCAACCGAAGGATCCATTTAAGTTCAGCTCCACTAGTTCTATTTTCAATGTTGCCCATCCTAGGCCCTACCTGCACTATTTGTATGACCTTAAACTTAAAATGATGAACTCGATCACTATCTGCAGCATATCTAGCAAGTGCATTCATGCTATTACCTACCCTAATACTGTATAAGTGTTCTTTTACACATTGTCTTAAAGTTCGATCAGGCTTCCCAACATAAAATTTCTTACAGCATTCACAGTGTGTCAAATACACTAAATGCTTTGTGCTGCAAGTTGTCCTTACATTAAATATAAACTTTCTATTAAGGTCTGGATGCATAAAGATATTATCACTATCTACCAGAGCACAGAAATTGCAGGAGCCACAAGGGTATGTTCCATATTGTTGAATATTTGGCTGTCTGCCTTTATCTGGATAGCATAGCATCATTTTTAATGATCTACAATTTCTATATCCAAATGTAGAACTTTCCCCGCCACTCTATTAATCTTATCATCCATCCTTAATAAGTGCCAATTGTTCTGAAACACTTGCTTAACCATGTTAACATTGCTAGTATACTCCATCGAAACTTTAACTCTACCCTTAGAATCATAGTGCTTCTCATTCCCTCCTGCAGCTACAGCTGCCTCGTGGGTAGAAGAAAAATATGGTTTAGCTCGCCCATCCCTCATTGAATCAACTTCTGTCAGGATCGGATTCACTTCACTGTCCTTATAGCCTCTGTATATTAATGACTCTCTAAGTGTATCACATCCACCCTTTTAATCCAGTTCAACATTATATAACCTGGAAACTCTCATACCTTGCTCTTTTATTATGTTGTTAAATACTCTTCTAGGGTGCATGCTTTTCCTGTGCAATATGGAATTTCTGTAACATTCCTTTCTGTACAGACTAGTATCAATGTACCAACCAAACCTTTATTTACTAATACATCCAAATATTTCATGGCTTTGCATGACCATTTATATGTAAATCTCTAAAATGTAGTAGATTCATGCAATTTCAAAACAAACTGTTGTAGGTCTTCTATGCTACCGCCACACAACAAACAAAAACACATTGTCTACAAAATGACGATAAAACAGAACATGCTGTGAATGTAATTCCATCCTAAACACATCCTCCAATTCCCATTGTGCCATAACTGCATTTGCATACCTATTCGCACAGCACATCCCCATTGCTACACCATGCTTCTGTTTCTAGTAGCAGTTATCAAACACAAATATATTGTTGTTAAGCACAACGTCCATAAAGTCACAAATCAGATCTATTAACCTATGTCCATATTCACTTTGATCATTTAGGTATCTACATAAATATTCTATTCCTTCCATATTAGGTATTGTTGTAAACAAAGATACCACATTCATAGTAACTAACATATATTCACGTATTTGGTTATGCCTTTCCACAAATCTATACAGATCATGTAAAAAATGTTTAGTATCCCTCAACACAGTTTCCAATCTATCCAGAAGTGGTCTAACATGTTTTTCAATAAAAACAGAGAAGGGTTCAGTAACCCACCCTTGCCTTGGTGAAAGCGCTTACCGACTTGCAAGTATTTTATTAAAGATATTTCTAACATCTCTGAGTGTTGGTGGACATTTTATGTGCTGTGCTTCCTGCTGCAATACAGTGTTCTGTTTTGACAGTTTCCCTTTCTTCTTACCTTCAGAAGAAATGAATAACCAATCAGACTTTCTAAAAGATTTCTTCCTGTCAAGATAGTATATTAGTTGATCATGGACATCCAACATATGAAGTATCCTTTCTCTGTCATTTTAGGTCATGGAAAGAAGACAGGGAGATGGATAGCTTGACTTAAAGAAAACTTGGATACCGCTTTAGGGATAAAAGATAAATTAATTCTCAAATAAACCCTATTATTGCAAAAATGAGATAATGTTGACCCACCAGAAGAGCTTGCAATTCAGATACTATTCTTGTAGAGGCCAGAGCAATCAGTATAACTGTTTTCCACATCAAGAACCTCAAGTCAACCTGATAAGCATGTTCAAATGTAGCAAGAGTTAGTTCTTTTAACACAAAGTTAAGATCCAAAGGAGGAGACACTGTTTTCTAGGAGGCTTCTCATGCTACACTCCTTTGAAAAAAAAAACATTTTTACAGGAGACTGCAATGAAAGAAGGCTGTCCGTGGACATATGTGCTGAAATGGCTGACAAATGAGCCTTGATCAATGAGTTAGTCTGACTGTAGGATAGTCACTCAAACAAATAATGTAAAACAAAATCACTAACCCAGAATGGGTGCAGTTTTTTTGGTACCAAATAGAAAACCTTTTCCATTTGCTAAGGTATGGTTTTCTAGTACCGGGCTTTACTACCTCCATTAATACTTGATGCACATCCTCAGAATAAATGTGCTTAAAAGGTTTTAATACCCTAGTCAGCTGCAGCTGTTTGTGGATGGGATGTATTAAACACACCTGGTCTTGTGTGAATGAATCCAGTCTGTGAGGAACCTCTTGGTAATTGGCCCTGGACATTTCCGAAAGACGAGAGACCTACTGTTGCCTGGTTCAGAAGGGAATTGCTACAATGATCTTTGAGGAATCCTTATATTGAATATTACTGGAAAAGGTAGAAAAGCATATAGAAACATTTTTGTCCAAGGAAAAGAAAAGGCATTTGTCTTTCAGACCTTCTTGTTTGGAAACCTGGATCAGAATTTTGAAAAATGACTCTTTAGAGATAATGCAATCTAAACACAGAAAACCTTAAGAAACCATTGCATCTAGATCTATAAAAATGTGATAATATGCATCTTTTAAATCCAGAAAATAAAATGGGGAATAAGGGGTAACAAGCTGTTAAGTGACTGCATTTTGACGTTGGGCACTATCACACATTGATTCAGAAAGGAAAGGTCCAAAACTGATCTCCAAGAGACGTCTTTCTTTGGCACTAGAAATATCCTTGAATAAAATCATTCTCTAAACTGAAGAAGAGGGACAGCCTCTATCATCTCCTGTGCCAGTATATGCTGGATGACAGGAGGGAAAAGAAAAGTTTGAGCAATGACGGCGCAGTGGTGCAGTGGTAGCATTGTCACCTCACAGCAAGAGGTTCTCTAGTTCGATTCTTGGCTGGAGTGCCTTCTGTGTGGAGTCTGCATGTCCTCCGTGCATTTGTGTGGGCTTTCTCCGGGTACTCCGGTTTCCTCCCACATTACAAAAACATGAATCTGGAGTGTTTCTCCCTGAGTCTCTTTCTAAAAATTGGCTGCGTTCCAAGTCAGATTTTTCTGGTAAACAAATGTTAAATAAATAAAAATAAATAAAATGCCCTGAAATAGAGGGAGAAACTTCTACTACCATCTGTAGCCTTGATGGATTGCTATCAGATCTCATCTGTCTGAAATATGCTGCCAGGGAACTGGAGGTTCTGTCTGGAAGAATTAAAGGACTGTCTAGGTGAGGGGGGGTGGTGGGTAGTGTAGCCTCTATCAGTAGACTCATATGCACATTTTAAGCAATGCTATAGGGTAAACTTCAAAATATAAGCCTGACAGCTGAGAATTCTAAAACCAGAGGTGCAGAAGTATACACATTTTCCTCAAACTTATCAAAAGTCCTCCCATCCTTGTTAGAAGGTGAGTGATTAGTATTAACAACATGCTTAGCAGCATCTGGGTTTACTAAAGCTATGGCTACTAGGTCAGGTCTGGGATTAGTGTATAAAAACTTAAAAGACTGATGAACCTTATATAATCTATGCATTTTGGGGGATAGCAGGTTGACTGTCAGGAAACTTGCAAGCTATGATAAAAACATTCTCCAAAGCGGAGAGAAAGATGAACAGGCATATGTTCAGGAAATGCCAGTTGTAATGAATCATAATATTTTCTGTTGGATTGAGAAACATAACTATTTCCAAACTGAAACAATTGATTTATTTATGAAATATTATCAGAGTAAGAGAAATCTTCACAGTGACTATCCAAAGTCACAGTCTCTCCAGAATCTAAATCATAAATCAATGGAGACATAAAGTAATATATCACTTCACATTATTTTTGAAGTTCAATATCTTCAATCTCTTCAGTAAAAGAGGAATCCCTTTTTATTTTATCAGAACTAGACATATAGGAAGGGCCAAGAGCCTGCACTAAAGTCCAAGCTAAAACTAATAAATTACTCATGTCCAGTGTCACTGAGACAGAAGATCTATGTTTAGTTGTCTGTTTCTTTTTTATGGGAATTCTGGAAGAAACAAAATTACCAGCAATCACCTCCCACAGCATTCTGGCTAAAAGAGATGCATTCTCTCTCTTCTGCCAGGACTGACAAAAGTGTCTCTTCCCTGTCTGATAAGGGCACATCAACAGCCACAGCGGACTTGTCTGACCTCCAGTCCATGGTCACTGTAGGGACTATACCAGCAACACCAAAGGAAAAAGATGAGTGTTTTTTAGGAACCAGGCTTTGCCCACAGCAGAGTCACCCACCTGCAGCTGAGGCAAAATACCAGCCTGCTGTGGTAGCAATGGGTGTTTAACAAGGTAGTAAAGGGTGTTTAACAATCTGAAATACCAGTCTGCTGTGGTAGCAAAGGGTGTTTAACAAGGTAGCAAAGGGTAGGTAGCAAAGGGTGTTTAACAATCTAAAATACCACCATGCGGTGGTAGCAAAGGGTGTTTAACAAGGTAGCAAAGGGTTTTTAACAATCTAAAATACCAGCCTGCTGTGGTAGCAAAGGGTGTTTAACAATCTAAAATGCCAGCCTGCTATGCTAGCAAAGGGTGTTTAACAAGGTAGCAAAGGGTGTTTAACAATCTCAAATACCAGACTGTTGTGGTAGCAAAGGGTGTTTAACAATCTAAAATACCACCCTGCTGTGCTAGCAAAGGGTGTTTAACAATCTAAAATACCAGCCTGCTGTGGTAGCAAAGGGTGTTTAACAATCTAAAATACCAGCCTGCTGTGGTAGCAAATGGTGTTTAACAAGGTAGCAAAGGGTGTTTAACAATCTAAAATACCAGCCTGTTGTGGTAGCAAAGGGTGTCTAACAATCTAAAATACCAGCCTGCTGTGGTAGCAAAGGGTTTTTAACAAGGTGGCAAAGGGTGTTTAACAATCTCAAATACCAGCCTGTCGTGGTAGCAAAGGGTGTTTAACAATCTAAAATACCAGCCTGTTGTGCTAGCAAAGGATGTTTAACAATCAAAAATACCAGCCTGTTGTGGTAGCAAAGGGAGTTTAACAATCTAAAATACCAGCCTACTGTGGTAGCAAAGGGTGTTTAACAATCTAAAATACCAGCCTGTTGTGGTAGCAAAGGGTGTCTAACAATCTAAAATACCAGACTGCTGTGGTAGCAAAGCGTATTTAACAAGGTAGCAAAGGGTGTTTAACAATCTAAAATACCAGCCTGCTGTGGTAGCAAAGGGTGTTTAACAAGGTAGCAAAGGGTGTTTAACAATCTAAAATACCAGCCTGCTGTGGTAGCAAAGGGTGTTTAACAATCTAAAATACCAGCCTCCTGTGGTAGCAAAGGGTGTTTGACAATCTAAACTACCAGCCTGCTATGGTAGCAAAGTGTGTTTAACAATCATTTTCTTTTTGTGGCTGGAAGAAGGTACAACCAATGAATTGTTAGCTTGTTCTATGCTTAAGCCGTAATGGTAGCCTAATTCCTGGGAACATTTAGCAGCAATACCCAGTAAAACAAGTAAGTCGTAAAAATTAACTTTCCCCATTAAAACATTGTAAAAACCTATTTAAAAAACAGAAAACTAAAAGTAGTTTTAACTAAGATTTAACTTTTTAGCTCCTATTTAAAAGTAACTAAAATTCACATGACAGTCAATAAAAACATTTTTTCAACTTAAAATATACATCTTTTACAAAAGAAGTAAGTTTTCTGTTACCCCCCTCAGCAATGAAAGAGCATTAGCTGACTGTCAGTCCTTAAAAGTCCACAGAGAAGCACTCTCTTCAGCTGCAGGAAAACTTTGATGGGCTTGGCACCCACACTTGACTTTTAGTCACCTCAGCTTATCTAGGGACATGGAAGGTGCCCTGAAGCTTTGGAAGCGAAACAGCCATTATGTTCTTGGCAGCATATAACCTATATTGCTTAGTCTACTGCAGCAATGATCAAATGAAGACCATCCTCCTTGCTTACACTTATGTAAAGTACTGAGCAGAATATGAAGTTATCATTTCCGTTCAGCATTTTGCCTTTAAATTAGACTTATCCATAAATTTTTTTGACCATGTCATCTATATTATCATCTGAGATCACTTTGTTACATGAAGCAATGGTTAGCAAAATGCATGACTTAGAGGTTTTAATTTAAATGTATTTGTTAACCATTAAGCAAACTGAGCTCTACAGAGCATTGACCTATGTAAATGTGTTTACTATCTTAAGAAAGTTCTCAGCTCAACAAAACAATCAATCTACAGAACATTGATGATAAGTATGACCATATAGTTGCTTTTAACACTGGACTCCCAATATCCATGATCATCTGATTTTTGTGAACATTATCCAGTTAGATATTACCTCAAGATTTGATATCGAACTGAAACTAGTATCATTTTTAGATGGAACAGTATGAGTAGTCTCCAAAGAACATTGTAAAATCTTCTTTTAAATGTTATTGATGTTGAATCATTAAATCTTGGAAGAAAAGTCCACCCCCCACTCTGGTCACCCTAGCCCCCAAAGTGCACTTTGCATCTATAGAACAAATGTGTAAATCCTGCATAATCCTACATCCCCATCTCTCTCTCTCTCTCTCTCTCTCTCTCTCTCTCTCACTTTCTCTCTCTCTCTCTGTATATATATATATATATATATATATATATATATATATATATATATATATATATATATATATATATATATATATATATATATATATATACATACACACACACATACACACAACATTCAATGCCTTTATGTCATTTGTAAAGGTATCTTCTATCAAATACTCTAATGTCAAAGACTTTAAGGGGAGTACAACTATTGACATTCCTGCTCTACCCCATTGGGACATATCCAACAACCCCAACAAATGTGAGACAAATAATGTCCTGGGATATTTTATTTCAATAAATAAAAATCAACTATTTAAAAATTGACTTGAAGAATATTTCAAGAGACTGTAGTTGCCGTGTGCTTTTGCAAATAAATAAATAAATAAATTAGACAGCAGAGCTCATTATGAATGTCTGCAAATTATGCATGTGCTATAAATGTTTTAAGTAAATTCCTACTGGCAGTATTGCCTAACTTGCATCTGTGGTTTTACAGCATAATGCATTGTAATACTAAGTCCAGAGATTAAAATTATTGTCTTTTAAGTAAAGTCAGCTTATCTAAGCTGTAAAACTTTCCAATCTGAAAGAAAACAGACTGCATGTGTTAAAATGTAGGATATGTTTTGTTGATGATAATACTATACTCCCTGTTTCTTATTTTTTAAATTGTGTCACCAGTTCATGATGTGACAGCTGTTTTCAACATTACTATTTGGTATGATTGCACTTTCTGGTTCAGTTGGACTTTAAATGGTCAACAAAATAAAATCAATTGGCTCCAACTTTCAGTGCATTGTATGCTGTCCAAGATGCAACGGTTAAAGACAATGTGGCAGGATCTGAGGCCATTAGATACAGAGGTGTTAAACCATGGATTAATTACATTTTCCCCATCCAAGTGTCCAAGTTACATTTGAATTGGGTTGGGAAGGAACTTTGCATCATATGAATGGAAAGCCTGTTCCAAAGAAGGAGGTAGTCTTTGGGATACAAACCTGTCTCTCTAGCAGATCATGTTTATATCACAGGCTAGGTTTACTTCTTTAGAATGAGTAATTCTGGTGCTGTTTCTTTTGTGGATATGCATGAGGTCCATCAGGGCGAGGTCTGATAATGCCTTGTATGCCAGGTATAGATCTCCACTCAACAGCCTGTAGGAGACAGAATACAGGGTTAGGGATATGAGACAGTTTGCAAAGGACATATTACTTATGCCCTGTATTTATTTAGTAAGAAACATCTGTGGACATTCCAATTGTTGGATGGCACCAAATGGGGCATTGTACTCAATGACAGCTCTGATAGATGCTGAATACAGTGGAACAATAACCTTTTTGGGCCTAGATGCCATAACTTTGTTTATAAGTTGCACAATATAGAATGGTTTCCTCACTACTGTAGACAAGTGATGGTTAAAGGCTAGATTCCTGTCTATATGTGTCCCCAAGCCTCTGACTACTGGGTTTACTCTTAGAGTTTTTTGACAATATGATAGTTACCAAGAGTGGATGACTTCCTGAAGGATACTATTATGCATTTCTTAGCATTTCGTTTTAGCCCATGGTGATGTTATTTGTCTGTGTCAGTCCTTCCTGGGGAACATTAATGTCAGTGGGGAATTCCATGGCTTTTTCTAATTTGAAATCATCTGCAAATTTTGCCAGCCAGAGGCCATTGACATTGGCTTTGACTTCAGAGAAGTAAATGCCATAAAGGAGCTGTCCCAGGGCAGATCCCAGAGGGAATCTGCTTCTGACTGGCCTCTTTGTAGACATGCCCTTGACAAAACCAAATTGGGTTGGGTCCAGTGTCTAGAGGTTTCCATGATAATTCTTTCCATGGCTTTGCATAGGAGTCTGTTGAGATTTATGGGTCTGTAGTTTCCAGTGTCTCTAGATGGTACACATTTGTATAGATGGATGAGAGTTGTTGTTCTCATTCATGAGGCACAAAGTCTGTCTGGAGGCTACAGTTAAATAGTGATTCCAGAGAGTCTGATACATTATTTAGAAGACATCTTGGGATACTGTCTTGTACTATCAATGCCATGTTTGTAGCCTTAGAGAAGATATTGAGGACCTGTTCTCTAGTAATAGTAGGGAGAGTTATATTTTAATGGTATTTCCTGGGGAAAGTTTAAGAGGGAAAGAGGGGGAAAGTTAGAATTGAATTTGTATACCGATAAGTTTGCTATATCTTCTGACTCAGTATAGGTGGCTCCATTAACAATGAGCTCTGCACACAACTGTGAATTGCTTTTGAGGTTCTGAACATAGATAAAGAATGCTTTGTGGTTGTCCTTGACTGGGAGGTCAAATTTACCTCAAATTTGGCTTTGGCAGACTTTATTTTCCCTCTGAAGTGTTTATTTTGTTTGATGAGAGTGCCTTTATCCTGCTGGGCACTGCACCTCCTAACTGCTGCCATGATTTTCTTCCTTCTGTTATACAGTCTATTGATGTTGTGATTTCAGCAGGCTGACTTGTTTTAGTTCTGTACTTACTACTGTTCGTTACAGCTGCCTCTGTGCAGTTATTAATATGCTTGTATAGTGGTTCTGTGAACAGTTGCACTTAGGCGGGAATGCTCTCAGGCTTATGGGGCCTTGAAAATTTTCCAGGTATTTATACTCAAGAATATGCACCCTACATTTTTAAAGCAGAGCATTGTGAAAACTCAGTGTATCAGATTACAGAGTTTGACAACATGTGCTAATCAGTTAAATGAAAGAATTAAAGCTCTATATATAAGCTTTATATTGAGTGGCAACCTGATGTTGTCATTTGGGGAGCTTTGACTAGTGACATGGAAGTAAATAAAAGACTGATAACAGGGGTATCTTGAATTACTCAGTGGCTATGTATATTATTCAGTCAACAGTGGAGCAATCAAATGCACTTTGCATAAGAATTGAAAACCAAATCTGTCAGCCCATCTCACACTCTCCACCTCATTAGCATCACTACATCACCCTTGCCAAATCCAAATGGCTATTATTCAAACCCAGAGCCAACTTATTATTACACTCAAAATCCTTCCCATAAAAGCTCAGGAATCTCTTCTAAGCACCGACAACTCCCCGAATAATACAAACGAAATTATACAATACATACCATTAATTCTTTAGTCTCATCCCCAAACTCTTAACAATCCTACACGACGACCTAAATGAAGAATGTTCATTCCACCACATCAGTACATAGCTCAAAAAATACCTTCATAATAAAATTAAATGTTGATGCTTTTCTGCTGGTCACATTACCTAATCTCTTTCTGCCTACTTTCACCTTATAAGTCCCTTGTGTATAACACTTTTCTTTAAAGTTTACTTGTAGCAAGTTATTCTACGATTATATTCTTAATTTTGTTCACAAATTCTTCTACCATTACATTCTAAATAGTTTATATATTCCTGTAAATATGTATTATAAAAAAAGATCTTTTATTGTATTTTTGTGAATTTATTCTTCCAGGCTATACCTGCAAATGACCATGAGTAATCAGTGTAATACTAGTGTAACAAATGGGAAATAAAATAAAATAAAGTACAAAATATATATACAGATTCTTGAATACAGTTCAGATCTATTACAAATTAAATGATACCTGCTTTTTCTTCACTTAAACAATTTGTTTCAATATTAATTCATATGCCATATTATTTTTATTTGAGAGTTTTTAAAGTGCACAGCATTAAATCTTATATACCTGCCTATAATAGGACAGCTTCTTCTTTAAGTACTCTATACATTTGTAATGCTCTTCTTTGCAATTTTACTTTATTGTTCTTTCTACTGATTGAACAGATAAAATGATGAACCTCACTGAAAGAGATAAAAAGACAACTTGTGTAAACACCCCTACCCTCTTCCTCACTTATTTTGTCATATATGTAAAGAAGCCAGTTATGTTGCCATATCTATTCCAAACATTCTTTATCTCTTCTTTTGCAAATGGAACCCATCATTTTGTAATGCTTGTATAAAGCAAATGTTTATATCCAATATCTTCCAAGCCATCTAACAGTGTACAAGCAATCTCATTGGACAGATGTTCCTTAGACATTACAATGCTGCAAACATCACCCTGTCTCCCCACCACTTCATCTCCTATTGAACTTAGTTATTACTGGAGATGACTGGTATCACTGCAGAATGCAACAATGGCATATTATTATTATTATTATTATTATTATTATTATTATTGTTATTATTATTATTATTATTATTATTATTATTATTATTATTATTGTTGTTGTTATTGTTATTATTATTACTTCAATTCATTTTTCAATTTCACATCATTCCAAAATACTTAACTTGGCAGTCTTTCATTCCACTGCTATCATCAAACACTGTCACAAAACTAGCAAATTCAGATCTCATATACCTTTTTTTACTTCATATTTACAAAAGTACACCAGAAGCAGTACAGGCATAAATCATGCTACATTCAGTCTTTCACTGTTGTGGCTTCCTTTACTACCATCCCATACCATATTACCTTCAATGCTCCCCTGCAAAGGCTACCATGAACGCAAACATCTGTATTCTTACCAACCTTTCCCAAATTATTACTTTAACCTATCCCAATCAAGTTTTATATATTTATATTACATCTAAGGTCCCTTGTTTTTCCTACTTTGTGGCTTTATTACATAAACTGAATCCACTTCTGTATCAAAAGCATTTTTGTAACAGTAACAATTATTACATAAACATTCAGCTCCTCTTAACATTTACCTATTACCAGAATGTTGGAGCATATTTTCACACAAGATTAAGCAACTTTATTCATGTTCAGATACTTATCTAGTAATAGATCTTTGTAATTACCATTGTATTATTAAACACCCAGGTATAGAATGCAGTAATTTTGAATAGTAATTTGCAGAAATGTATTGCATTTAAATTTAATTTGACTGTTATCCATATGACATCGAAATTATATAGTGGATCAAGCCTTCCATGAAGGCTACATTTTTAATGGAGAAATTAACAAATGTAGCAGGCATAGTGCTATATATTTCTTCACTATTGCACACTTCATGTTTATTTCAATGCTCCTCAAACAAAAAGAACAGAATAGTAACATTCTCATTTGCAGTCCCAATCTTATGTATCATGTATCAACCAAACAGTTCATCAGTAGTAAAAAAAAAAAAAAAAAAAGTGTGTTATTTTAGATTTAATGGCTGCCCCAGTGTCTATTGAGTGCCAATAACAATACTTAAATCCTCACTAGAAACACAAGAAAATAATAAATAATAAAAAGTGTCTGGCAGTCTCCTGTTAATTTCCTTTTGCTGGAATTTAAACAGCTCTGATATACAGCCCACTTCCTTATCCCATTCATTAAATCTGTTAAAATTACATTTATTACAAATAAATCCCACTTCTGTAGTAACTGATCCTTTAGAAAAGATGATATAGGAACCAGTATTTAATAACTGAGCTGGGAATTTCTGGTTAAAGGTTTATAGTGCCTGAATATTTGAACTGTATCTTACTGAAATTGGTACACCTTGTTTGCCGTAGCATAGACTAGATCCAGGCCTGCTGAATCTAGCTTTGTTTATATGCTTGTTGTTTGTTTGCTTGTTATTTCCCTGTAATGCTAAATCCACCTAATACGCGGCTTCTCAGCACTTCTGTGGATCACTAGTGATATCTGCATTGCTTACTGTACTTATTTCCTTGTTTCACTTGAAAGAAAGTTACTGTTTGTCGTTTTTGCATTTAGTTACTTGTAACACATTGCACTCAAGTTACCTGGCACTTGCTCACTAAAGCAATTATATAAGTCAGCACTAAAAATTAAAAGCACTACACCCTCACTCCCCACTGGCCCTTGTTTTCAATTATTGAGGAATTCCCAATATTATTCTAGCATGTCCAAAGGTCAGTTGTCAATCTCCTCTCCGGTCCAGCTGGTGAATCTGGGAATCTTGAGGCAATGTTATAACTGCCTCATGTACACAGACAACCCTCTCCTCCTCCCACATAACACAAATACTTGCGAGAGATGCAGCTATTTAGCCAAACTGGAGGCTGAGCTCTCTCAACTCAGGACTGGCAAGACCAGACAGGAGGAGAAGGCAACTACACACACCACAAAAACAGCCTCACATAATGCTACCACACCACTGAATCAAACACATAAACACACAAAGGCATACTCAGAGGCTCTAAGTAAAAATTTACCTACACAGCAGAGGCCTCCAAAGCAGACACCCAAACAACTGCTACCTCAAGACACCCCACAAGCAACACATAAACCACAAAATCAGTGTGCAAAGCAGTCGCAGCCCTTAAGGCCAAATACAACACCAAACATACTTGTCATAGGTGACTCCATAGTCAGACACACTGATGTCCCACTCACCAGGCTGAACAAGGAGAGGGTCACAGTAAGCTGCCTATCGGGCGCTAGAATCCGCCACATAACACAAGCACTTGGGTCACTCCACGGCAAGTACAAATATGACACAGTCATTGTCCATGCTGGTGTGAATGACCTGAGACATACCTCCCTGGACTACATGAAAAGAGACATAGAGGAGCTCTCTGATTATGTAGCCCAGGCAGGTATGACCCTGACCCTGAGCAGTATCCTTCCTTCACCAAGAATGATGCCACAATATAGAGACAAGATGATCAGCTTTAACAATTGGCTTAATGTCTGGTGTCATTCAAAGGGGATCCAGTGTATGTCTGCCTGGGATGACATGCTTGAAAAGCCATGCTGCTTCGCAAGGGACGGCTTGCACCTGTCACCCCTGGGATTCCGGATATTGGCTAAGGCTCTTGCCACCCCCATAGTGCATTTTTTAGACAAGGCTCAAATTCTAAACCTACCACCCTAGAAAACAAAATTGTGAAGAAACTGAGGGTAATGCTGCTCAATGCCAGAAGTTTAAATCTCAAAATGCACGCACTCGAGGCCCTTCTCAGTATGGAGAACATCGATGTCTGTGCTGTAACTGAAACCTGGTTCAAGGCTCCTGAGAGCACCCCGGCACTATTAGGTTTTACCTCATATCATGCTTTCCGGCCCCAAAACCCGGACCACACCACAAAAGGAGGGGGTGTATCCATATTCATAAAGGATACCCACACCTCCAGGTTGGTGGCAACGCATAAGCTCGGAAACCATCCAGGTGCAACTAACCATAGGCAAAACTGATCTACAAATTGTAGCATGCTACAGGTCACCCTCTCAAACTCAGGAACCCCACACAGCCTTCCTGAAGACACTGGAGGGTATAAATGTATCTCCAAACACCATCATATTGGGTGACTTCAACTACCCGAATATAGACTGGGAACATTACTCAAGCCCTAACTTTCTAGCCCAACGGTTCCTGGAGTTCATAAATTCAAATGCCATGGAACAGCTAGTCACTGTTCCCACGAGAGGAGAAAATATACTAGATCTCATTATCACAAACATGGGGACAAAATGCTCCACACCGAAGTATATCCCTCATTGGTGAGATCTGATCATAAACTAATCTCACTGGAAATCCACATCCCGCCCCGACCCCAAACAAAAAAGACCACAGTGAAGAACTTCTCTAAAGCAAACTTCACACTACTCAAGAATGGTGTGGTATCCTTCAAGGCCCCTGAGCCAGTGGAAACCACCACCCAAGCTCGGAAGCCCTTACAAATGCCTTCTATGAACACCTCCAGGACTGCATGGATCAAGCAATCCCAAATAAAACCAAGACTCTTTCCACAAAGGGCAAACGTCCAGTCTGGTGGACCCCAGCCATTAACAAACTTTACAATAAAAGGAGAAAGCTATTACATGATAGAACAAAATCCATAAAAGGGAAGTCACCCCTGATCATTATTAGTAAAAAAATACGAGCACTCATAAAATCAACTAAGGCCAATTTTGAGAGTAAAATTGCCATGGATTCAAAGGACAATCATAAGGCCTTTTTCAGCTATGTTAGGAACCTGGGTGGAAACTCCCAGATATGCTCAGAATTAGTCCAAAATGATACAAAAATCACTGAACCCACAGACATTGCCAACATACTGGAAGACAGGTTCAGTGCAAACTTCACCCCCCTCCCCTAAAGGAGAGATAACTATCCCAGCGGAGTGTAGCCTCCCAGACATCTCAAATGCACAGGTGAAAGCTGCTCTCTCTAAAGCTAAAAACACAGCATCAATGGGACCGGATGGTGTCCCCGGCTGTGTGCTACACGAGCTAAATGAGGAATTAAACCTGCACATAAGGCAGCTGTTTAATCTCAGCCTTACCACAGGATACGTGCCCAAGGAGTGGCGTAGGGCAACTGTGGTCCCACTCCACAAAGGCGGTGCCTCTATGGACCCTGGTAATTACCGCCCCATAAGCTTAACAAGTCTAGTCTGCAAAGCTATGGAGAGGATCATAATGGAGCTCATAAACAAAGATATAGGGGACTTGCAGACATTGGACCCAACCCAGTTTGGCTTCGTTAAGGGCAGATCATGCCTTTTGAACTTGGTCGACTTCTTCGAAACAGTCACCAAGGCCATTGATGAGGGAAAGGCAGTCCATACAGCCTACCTTGACCTTGCAAAGGCTTCGACACAATACCCCACTCGGGTATTGTAGAAAAACTTACCAGCTTAAATGTAAACCCATATGTCACAAGATGGGTTGCAAACTGGCTTAAGGACAGAACCCACAGGGTTAGAGTTGCTGGCGCTATGTCAGACTCCAAGCCAGTCACAAGTGGTGTCCCACAGGGCTCGGTCCTTGGCCCCTATTGTTCGGCATCTACTTCTCAGAAGTACAGGCCAACATGGGAGGACTTTGGCTGACAAAGTTTGCAGATGACTGCAAACTGGGCCATAGTGGAAAGTGCATTGGACACGGATATCCTTCAGAAGGGACTCACGGAAACAGATAGCTGGTGCCAGAGCCATGGCCTGAAGTTAAACGCCAAAATGTATAGTCATACCCTTCGGGAAAAACAAGGTAACCCCAAGCTACCATATAGGTGGCAATCCACTAAGCACAGAAGAGGTTATCAGGGACCTGGGGACCCAGGTTGACAGTGGCCTTTCTTTTGACACTCACGTTGCTAAAGTGCTTAGAAAGACCTTCTACATTTCCCACCTGATCATGAAGGGATTCACATCCAGATCTAGTGAGGTCATTGTTCCCCTGTACTCTTCACTTATCAGACCAATGATCGAGTACAATGCCCCATTCGGGATGTATCTCACCCGACATCTGCAGCAACTGGAGAGACCCCAAAAGTTCCTCACCAAAAGGATAAAGGGACTCCAAAATCTGTCATATGCTGCCAGATTGAAGAAACTCCAGCTCTATTCAGTCGCATACCGTCTGCTCAGAGGTGACACGTGCCTGACATACAAGGCCATGTCCAACCCGGAATTAATGGACATGCTCCACCTCAAAAAATCCAAATCCACCAAAACCACTAGAGCAAGCGACTTAAACCTTAGCACGGACATAAATAGGACGTGCTGGAGGGATAGATTTATCACTCAGAGACTCCCTATGCTGTGGAATAAAATCCCGGTCCATGTGAGGCAGAGCACCTCGCTGGCTCTGTTCAAGAGAAATCTTGACCTGTGGATGGGAGATCGTAGGTTTACCCCGGGAATCATCTCTGTGTCACTGCTGGACAGAGGCACAACAAACTAATGGGCACAGTATTTTTTCATATAAGGGGTGGTGTAAGCCACAAAACTTTGGGCTAGGCTTATAAATGCCTTAGGGCAGATAGCCTAGTATAAACCTATGAACCTATGAACCTATAACCATTTTCATTCATAATATTTCACAGTGAAACAGAGATATGGATCTACTTGTATTATTTTTCCCATGGTGCATTGCACAAAATCAGTCTCTTTCACAACTTAGCCCTTGCTGTTCCTCCTATCTGTCTTCTACTTCCACTGAACTCACAGTAGCCCAGATTTGAAATCCTTATATTATTTGTCTCTATATCATGAAATGACATTGGCAAGTTCTTTAATACAACCATCTCTTCCTCTGCATTAGTAAATGTCAACATTCTATCTACAAAATACAATCAATATAGAGTTCACATTATGTAGGTTTATAGGTTCATAGATTAGTACTAAGCTAACTGCCCTTGTGAGCCATTTTAAGCCTAGGCAATTATCCCTTGTGAGACTCAAACCCTGCACCTTGTCATAATTTACATTCCCTATCAGCATATGAAAACTATTGCTTTTCTTGAAAGGTTGCATGTGTATAATAAGACACATTTTGCAGTTACAGAAATATTTTCCTTGGTTGTGACACTTATCACAACACCATTGTTTTCATGCATCATCACAAGCTACACCAAAATAACTCTTAAGTTTCTCATATGACCTCACTGACACAGTCAGTAGCAACAAATATATTTTTCAGTTCCTAATGACTTTCTGAAGGCTGTCCAATGCACCATGTTGCTTTTCATAAACTCTAATCAGACCAGATCTTCTTCATCATCAAGCACGCTAGTCAAATTCATATTGTTTCTACAAATCTCATCCTGCATTGCAGTTAATAGTCCTACATATCTTCTAAGGGATCCTTGTTTCTTCCATTTTATTTTATGCTTCAATATCGATTGCTTGCTAAATATCATTGCAACCTGTTGATCATACAAAATTTGGTATGATCAATGCAGACTACTTGTAGTTTCCTTATATAGCTTGACAATAGCCCCAGTAAGTGCCATCATCAAGCTTTCACCTCTTCCAAACCCCTCATTTTTTCTTTGATGTTCCATCAAATCATTTTTGGAGAGGGGGTTGCTTCAGCAGTCTGCTGTTGTAGCTACTCCTTCTGATTTTTATCATTCCACTTTTCATCTGCAATCATATTCTTAGTAAATGTCTCAGTAGTTTTAGCTACAATTGAGTGACAATGCCTTAACACTTTCACATAAAATAACCTTATGTACTTACACAAAATAACTTTAACTGCCAAATATATTGTGGACCAAGGAGGACAACCAACCTCATCAAGATTCATATGATTTCCCTCACAACAGGTTGTAGTTTTTTTAATTTAGATTTTCAGCCCCAGCAGTGGCTATTGAATTACTTAGTACAGGTTTTGATTCTCACATTTGGCAGTGCAGTTGTACAGTGGTTAATGTTAATGCCTCACAGCAAGAGGTTCTCCAGTTACATTCTCAGCTGGGGTGCCTAGTATGTGGAGTTTACATGTCCGCCCTGCATTCACATGGGTTTCCTCTGGGTGCTCCGGTTTCCTCCCACATTCCAAAGACATGCATCTGGAGAATTTCTCCACGGCCTCCATTGAAAATAATCTCTATCCTATTTGGACTTTTCTCATCAACAATTGTTAAATAAATAAATGAATAAATAAATATATTTGAAGAGAAATGAACTAGGCTTAAAATTGTCCAGAAAGGCAGCTAGCCCAGTACTTACCTAAAAGCATGATTTCCCAAAAGGACTTAAAGCTAAGTGGTTGAGTCAGTGATCCAAGTTTAGTAAGGGAGTCCCTACTGACATTTGATGCATGGCAATCACTCCAGTCTCCATTAACATAAAAGTAAATGGCACATGCAACTGTACAAAAAGGGGAGATGAAACAGTCAGAACACGGTCTTACTGCTCAGTAGGCATGGTTTGCCTGCATTTAATTACAATTTAAATACAAGTAGCAGCAATGGTGAGTGAGAGTTAGGATAGAATTTAAAGTCACAGACCAGATGTGAAAGTAACCTAACCACTAGTATCTGAAAACCTACACTCCTAGTCTTGCTATATGTTTTGCTCCTCAAACATAATTTTTGTAGCAATGTGTTTTGTAGGTAGCATTCAGTTAAGTAGTATCTTGTTTCACCATAAGTACATTTAAGGTATTATGACGTATAAGTACTCCATGGGGAACAATTACAGCATTTGCTGGAGAGAATTAGATTTCGGATAATTGGTTTCAATGAAATGGACTCCTTCTACCAATAGACTATTTCCATCATAGACTTATTTTTACTCCTTTTACATCCTGCAGTTATTACATAGTATTTGATAATCACTCATGCTCAATATGGCAGGGTTAACTTACAATTTGTTACTTTATATTTCCTACAAAGAAATAATTTTGACAGTTTTTGTTTATTTTTAGTGGTATACAGTTATACAGATACAAGACCTAAATCCATTTCCAGCTATGATATCAAACTAGGCAATACTGTCTGCTGCCAATGCCACAAAAGTGTTTCTCAAAGATTCTTCTCTCTTTGGAGTTAAATTTTAACTGACAGATAGTCAAAATGATGTCCTTAGATCACACGCCCATGAATCCATTCTGCTCTATATATCATCTAACTCTCTTTATCAGCATACAAGTGGGGTCTGAATGGGGAGATGAAAAGTCAGCAAGCAGAGGAGAGTAGTAGTGCAGAAATTGCATTCATCCTCAAGTCTTGGTGAGTACCTTCATGAGTTGGACTCTATTTTCACAAAATCTCACCAAGGCGACACTGATATAGAGACTGTATTTATACAGCATATATCATGGACAGAAGTAGGTCAAAAACTAAAAAAGATAGCTGAGTGCACAAGACCCAGGATAAAAAGGTGCCCAATCCTGGTAGGCACACTGGTGCCAGGACTGGAAAAAATACGGAAACATTCCTACAATGGGGCCAGGCCCAGGGGGAGGATAGTTCCCCCATTGTAGAAGGAAGTAGCAGTCCACAAAAATCACAAAAACTGATAGGCCAAAAAAGAGCCATAAAGACGATAAAGTGGACTATTGCGGATAAGAAAGAAATTGTATATTGTTACTATTATGCAAAAAGCCCAGAATTTCCAGACACAGGATATATAATTGATTAAGAGAGAAATTAGAGGAAAGAAAAATACTTAGGTTCATAGGTTCATAGGTTTATACTAGGCTATCTGCCCTAAGGCATTTATAAGCCTAGCCCAAATTATTGTGGCTTACACCACCCCTTATATGAAAAAATACTGTGCCCATTAGTTTGTTGTGCCTCTGTCCAGCAGTGACCCAGAGATGATTCCCGGGGTAAACCTACGATCTCCCATCCACAGGTCTAGATTTCTCTTGAACAGAGTCAGCGAGGTGCTCTGCCTCACATGGACCGGGATTTTATTCCCACAGCATAGGGAGTCTCTGAGTGATAAATCTATCCCTCCAGCACGTCCTATTTATATCCGTGCTAAGGTTTAAGTCGCTTGCTCTAGTGGTTTTGGTGGATTTGGATTTTTGAGGTGGAGCATGTCCATTAATTCGGGTTGGACATGGCCTTGTATGTCAGGCACATGTCACCTCTGAGCAGACGGTATGCGACTGAATAGAGCTGGAGTTTCTTCAATCTGGCAGCATATGACAGATTTTGGAGTCCCTTTATCCTTTTGGTGAGGAACTTTTGGGGTCTCTCCAATTGCTGCAGATGTCGGGTGAGATACATCCCGAATGGGGCATTGTACTCGATCATTGGTCTGATAAGTGAAGAGTACAGGGGAACAATGACCTCACTAGATCTGGATGTGAATCCCTTCATGATCAGGTGGGCAATGTAGAAGGTCTTTCTAACCACTTTAGCAATGTGAGTGTCAAAACACTTCTGCAAGAAAAACTGTCAGAAGCCTCAAATGAAAATTTGTGTTCATTAATACAACAGATTTGTGAAAAACAGTATATAGATCAAGAAACCTTAATGTGTTTGGAAAAAGAAGCATATGAGGAAGTGTGAAAATATAAACAACAAAACCAAGAGCTATTTGAAAAGTATAAAAAAGAAATATGGACATGGGAAAGAAAGAGAGATTTGATATGGTGCAATATTTATGCAAACTAGAAAGCCAAATTAGTAAATGTAAAGAAATCAGCCTCAAAGTATTTGAAGAGAAATACAGGCAAAGGCATCTGGATATGGAAAATTTTACAATAAAAAATAATATCACAAAGACGGAACGGAAAAAAGAAGATTAGTAAAGAAGAAGTTAAAAAAATAAAAGCTGAAGTTATGGAGTGGCTGCAAAGTGAAGAATTTGATGTAGAAGATCTAACACAGGTTGCATCACAGCAGGATGGAGTGAGTCCCCAAAGCAGGGAGAAACAGGAACATCAGGAAACATCTGAAGAAGAAATATGGACATGGAAAAAAAAGGAGATTTAATATGGTGTAATATTTATGCAAAGGAGAAATCAAAATTGACCAATATAAAAAGAACAGCACCAAAGATATTTGAAGAGAAATATAGGCAAAGGAATCCAGATATGGAAAACTTTACAATACAAAATATAAGAAGACAAAGAGGAAAAGTATTAAAGGAAATTAGAAATGGAGAAGTTAAAGGAATAGGAACTGAGGTTATGGAGTACCTGCAAAGTGAAGGATTTAGTGTAGAAAATCTAATTCAGAAAGCACCACAACAGGATAGGGTAATAGATATCCAAATTAAGGGGAAACCAGTGGAACAGGAAGCAATTGGTCATGTGCCATATGAAGATAATTTGGAGCCTTCTACAGCAAACCAGTATACATGTTCACTTGAAGCTAGACAGCAGGGGAAGGAACAGGAAACTGTGGAAACTCTGATGCAGTCAATGCAGTCAATGTTGAGGACTGATAGGCCAGTGAGTTCCCATATGATAGAGCAACAGACAGCACAGGATGAAATTGATGAGACTGTGTCACAGGAAGATGCTATAGAACCTTTTATAGAATGCCTACAGGACTTGGAAAACAAGGGATGTGCCCTCAACTTGTTTTAATAGACATGGACAGATATATCAAGATCAATGAAAGAAATAGACTGCAGAAGGTTAGTAAAACCCAAAAAGTCAGAAGTCTGATAAAACAAATGAACACAGTAATTAGGACTGTTCATACAGATCCATGCAATATAACAGAAGTAAATATTATATATTACTGTGCAGCTAAATTAATAACTGATAAAACTCAACCACAAGAACACAGGGTAGTGAGGGAAACGAAAGGGAGAAATTGAATACCATCATGGAAATATCAAATAGAGAAAATTATAAAGCAATTAAGACAAGAAGTGTCACTGTTAGAAGACTATAGAAAGAAAGATAGATGTGATAAAAGCAATGCGTAGTATTAGAACAGACCAGGATCTATCATGTACTATTGCAAATAAACTAAAGATTTCAGCGCAAGCAGAAAAACTTAGAAGATAAACAGATAAATATAAAGGAAAAGTGCAAAATAAGCAATTCATTGATGGCCCAAAAAGGTTTTATAGAGAACTGGGAAATAAGGTAAAAGGAATTGAAAAACTGTCAAAAAAAGAAGAAATGGATACATTTTGGAGAACTATCTATGAAGATCCTGTAGAACATAATGAAGATGCTAAATGGCTAGAAGAAGTAAAAGAAAGAATAAGAAATGTAAAGGTACAGGATATGAAATGGAAGGAAGTAACAACTAGATAGAGTGAAACAAAGTTAAGAAAAGCCTTTAACTGGAAAACCCCAGGCCCAGGTGCAGTACCTAACTTCTGGTTAAAAGTATTAACATCTTTGCATGAAGATTTAACTATGAGTAAGAACTGTTTATATGCACACCCCGAACAGACACCAACCTGGCTAACAACAGGAAAAAACAATGCTCCTACTTAAGAGTGAACCTGCAACCTACCCTAAGAATTATAGACCAATAACTTGCCTTCTGACGACGTATAAACTATACACGGGAACTGATGCCGACAGAATTTATAGTCATTTAGAAGAAAACTCAATTATGGCAGTAGAACAAAAGGGCAATAAAAAAGTCATATGGAACAAAGGATCATTTGTTGTTTAATAAAGACATAGCGGAGAAGTGTATAAAGGGGAAGAATCTAAGTATGGCATGGATTGACTGCAAAAAAGCATTTAATAGTATCCCACACTCATGGATAAAAGAGTGCTTAAAAATGTATAAGATACAACCTACATTGATCAACTACATTACAATGACCATGAAACAGTGGCAGACCACTTTGCAATTAAGCCATAATAAAGGACAAATTGTTATCCCTAAAAGTTCAAAGGCGGATATTCCAGGGTGACTTTCTGTCACCGTTACTATTCTGCCTTGCCCTTAATTCATTAAACTGTTTACTTAACAGCTTAAGCCATGGCTATAATCTGGCTCCTAGAAAACAACAAAGTGTAAATACTTCTCACCTTCTCTTTGTCTATGATTTAAAACTGTATAGCTCATCAGATGAGGAACTGAAAGCACAATTGCAAGGTGTCAAAACTTTTTCAGATGATATAATAATGTCATTTGGTCTTGATTAATGTGAAAAAGTAACCTTTAAAGCAGGGAAACTGCAATGCCAGGAATACATCAGTTTGGGACAAGAATGTGATATAAAAGAACTTGAGCAAGAAGGAGTATATAAATATTTGGGAACTGATGAAGGATCAGCAATAAAACACAAACAAATGTGAATAAAATTTAGCAAGGAATACTTCAGAAGACTTAAATTAATCCTGCAAACAGCACTGACATCTAGGAACAAAATCCAACCTTTAATTTGCTCTTCCTGTCCTAGCTTACCGTTTTGGAGTTATTGACTGGCCCCCAAAATGTGTTAGATAGATTAGGCAGGAAAACAAAAAGGATGCTTCATGCTCACCAAATGATTTAAAAAAATCACTGCATTCCAAGATTATATATTCCACGTTCCAAAGGAGGGATGGGTCTCTTTGAAACTGATTATATGTATAGATCTGCAATTGTGGGTCTCCACACATATCTGCTGACCTCACAAGATCCAAACGTAGTGAAAGTTATGAAACATCAGGAGAATAAATCTAAGATCACTTCTCTGCTTAGTCTAGCAGAAGTTTATCGGCGTCAAGCAGGAATGGAAATCAAACCAGAAGTAGGTAAAAATAAGGCAACACCTGAATGTGCCAAAAAACAAAAGAAAGAATATGATGGTGAAGGATCAGATGAGAAGGCAAGAAATGTGGAAAAAGCATAAATATAGTTGCAAGTATAAAAAACTTCTGGAAGAACCTCATGTTGATCAGGAACAAACACAGGAATGGTTAAGGAGAGGCAAATTCAAAGCAAGAGATGAAAGGTTAATATTGGTGGCCCAAGATAGTGGGTAGCATACACACTGATTTATAAAGTCCATTGAACATGTGGGAGAAACAGACAAATGTAGGTTTTTTTAAAAGCAAATTGGAAACAGTTGCACAGCTCATTGCTAGCTGTGACATACTAATGGTAGAAAGACTGTATACTGAAAGGCATAGTAATGTGGCAAAACTGTTGCACTGGTGATTGTGCAAATATTATGGTATTGAAGTGGCTGAAAAACACTGGAAACATGAGCTACAAAGCATCACAGAAAATGAAGAAATCTACATCACATGGGATCATCCATTACCAACAATTCAAAAATAGATGCCAGAAAACTGGACATAGCGGTCCAAAAAAAGAAGACAAGAGTGGCATTGATCATTGAAACTGCCACACCCAGTGACTACAGTGTCTTGCATACAGAGAGACATAAAGTCATAAAATATCAGGATCTGCAGGCAGAAATGAGAGCAATGTGAAAGAAAGATACCCAGATAGTTCAAATAATAATTGGAACAATGGGTCTTATAAAAAAGAATTTAAAATCGCATTTAGATATGTTACCAATACATGTAACTCCATGCAAACTGCAGAAGAGTCATTATGGGCACATTGCAGGTGCTGCAAAGAGCACTACTGGCTGACATCAAAGAGTGAAACAGTACTAATTTCATGAACTTTAATTGTACTTTGACTTAGGAATGGGGTCCATTCCTATCATGGTATTAAAAACCCAAACGACTTGGAGAAATTAAAAAAGTATGCAACCAAACATTGGAGCACACTGCCAACAGATATTAGAAATAGCAAGACTCCTCATGAGCACCACAGTTAACTAAAAAGATTTGTAAAACAAAGATCCAATCTACCCTGTCCTAACACGCATCTACCCTCCTTCATACCACAACTAATTTTATCATTTTATGTCCGAAAACCATTAACAAGTGTTTCTTGTTATATAGTTTGTCAGATCTATAATCTAATATGTTAGCTTTGTAATTATTCTACCATTTGAATACAAGTGTGCCATTTCTCACTCTAAGTATCTTACTGTGTAAATGGTGACATTCTTTTCTATTATATCTTTTTATTTATATACTACTATGACTTATGCAATATTATATAATCACCAGAAACATACATTTTGATTAACTTAGTTTAAAAATGTTTTTGTATTCATGTTTAACATTGTAAATGGAGACTGTGGCTGAAATGGATCCCTTTGTGATCAACAACTACCTCAGTTAAGAAAAGAGCAAATAAATAAATAAAATAAGCAAATAAAATCTAAGCACGCACCTTTCCCATATTGTAAAACATTAATGGGCTGCTATTCATGGGATGCATGTCATTGTTCAAAAATAAAATGATCCACTCCAAAGAAATGCAGTCAGGATGACCCATGTTAAGCCCTGTATAGGCTAGCATATATTGCTATAAGTAAAGGGAATAAAGGGAATGTGCCCAGCCTTCGTAACATCATCTTGTAGCAGCAGAAGGGTCCAGGTGCTGGTAGGCATGATTCTAACCAAAGAACCCCTAATGTCCTGGCATGCAGTATATGGCCAATAGGTTAGACAAATGTAGATTGAGTCCAGCAGTAGTTTATTGTTGCATTCTAAGGGCATCTGATATACCACCCCCAATCTTCTGCAAATTGTTAAAATGGCTCACAAAATAGCCAAGAGCAGTTCATAGTTATCCAAGAGGTACTGAAGGCTGCATGATTTATTGGAAGGATTGCTTACCTTTGAACCAAGTTAACTTCATCTAAATTAACCTTCCAATCCTCTTTGTGTTAATTTCTATGCTGTTCCATATGCCAGACAATAATATTTGGTGTGCTCATCTACATAAATCTTTAGCTACTCACTACTATTGCTTCTTCTTCTTCTTCTTAATTTTGTAGCTATCATTCTGTATCAAACCTCACAGCGAAGCATACTCAGCAATAAGTCTTCTGCGCTAACAAAACTCTTTTAGCTTAACTGGTGCTATCATCTCTAACTGTAAATGACAAAGATATTTTATATATATATATGTATATATATATATATATATATATATATATATATACATATATATATATATATATATATATATATATATATATATATATACATATATATATATATATATATATATATATATATATATATAAAAACTCAGTAAGCTGATGCACTCCTGCAGGTTGGGCTACTGAGTTTGATTTCTGTGTTTCTGCATAGGTAACTCATTACCAGACAGCTCTGTACACATACAGATGCCTGATTTGTTACTTGTCTGTATTCATATATATATTGTAATATTCCACGCCAACCTTTTATGCCATGATTATCAGTGATAACAGATAACGCTTACTCATTACTTTTAACTATGCATGTTAGGAAGATGACAGTCAGCAACAGCATGGAGCCTTTTAGAAACATACTTTATTTCCTAAGATGAGTTATCCCTTTTGTAGTATAGCTCACTCTGCTATATATATCTCTTAAGTGTCAAGCATTAGGATATATTTTACCAAACAAGGAAAATGAATAATTCCAAACTGCAAAATGATTATCTAAATTATACATTCATAATATTCTGTGAAATTCTACAACCAATGGCAATATCAGCTGCACTATTCAGTTCTATGTTGCAATATTCTAAACCTCTTGACTTGTATTATACTATTTCATTACTTTTGCCAATTTGTTGCAGTTAGGATTTCATACTTAGGTGATGAAATGTTAAGCAACACAGGGTGTGTGTGTGTTATACTGCTCAGTAACACAATTCCTAATGTGAGTTGGAAAATAGGGCAAAGTAATGTGTGTCAACCTGCCCCAGGAGTGTTTGTTATTGCTCCATAACATTGTTTACCAGAATAATTAATTTTTATACAACAGCACATTGTTAATGAGTGTTGTTTAACATGACTATTGTAATATTTTGCAATATCTTCACTCTTTTGTAACCAGTAATGTGCAATCTCTCTCTTTCAGACTATAGTGACTGTTATATGAAATCCACACTTATAAATGATTTCCTGCTTTTAAACTCAGTTCCTCGGTATTACTACTGTTTGACACTGATCGACCCGATCTTGTTACACAGACACAGACCATAATCAGCTTTATTTGTCAGGATTAGTCAAAGCAGAAATATTTGCAGACTACTATCCTCAGAGCAGTACATTAACAGGAATGACAGTATTCTTTCCAGGAAAGAGGGAATCTGTTTATGTCAACATAATGGAGCTGATGTTACTTAATCTGCTGTTCTCTGACTCACCCTTGAGCCACCATTGATGGATACTCATCATATCAGCCACCAGTTATTCCACAGATAAGTGCCATGTTTGCAGATAAAGCTAAATAAACCAGTCATAGGACAGCAGCAACCTGTATCTGATAATGTATGTGTGAGAACAAGAGGCTCTTCTAAAAAAATTAGGAGGTAAAGCAAGGTAGGTAATCAAAAACAGAGTTCAATCTGCCTGAGTGGACAACAGAGAAAGATATTCATTCTGCTATGTAACAAAGAAGTTAGCAAATACTCATAATTGCTTAACAAGTACTAAGCATTTATTCAGTCATAAGTGCTCATCGAGTATTTAGTTCATAAGTTTTGTATAAATACTCACAGAGTACATAGTTGTTAAGTGTTTATTTAAAGTGAGATGTCAGGTACAGTTAGTAGCCAGCTGCATTTTCAGTTATATAGTCTGCAATATCTAATAAAAAGCTACCTCATTTGACACATTTTCTGCAAATTCTGTGGCAAAGTGTAGCACCGTACTCCATAGTGCAACTGTTAAGATTTCACTCATGAGTAGAGATGCATGCATCCACAGATAAGTGCCATATTTGCAGGTAAAGCTAAATAAACCAGTCATAGGACAGCAGCCACGTGTATCTGGTACATTTTCAATTATATAGTCTGTAATATCTAATAAAAAGCTACCTCATTTAACACATTTTCTACAAATTCTGTGGCAAAATGCAGTACCGTACTCTATAGTGCAACTGTTAAGATTTCACTCATGAGCAGAGATGTATGCAATGCACACTTTGCCTGCATGTTATATTCCACTGACCACAACCCTGCATTAATCCCATCAGTCAGTTATATCTCCCATGGGTCCTCTAAGAACCAGGATATAGGATCCATGTGCTGGACTTTGTTAGTTTAGAGAAAATAATTACTAAATGAGCAATTACTTTAAGGTTCCCAGCAGCGGGTTTATGGTTGTTTATTGTTTATGCAGCTGGCTACTAACTGTACCTGACATCTCACTTTAAATAAACACTTAACAGCTATGTACTCTGTGAGTATTTATACAATACTTATAAACTAAATACTTGATGAGCACTTATGACTGAATAAATGCTTAGTACTTGTTAAGCAATTATGAGTATTTGCTCACTTCTTTGTTATATAGCAGAATGAATATCTTTCTCTGTTGTCCACTCAGGCAGATTGAATTCTTTGCTTTACCTCTTAATTTTTTTAGAAGTGCCTCTTGTTCTCCCACATACATTTGTTAAATTTGTAGGACCTTTGAAATGTAAAGCAATACTTTATCTCATGTTCCCTTACCCTTTTTTTTCTAGGAAACAAGCTTGGCTTGTAAAAACTGATTATTCTGTTCTGGAGCTTGGCAGCTGCATTCTTGGCCTTTGCTAGAGCAACACTTGCAGTTTCCCAGTTTTAACATGCGCTTCCAGATTGCTCCTCATTCCCCTGAGATTTCTGTTTCTGATTTCATGCTATTGCTATAAAAGCTGACTTTTGAAGCTAAACCTTCAATTAATATCAGCTGTTTTAACCTATGGCTTTGGTTACATACGGACTTCAAAATGATGACAACTTTTGATAAGAAAAAGTAATGTGGTTTTTATTCAGTGGTGTTTTTAATGTGGGTAGACATAAATTAAAGAAATACAGTAGCTAAATCTTTACTCAGGCTTACTGAAAATGAACTGTGAAGTAATCACTTCCTACAGGATTTTTTATGACAAGGTTTTTGTTAATGCATAGCTGTCCTAAAGCCATACATGTGACACAAACATCATTAACACTGCATTACTGATTCAGCATTCTCTAAACATATTTTCAGATAAAAAAGTAGGCAGACAGCTTAATCACTTCAAAGAAAGTATTAGTAATGTGCAACAATTATGAATAGCATCCAAACAAAAAACAATATCGACAAACAATAATGAAGCAGATAAATAGCCCTAGATTTACGTTTGTTAAAATGAAAACTTGAGAAAACACTGTATAATTAATATCAAAAACATTGTTCAATTAATTTTCAAACTTAATAAAATTCATAAGTTGTATAACAGGAAAGATGTTATGATACAAACATTTGTGTTGTTTTGTTGCAAAGACATATGATAGTGACGCTGCTCAATTTTCAGATTTTTTTTTACTTGTTTTGATGTCCTGACATTCACCACAAACTGAATAGAAAAGGAATCCTATTTCTCAGAAGTTCAATTTACTGAATGCAGTTTCAGTCAGAAAAATGTATTAAACCTGCACTATATTAATTAGAAACAAATATTTTTTTCTGGAGGGGGATAAATCTCCCTCCTGTCCAACATCACCATGAAGTCAGCCACCCCCCCCCCTGCATTCCTAGTACTAGACTAATTGGCCTCAGGATTACTGCACTGTAGGGGTCAGCTGAAATTCCTCGGGAAGTAACCCATTTCAGAAATAAGATTTCTACAATACTTGTAAAGAATTACAAGTTGGACAACTGGTGTTTTCAAGAAATTATCTGACTCTGAAGGAGAAAGATTTGAAATGCTACCGATGTTCATATCCTAACATGTCACTTATATAAAATCTAAATGACTGCAGTATTGTTAGGCATTGCCTTGTATGTACCTTTAGCTGATTATTGTCACAGTATTTTTGTTATGACACAATGCCCAGAGTAAGATCGAGCAGCTCTTTGTTTTCCCCACCATCACCATCCATTTTAATCAGTAATCTACATATGAACTCAGTTTTATTATTTTCATTCATTATTCCTGAAACTGTGTATATGGCCTCTAGTTTCCCTTTATCTGTGTCTTGTCTGCTACAAGATTTGCATTACTACATAGCCTATAAATTCATTCTTTTGCCCTTTCTTTATGATTTGAAGTATCTCTTCTTCTTCTTTCGGCTTTTCCCGGTTAGGGGTCACCACAGCGGATCACCTGTCCGCTCATGATTGGCAGTGGAGTTTTACTGTGTTGAGTTGCCAGCCCAGTGACCAACCTTCCACAGGAGGCACACACATGCACACTCTCATGCCTAGGGCCAGTTTAGAGTGTCCAATCCACCTACAGCGTGTCTTTGGGATGTGGGAGGAAACCAGAGCACCCAGAGGAAACCCACACGACCACAAGGAGGGCAGAGAAAAACCCACGCGACCACAGGGAGGACATGCAGACTCCACATAGAAGGCACCCCAGCCAAGGATTGAACCAGAGAACCTCTTGCTGTGAGGTGACAATGCTAACCGCTGCACCACCGTGATCACCCTTATGATTTGCAGTATGTAATTTCTTAAAATGATTAGGTTTTGTTCATGGTAATAGGGTTCAGTATTTCAGTGTTAATTGCTATGTCTAGCTACCCATTCCCTGATATTACCTGCACATCATCCTTGTATGCCAGCAGTAAGTCATTCCTATTTCTACCCCACTGTTATGCATACTGATATTCTCTCTGCCTTCATTCCTGAAATTAAAGTTAGTAATTACCTTTATTAAAATGATGAGAATCTACTGTACATGAGCAATGTAGTATGGTACATAAAACAAGTTTACAAGTTCATAGGTTCCATCTTCGAGTTTACAACCTACTGCCCTCCAAGAAAGTTGATTTCCATGTCATGGTGTTCAAATGTGGTTACCCAGAAACAATCAAGAGTGTTATCAGGAATGTGAGAAAACATTATAAGCATTTTCACCAAACAAAGACCTTTTTCTGAAGTAAATGGTAGGCGTACTGTAAGTACTTCAGACATCTCACACACAACTGACTCTAAGTTCTAAATGCAATGCATTGTGGGATGCATAGTGTCTTAAAATTACAATGTTATACAATACTATTAAAGTGGCAATGGCAATGGTACTCTTTTACAATATACATGACCTGTAGCAGCACTGCTTCACTTATCAGTACACTAAGTTTGTAAACTTCGGCATATTAAGTTACTCAGTGTCCATTTCCAATTTTACATTTGGGAATAGTCCAAAAAAATGGTGTCCAGTACAGATCCCTGAGGGATGCCACAGGCAACTCATGTCAGGATAGGAAAGTAACTCCCTGCCTCAATTTGATGTGTTCTTTTCCTTAACCATATTTTACTTGGTGAACTATATATGGCTTAATATCTAACACATTCAGCTTGACAGTGACTACCTTATGTGGAGTAATGTAGAATGTCTTTGCACAGTCAAGATAAACAGCATAGACTGTTATCATTCACAGTGTGTTTCTGTTACTGCTTCAAAGACTGGCATGATATTCAAAAGGCAGGTCATCCCTTAACAAATGCATACCATTCCTTATCTAACCAAAGAAGGTCTGTACATTCATTTTGGATAAGTTCTATAATGGATGGAGCCATGATTTTGCCTAGAGTATTGGCCTGGTTGGTGCATCTAAAATTGCTTGGATCTGACACATTCTTGTAATGCCCAATAAATTAACAAACCATTCAGTAACAAAGTGAGCATTGAGTTTTAATATTAAAAGAGAATGATCGTTTTAGTACAAATTTGATATAATAACGTTTAATCAAAAGGATACATGTTATGCAAACAAGCTTTACAAACTTGTTGAGTAGTAGATTTCTATAGTGCAAAGTATCACAGGAATCACAAGCAGATACTAACGTCATTGTTTAGTCAGAATCTATACTCAACTACAGTAGTATTTTCTGCTGTAGTGTGTGTGTGTGCAGTTACATTGCACTATTAAACAGAAATGTTGCTTCTTTGCATTTTATTCTTTATTACTAAATTGCAGTTGAGGCCAACACAGGAGCAATCTGCTTTATCATAGGTAAATGATTTTTTCACATTAAGTTCCAGATTTTGAATGGCAAAGCTACAGAGTTATGGAGGGGAGCAGTCCTCTATAGATGTATAGGTGCTTCCCCTTTCTAAGTAGTTGTGTTAACATATAAATAATAGTGACTGTGAAGGTGGGATGATATGCTGTGCATCTCCATTGCAGACCCACTACTCAAATCATGTTAATGCACTAAGAGAAGGGAATAATTACTATACCCACCTGAAGGTGATGGCCAAGAACCCCAGAATGCCCTTAGTATTCACGACTAGCACCAGCTACATTGGAATAATTCAATAGGAGAGCAGAGAAGCTGGAAGACCCAACATAGACATGGGAGTCTGGTAAGAAGGCTGAAGAACGAAGCAAGGGAGCAAAAAGCTAAAAAATATATATATATATAGATATATATATATATATAACATATATATATATATATATATATATATATATATATATATATATATCATATATATATATATATATATATATATATATATATATATATATATATATATATATATATATATAAAATTGTATCACTGCACTGAAAGTCCATTTCACTGACACCCATTTCACTGAGACCAAATTACCTAAAGTTCATTTCACCTAAAATTCATTTCACTGACAAGTAGTAGTCTAAGGCAAGTCAAAGGTATATGCCCTTTCCCCCACTGTAGTGTGATCCTGGTGTTAGTATATATAGTTAGGTGGGGTGTGGGGGGCACAACCCCCCACATTGGGGGGTGTGTGTAGCATAACACCCCGCTTCATTTGGTTTTCTGTTGTCTGGTTTTGTTTTACATTATTTGGTAAAACTCAACCAGGTAGAGTACTACTTGTCAGTAAAATGGACATCTCTCTGGAACATGCCTTTCAAGAGAAAGCTATTTTGGCACCTGTTTTATAGTATGATTAATAACATATGTCCTTTCCAAAAAACATACATGTGCTGCTCACTTCAATGTATATAAAATAATTGGATACCTCATGTGTTTGCTTTGTAGGAACTCAACAAATACATGCTGATTGTGTATTTTCTCTTAAATATTTTTCAGGCTTAAAGATATGCTTAAGGGAGGGTTGTTATATTAGAACATAGATGTCAGCCCTTATTTATAATATCAGTCTATGCAAAATAAAATTAGCTTCTTGTCCAACTGTCTGAAATCCTACATAATAAATACTCAATTGTAATGAGAAGTCGTTGTAAACACATTTATTTTATACTTATATAAAGGGACAACACCATCATGCCAACAGTGAGACTTGAACTTATTAATCAGACTAACACAGGAATATAATCTTTTTGATCCTCAAATTACACTTCACCTAAAAGGGAGATATTTCACCTTTTTCTCATCATTTCACTGAACCTGGTCAAGAGCATCCATGAAATTTTAGCTTGAATATAATTCAGAAATGAGATCTTGTTTTCTGTATTTTTGTCCCTCCTTTCCATCATTGGTACTAGAGATAGGCACTGTAACCACAGGGGAAGGGGCAGTGAGAGCCCACACACATTCAACAGCTGACCAGTGTGACCTGAAACTGCTCTCGGAGTAGGGATTACATGGGAACACTTGCACTGGCATTTCTGAGCTAACTGTAAACTCAGTCAGACAGAAAAATGTGACTTGAGTAATAAATCATCTTTTTCCAGCTGCCCAAGCTCACAGTTACCTTGGAAATGCATATGCAAGTGTTTTTGAAGATTACCAATCAATTACTTTCCTCAAGAATGTTGGGCAAACACAGAAATACCAGGGGAATGAAGGTTCAAAACCAGGGACATCTTTTAAACATTATATGTTCATTTAACATTTGAATAGAATAGGTTTGCATCAACATGCATTTTCTGAATAACAGAAAAGTCAAACATTAATGGCTGGCATTAGTTTCCTGACTGTAATCCTACAAACTCTGGACAAAGCCACAATTAATGGGGGAGGATATAGGGACAACATCAGGGACAGATTTTAAATGTTCCTCTAATAAACTTAGAAAGCTGCTAGAATAACAGGTATTGCATTAACATGAGACTCAAATGTCTCATTATTTAGTGGGTAGAATCCTCAGTGTTTTGTCAGAAAACCACAAACTTTATGAAGAAAAGACCAAAAGTATTACGCAATGATCTGGACATTCTGCAAAATCCTGGAGAGTTGAAAGGTATGATCCTGATTGATTTTCTATAAAATAAAACATTTTATGAGGTGCAGGACAAAATATGAGCAAAACCAGGGGGTTTCCACAAAATTTTGGGCTTGATATTTTATTTATTTACTGATTGCTATTTGTTTACCCAGTAAGTGAGCTGGTCAATTGACTATTCATCCACAACCCAGGATCAATAGTATTATGTGCATTCTTATACAATCAGCAGTTATGCTCTGCAATCCATCCAACCACTTTTTGGCATTTTTCACATAGGGCAGGAGATGTCACTTCAACAGTGGCAATCTAGAACCAGTGTTGACACCACCGGGTGGCTAGCCCTGCCTTTGCTGTTATTTCATATCACACACACACACACACACACACACACACACACACACACACACACACACACACACACACACACACGCGCGCGTGCGCTCATACTCTACAAGTAAAGTTTAATTTCCATAACATGGAGCTGACCTGCATGTTTCTTGTCTTTCACCCACAGAGTACTATGATAGGCTTTGGGTCTCCTAAATCCTGTTTTAGTCAGAATTTTCCACAGGGGTTCATTTTACTGGAGCTGGACTGACATCCAATATAGTAATCATTTTGCTGTATTAAATTACTCATTCATTCTCTTACACCCACGTTATGGTATTCAAGATCATTATGGGTGTAGGCAGAGATTTCCTGAAAAATCTATGGTAGTAAGCCATAAAAACAGTTTAGATTCATAGATTCATAGATATTCCAAGGAAAACAAATCTTATTTTTAAGACCAACAAATTTTATGAATATTCACACCTTTTCAGTACTCTTACTTACTGCATCCAGTCACTAGTTTATGTTTTAAGTAAGGCAGTGAATCATACTCTTAACTTGTAGGGAATATTTATTCCAAAGGTTTGGGAGGTGCTGCCTTAGAAGCGTGCCTCTCCACTATGTTGTATCTATCTGCTGGTGAACATTTAGGACCCTGGTTGCTCTAGTAGTGGTGGAGATACTAGATTTGTGGAAAAACAGGAGGTCCAGGACAACTGGATCTCTAATGGTGCAGTAAGCAAGACGTAAGACACTGAATAACGGGATAGAGCTTCCAGCATATCTTAGTGGCTCAGGAACATTAGGCCTGTGATCATTTTGGTTTGGAACTTTGGGATCTTGCCAATTTTTTGATAGGATTAATGAGATAAACCCAAACAGTGCACTGTACTCAGTAATTGTCCTGGTCAGTGCTGAATATAAGGGTTGATTTCTTCTGTAGACTGTAATGATATTCCTTTGGCAATTAGGTAGGCAAAATAAAAGGATTTCTTGACAACCTTTGTCACATGATCATCAAAAGAAAGGAAATTTTCAGCCCAAATATCTGGGTCCTTGACAGAGTTTTCATTTTGTAGTAGTGTGTTGGCTATACATTATGATGAGGGGAGGCACTGTCTACCAAAAGTGACACTACACTTTAGAGAATTTAGTATGATCTCATTTTTAGTACACAAAGGGTTTACTAGGGAGTGTTCATTCAGGAGAGTTTGAGTGGCATAGGGTAACTTAACAGCACCCTCTAGTTTGCAGTCATCTGCAAATTGCGTTAGCCAGAGGTATTTGCTACCCAGTTGGAGATCTGAGAAGTAAATACTAAAAAGGAGATGTCCCAACACAGAGCTCTGAGGGACACTGTTGGTCACTTTCATACTTTCTGATGAGGTACCTGCAATTCATACTGTGTAGGTTCTGTCTTTCAGATATTTTTCTATCCATCTTACCACATAAGGGGTGATTTTTAAAGCAATTAGCTTTTCAGTGATGTCAGCATGGGAAGCAATGTTGACGCCCTTCACCAGGTCAAGATACACCATGTGCACTGCATGACCACCATCTACTACCTAACTAACTCTTTTGAAAAGTTTAATAGGTTAAATGGACAGGATCTACTCTTCAAAAAGTGAAACTACTGGGGGTCAAGTCAAACTAAGTCTTGATATCACAGTTTATGAGGTTAATTATGAGACATCCCATGTTTTTTCAGGAGATGCTTAGGACTTTAACTTCCTAGGTCAGCTTCAAGGCCACCCTTATGGAGGGGCATCACCATCACAGTACATCACTCATTAGTGACAAAACCAGTACCTAAGCATAAGCTAAACAGGTTAAGGAGTATGTCTGCTAGTGTATATTAACACTGTTATGCAACCAGGTATATGATATGTAGTAGTAAATATACTATGAAAAGGATTGTTGTAGCTCCCAATAAACTGAGAAGATAAATGCTTGCAAAGATACATGAATCATATCTTAGAAGAGTGTGTGCCTCACTGTCAGAAGAGGAGAAAATATAGTCACCTTCTAGATATCCCTCTGATGTCAGATTGGGGTAAAAGTAAATGAATAAATGGAATTGATCACATATTTCAAGCAGCTGCTGTCACACATCAAATAGCTTGCCTCTTCACTCTCCCACAAGAAACACCTACCATCTGTGTATCCATCTAACAACCAGAATATAGTAACATATTTAAAATTGCTGATCTCAGATGTATATTCATAGCTCTCAGCCTTCCTTCTCCAGAATGTGGAACACTACCTTCAATAATGTGGAACAAATGGTCAAAATGTGGAACACATGCTGACAGCTTACTAACAACTTTAAGCTCATATGATGGTTAAAATGTTAATTAATTCTTACAAATGTTCTTTAGATGAATTAAGATGATTCTGTGTTATTTGTCATAGATATTAGTGAAAAAAGTTATTAGAAGTGAATGTGTGACAGATCTTTTCAATGTGGAACATTGAGGAATATGTCATTTTTAAGAATCGAAATGAGGAACATTCCTCATAATGAGGTGCACTTAAAAGATATGCATATATTAACAATATGCCTCCTTACCTTTACCTCCCACAATTAGCCACCTGTATATATGTCTGATATGTGATTGTGAGAAAAGAGAAAGGAAGCTACAGTCACGTTTTCCAGCCTGTTGCTCCTATACAGTACACTGCCCCTACACAAGCTATAGTACTGTTCTGTGTATATCTCTGAGGCGTGATTGTACAGAAAGTTAAAAAAATAATGACCACACTGTCACAGTCCCACCAAAGCCAGTGACCTTCTGAATATTAATCTGATGAAGATTAGAGAAATAAAAACATCACTTCCATCAGTCACAAAAATGTTATAATGACCTTCTGTGCACACCTTTGAGTTTTGATTGCAAGAAGACTTTAAGAAATAATAATCTCATGGTTCCCCACCCCCACCATCCACACACACAGGCTTTTGCAACTTTCTGTGAACATCTCTGAGCAGGGCCAGTTGTAGAATGTGTGGGTCCATGGCAGAAGCCCTTAATAAGTCTGTATCAAACTAAACTTCTACAACCATGTATTTTATGTCTTATTTTTGAAAAATGTTCACTTGTAGTGTATGGATCATTATGTTTATGCTCGTAATTTGGGCAAAAAAGTATGTATGTTAAGCACGATTCTGACACCAAAAAGGTGTTTAACAAGCTTTTATTAAGTACTTCTTACTATTGATAAGCTCGTCACACACTAAAGCATTTACAGCAATAAGCAGTCACCAAAAAACAGCAGTGGGAAGCTGTTAAAACACTTGATTTGGAGTCAGACTGGGCATTTTACATACTAAATGAAGTGTTTAACAGCTTCCCACCACTTTGTTTTCTCTTACGTTTGACTATATGGCTACTGGATCGCATGCAATACAGGTGCAACATTAGCTTCATTTGTACATTTCTATAAAGTGTTTATGCATTCATTGTAAATGTAACTCATATTTACACTATATACATTTTTTGTCATAGATATGCTTCTATTATGGCAGTATACAACAAAAAAAATGCCTTTTAGCCTCTTTTGCCTTCCACTCCCCCTGTCTTCATTAGCTTCCAGTATCCCTATATCGCCTAGCACCCTAATGCCCATGTCTTTGCTGGGTCTACCATATATCTCCATGACCACCTCAAACTTATTGCAGTACTGCTGGGGCTGGTTGTGACTCTAAGGTAGTCCTGGGGGGGCATCACATCTTTGCATCAGTCTGGAGGGCTTACTTTATGACCTATCCATTTCCTCCTTCTCTCATGGCAGCATGGTTTGGTCCATTCTGAGCATGCAGTGAGGACAAGTGGCATATCTTCCCACTTCAGCAGCAGCTCAGTGAGGCCAGTCCCCACCTCCTCCATTGACATCCTCAGTCTCCACCAAGGATTGCCACTAACAAGGACCCTGCACCACCATCCTCCATGTGATAGGCATGCCCATAGGCATGCCCATCTCTCCCTCCCTGCCACTCTGTCAGTCACCAGAATGGCTAGTGAAACCTGGGTCACCAGGTTCATACTCATGTCTGTATGTCTCTATGCTACTGGAGATGCAGAACCAAGAGCTTTCACATATCATTCTATGATACACCTTAAAATTGTGGTACATCTTAATTTTACAGATGGATGAGGTAGGGGAACTAGTAGCACATTTAATTCAATCTTTTTTATGATGCAGCAAGATAATACAAGCATGTCTGATATTATGTAGAATGGGCATCATTTCTCTATTAATGTTTAGCCAGTCTATTAAAATTAAATTGTGGGTCAAATAATATCTCATCAGTGATGGATAACTGTTTTCTTTATGTACAGCTTGAGGAGATACTTAAAGTACTTTTCATTCAAAGAGATATATTCTAATTGACATACAAGCTATAATGACATTACTCATTTCCTTGATAAATTTTTCTGAATGCAGTTCCATTATGTAGTATGCTAAGACTAGATTCAGGTTTTTCTCTAGATGAAGTTGCAGTTGTTTGTATGTAGCTTATCATGGGTAAGGGGCTAGGCCCTGATGACCTTGATGATAACTTCTACCGAAAATTCAGATTACTTCCTCCAATTCTGTTAAAGCTGTATAACTGTAAACATAGCAGCATGTTTAACAGATATATAAATCAGTGAAAGACAAATTTTGCTCTAAAACCAATATCAGAACCTTTGTTAGTAAAAAAGAAAAAGAAAAAACATCCTATACTTCTTAGCATTCTTTACATTAAGATATTTTCAATGATGTTTGCTAAAAGATTTTGATAGTTACAAACCAGGTTAGATCTAAAGTCCAATCTGGATTCATGGAAACAAGAGAGACTCAAAATGATATTATGCTAGAATTAATCAAACATCATAATATATGAGCAGCTAGTCAGTACTTGGTCTTTACACGTGGGATGCAATTAAAGCATTTGTTTGAGTTTATGTCTCCTTCCCTTCTTTTTGAAGTTTTAAATAAATTCTCCTTTCCAGAAATCGTTATTTGTGCCATAAAAGTTTTGTATGAGATAGACTCTGTTTGTATTGCAAATAATGGCAAAACCTCACCACTTATAAAAAATCTCTGCAGGTACTACACTGGGTACCCTCTGTTAGCATATTTTTATTTTGTCTCTTAAGTAATTTTTTTTCTAAAATTTTGCAGAACTCTTTCATATTAGGAACACAGTTCTTCATCTCATATGCTTACATTATTTCATTTTATGATAATCTGCTCCTACACTTTCAAAACCCAACTAACTCTGCTTCCCTTTTTCTAATCCTCACTGAATGCAGCAACGGTTCAAAATATAAACAAAATCTAGATAAATCATCACTTTTCCCACAAATGACACAAATCAAATACTAACTCATCATTCACAGGAGTACCAAAATCTCATTTAATTAATTAAATACTTTGGGTTTAAATATAAAACACACTCTTGCTTTCTTTTTGATAAGCCTTAATTTACCCTTAGAAAAATAAAGTTCGACACAGAAAACTGGAACAAGTTCAAATTCAGTCTACTAACCTGAGCGCCTATTATTAAAATGAATGTTTTCTTAGGATATTCTGTATTTGTAATACTTCATCTGAAATCTTTAACCTTGTTAATAGGTTACTTTCAAATTTCTTAAGAAGTAGAAGGAGACACTGAATAAGCTTAAATAGATTCTTGAACTTGAATGAGACAGGTAGGCTTAAATCCTTAACTTCTCCCTCTTCTACAAAGTGTTGAGGCTAATCAGCTTACTTAGTTTATTATAGCAATAACCCACGCATGTGTGTGGGTAATGCTGGATTTACCCACGGTTGGTGTGGTTTGTTCACGAGGGCGAAGCCCGATTGGCCAAACAAAGCCAACCGTGGGTAAATCCAGTATTGCCCACACCCAGAAGTGGGTTATTGCTATTATACAATGACATTATTTAAGAAAAGAAAAAATTACTTTTCTTAAATAATGGCATTGTATAATGCCTCCTTGCTTCCCTTCCGCAGCTGTTTGGTATTCTGCAGCAGTTCTGATGTACTGCGCATGCACAGGCTATGCAGTGCATCAGAGCTGTGGGCAAAAGCAACAGAGAAAGCAAGATCTCTGTTGCTTTTTAAAAACTGTTTCGCTATGTTAAATGGGTTTAACATAGCGAGACAGCTTTAAAAAAAGCAACAGAGAATATCTGTTGCTTTTTTAAAGCTGTCTCGCTATGTTAAACCCATTTAACATAGTGAGACAGTTTTGAAAAAAGCAACGGAGAAACCAAGATCTCCGTTGCTTTTTAAAAACTGTTTTGCTCTGGTAAATGAGTTTAACATAGCGAGACAGCTTTAAAAAAAGCAACAGAGAATATCCGTTGCTTTTTTAAAGCTGTCTCGCTATGTTAAACCCATTTAACACAGTGAGACAGTTTTGAAAAAAGCAACGGAGAAACCAAGATTTCCATTGCTTTTTAAAAACTGTTTTGCTCTGGTAAATGAGTTTAACATAGCGAGACAGCTTTAAAAAAGCAACGGAGAATATCTGTTGCTTTTTTAAAGCTGTCTGGCTATGTTAAACCCATTTAACATAGCGAGGCAGTTTTGAAAAAAGCAATGGAGAAACCAAGATCTCCGTTGCTTTTTAAAAACTGTTTCGCTATGGTAAATGAGTTTAACATAGCGAGACAGCTTTAAAAAAAGCAATGGAGAATATCCATTGCTTTTTTTAAAGCTGTCTGGCTATGTTAAACCCATTTAACATAGCGAGACAGTTTTGAAAAAAGCAACGGAGAAAGCAAGATCTCTGTTGCTTTTTAAAAACTGTTTTGCTATGTTAAACTCGTTTAACATAGCGAGACAGTGTGAAGCAATGGAGATCTTGCATTCTCCGTTGCTGTAAAAAAAGACTTTTTTCCATTACTATAACTCTGATTTACAACATGCACGCTGACCAATCAGTGTGCACGTTTTTGAATATTTAATGGGGGGGGGTCATTGTATAATAGAGTATTTCACAACTGATTTTACAAATAATCTCTTCTGGATTCTTTTTGGTAAGCTCAGTTATAAAGACTGTGGAATTACTCCTAAATTGTTGCATCCTACTTAAAAAAACACATTGAGCATATTCATCAGCATATTAAAACACACCAACAGCAAAACCAAGAAACAATAGATGGAGGCTGCAGAACCCAGCTGAAGTAACTTTATTGCAAACCAGCAGTTTAGCTCTTTCACCTTTTATTAAAGACAAAAGTGCTAAACGGCTGGTTTGCAATAAAGTGATTTCAGCTGTGTTTTCTGCCTCCATCTAATGCTCATCAACATTCTTTGATTAGACTATTAATTGAGGGGTCCAGAACTTCATGGATACATTTGGGCTGTTAGGAGAATACATTAATTTCCAGTTTCTCCAGGATGAATTAAGCATTTCTGTCAATAATGAACCTCTTAGGCTATAAAATCTCCAGACGGTAAACATGTAAGTGATATAATCTATTATTAGATAACAATCAGGTTTCCATGACAATAAATTTTGTCATTACAGAACTTCAAAGTCTTTGCCACTCTACCTGTAAAGCTAATAAGAATTTAAACATGAATTAATTCCTAATCTTTGAGACTGATAATAAGCTCACATGCCTGTCCTCCTGGTTGGGGTACACCCCCCCCCAAAAAAAAAGAAGCACGAGGTCTATTTGTAAAACTCAGTATTAAACTGTCAGCATTTTTTCAGAGGCTCACACTTCAAACTAATGGTTGGCTCTATTGAAAAGAATGGTTTTTCATCCAGACTGAAAGAAAATATGGACTAGTGCCTATGAATTTTTTCCCCTTTTTCAAAATTCATACATCAGCAATTTAAGTTCCTTCACAACACTTACTTGACACATGATAAAGTAGCTACTATGAGTAAAATCAGTTTAGCTAGCTGCAGCATTTGTAGTAACAACACAACTGCAGACTTTGTTCATACATTACAATCATATATTACAATCCATAAATGTGTTCAACCAGATTGGTCTTTTTTAGTGGGAAAACTTAAAAAAAATACAAGTGAAAGTAAACTGTATAATTTTGTTCTTGGCATTCCTATACAATATACTCTTCAGAGGATAATATAATAACCAGACTAATCTTGCCATGAGTGCATGTCTGTATATGTGTGTGTGTGTGTGTGTGTGTGTGTGTGTGTGTGTGTGTGTGTGTGTGTGTGTGTGTGTGTGTGTGTGTGTTTCAGTCTGTGTGTGAGTCTGTGTATTTGTGCCTAAACTTGATATTAAAATGTATCATATCTCACTTAGGAAAAGACATGCCTTTATAAAACATTCATTATCCTTTTAGAAATTGTCACAGAAATGTCTCCAGTTTACTACTAAGCTTCTCTAGCTTTGGGCTAAACTAAACAATGTTTGTTGTTCTGAACACTGAAATCCTCCATCCTCTCATTATCCCATTCGTGGTCTTCAACACAAGTGACGCTATTTTGAGTCATTTTCCCCCTGCTGGATCTTGAACTTCCTGTGCCAGTATTAAATGCTGTTTCATTCATATGGCTTTCACCATAAGACTGAAGCTCACAACATCTTTTGTGTTACTTTCACAGTAGCTTTGTAACGGTCCTATAGTTTCATAGGTTCTTAAGTGATTGTTAGGCTAACAACCCGAGAGTGCTTTTTTTACACTAGCCATGTTTCCCAAATGTATATGACTAGCTTTAATATGCTAGAGTTATTTTAGGGGGTATATGTATGCTTGAGTATGGGTAGTCGAGCATTTATGGCTGCCTGTGTTTACTACAGACATACCTACCAGAGCAAGAGTAAATGCCTGATTTCCCCATCCACTGATTAAAGTTACACTTGAAATGTATCAGGGAAGAATTCTGCTTCACTTAGATAAGAAGCCTGTTTCAGTGAAGTGTAAGTCTCTGAGACACATACCTGTCACTCCAACATGCCCTATTTATGTTGCAGACGAGGTTTAGGTCCTTAAACTATAAGGCTAATTGTTGTGCAGATGTGGGTTCAGTGGATGCTTTGTAGTCCAGACAAAGGCCACCTCTCATCAGTCTGTAGGAGACCAAGTACAGGAATAAGGATATGAGACAGTCCACATAGGACATGATGTTTATGCCCTGTATCCTTTCTGTGCGGAAACTCTGCAGATACTCCATTTGCTGCATATGCCTGGTCCAGTACATACCATAGTGGGTGTTGTAATTAACGACTGATCTGATGAGGGTCAAGTACAGTGGAACATTGACATCCTTGGACCTAGATGCTATACCTTACTTATAAGTTGTGCACCGTAGAATGATATCCCTATTATCATAGACACATGATGGCCAAAGGCCAAGTTACTCCCTATGTGTTTTCCTAAATCCTTGACCACTTGTTCCACTCTTTAGGTATATTATCTATATGGTACTTTCCAGGGATAGCAATCTTCCCATAAGATACTATTATGCATTTCTTGACATTGACTTTTAGACATGGCCTGGCACCAGTTATTAGTCTGTGTCAGGCTCTGTCAGGCATGTTTGTGAGGAGCGTGTTAAGAATGTTAGCATCTCTGTTGGGTGTACAGATTAGCTGGCCCAGAGTGTTTGTAATGACAAAGTTTGGAAATCTCTGGGACTGCATGCTTGGGATCATTTAAAGTGGGGAAGGTAAAACCACACATGAGTATGGTACTGGATTGAATGGGGACTGTATACAGTAAATTTAAGTATATGTTATGGGTTTCCTAGGTCATAGAAGGAACCTATTGTTTGCAAGGATATGGTATGGGACTTTTCCTGGGGTAATTTTGACATGGAGAAGCTCAAGTGCATCATACTGTTTGACCAGCCTTGAGATAAGTTTGCTTATGATGTAAATTGAGACACCTCCACCTTTTGTTCTTTCCTGTGCAGTAGCTGGTCTAAATGTGTAGAAGGCAATATAGACCTGCATGGCTTGGTTGCTCTCTGTGGCTTTTAATGATGTCACAGTAACTACACAAGCATCTACATTCTCCAAGCTGAGGAGAGCTTTTAGAGAGTGGAGTTTCTTGTTCTGAGTCCTGGCATTTAACAGTAAAACCTTTAGATTTTCTAGAGTTGGTTTTGCTACATCTGAAAGATTGGCAACACTTAAAAAGGGCAGTAAGGAGGGCAGTAAAGGGGATAAACAAGATTTTAGTGGATATTCTAGAGTGTAGAGGGTATAGGTGCAGACCATCCTTAGAAAAGCAGCATAGCCTGTCAATCATACCCGCTCAGGAAATGAAATATTGTACCCCCCTCAAATAACACCAAAAACTAAGCCAATCAGTAAAGTTAATTATCATTTGTTCATATTGTTGCATCATCCTTGGATAAGGTAAAATGCTGCTCAGTGCTAGGCTCATACCAGCCAATATTCTACTCAAAAGCTACATTAGTAGCCACAGTAGGGCTCCCATATACACTCTCAATGTGGCAGTGGCACTCCATCCCTTGGACATGATGTCTTCTCTGTTGATACTTGGCAGCTGCATGGTCCTCCCAGGCAGTGTTCCACCTATGGAAACTCTACGCTATTGCTGGAGAATGTGATCCCTGACTCCCTTAACCATCTAACCAATGTGCATGGTTACCACAACCACCATCCAATAACTCTCTGCCTGTGTTAATATTGTTGTCCTCTAACAGTGTGCCTCACCCCAGCTGTGATGACCATGCTCTGACCTCCCTCTGGTGTGTTTGAGTACTTGACGTCTGATGCACAGATTAGACTTAAATACACTGCAGTGCATAGCCTGATTGCACTATTACATGCATCAGTTTAATTCTGTGTTTGTCTTGTCACACACCATATTTGTGGACTGCATGCCACTCCTCTGCCAATGCCTCGATGTACTGTGCACACTTATGCCTTGCTATAGTCAGCTTCTCTGATGTCTCCTCACCCAGCTCCTCCTCTGCTGCTGCCATAAGTATGTCAGCAGTGCTGACCGCAATATCCCTTCTTGAAATTGCTTTCACAGCACCATGTTATGTAGCATGAAGCAGCCCACAAGTATCTTGCTGCTCTGCTGTTCTCCAGAATATACTGCAGTGTCCCACCAGAGATATGCAGACAGTGGAAGCAGACCCCCAGCAGTTTGTTCGCACATTTAATGATGTGCCATGAATGTATGGTATTATATACTAGCTCTGTCAGTGTCTATGAACTGTGGGTGGGGCTCATCCATCTTGATTCCAAGGCATTTCCAGAGTCACATGTAGCACACAGCAGTGGACACTTTTATGAGTGGTCTGCTACCTATGTTCCTGGGACCGGACAACTGGGGTCTTTGTAGATGGCAATCTACACACTTATCAACTCAATGACCTTGTTAGAATTCATCCACTGGTATAGCTCACACACATGCCAGATGTAGGGATCATGGGAGCTACCTGGATAGCACACAAAAACATTGCATAACATCCTGTGCACTGCACACCCCGACAGTTGATAGAGTGGAAACCCTTCTAGTTGATATACCAGAAACCATGTGGAACATGTGGGTCTTTGATGAAAATTTCAGAGCAGCCAATAACCCCAGGACCTCATGGAAATTGGCTATGGCATAGAAAGCCCGCACAGTGGTGGTTCTGTCCTCTGCTATTAGTAGAAACCAAATATGTTCCTCCACATGCTACAGCACCATGTAAATGAAATGATGTAGGATTCACAAGGCTGACACGTGCAAAACTACTAATGTGCTCACAGTCAGAGACTGAAAGAATCCTGTAGCAAGGATGCTTAATGTTACAAAATCCTTTGTGTTCACTGGACTAGGCAATACACACATCCCTCTTGATTACATGTAAGATTGTACATATCCACCCCATATTGTTTCTCTGTCCACATGGTAAGTCGAAAATGTTTGTGTCATGGAGATGATGGCATGTCTTTTGCTGGTAGAAATTGCTGTGATGCAGAGGGTGGTGGCATACAACAATGTGGACATCAGCTTCCAAAGCAGCCACTAAGATAAAACAAATGCTACTTCTAGTATTTTTATGATGAACCAAAAATTATGGTGTTAAGAATAACTGATCACTTGTTGCTCATGTTGTTTATTTTATACATTTCTGAAATCATGCAGACATGTTTGATTTTGCTAATTTATATTCACACTGGCTCTCATTAGTATGCTGATACTCATCTGCATGCTATATGAACCCATATACACTCAGTATATACTATACTATTCCTCAGCTCATAAGAACAGTCCACATTTGCTTCTGAATTGCCCTTTCTCTCTGTGTTGCCACTCACTGAGTTATTTTGTGGCACAGGTTCATAGGTACATAAGAGATTACTAACAGCTTAAGAGCCCTTATAACCCTAACCAGTATTACCAAATTTTTACCTAATATGTGATTCCTAGGGGCAAGAAGACAGCATAGGTTTGTGCATATGTCTTGAATATTTTACAGATTGTCCCTATCCATAATGACATAGGTGCTACCCCATGTGTGACTTTGCTATTTCCCATTCATTAATCCAATAGATGGCATATGTCTTGAATATTTTACAGATTCCCCCTGTCCATAAAGGACATAGGTGCTACCCCATGTGTGAGTTTGCTATTCCCCATCCATTAATCCAATAGATGGCTTTACTAGAAAAGCTCGCCCAGACTCTGCCACATCTTGCTGTGAAGGAAAAGTTAGTTTGTTTTTGCTTTCTTGCATTTTGTGTTGCTTTATTGAATTCTTATATTTATCATATTATTTACACTGTGTTTCACTTGTCTTCTACTTTTAATTTCATATTTAAACTAGGAAAGATACAACAGCTGTATCTCTTGTGAGACACGCAGAACTTAAGTTTTTCACCACCCTCCCCCCTATTGTTGTTGTGTTTTTAAACTCAATTGTCTTTCTAGTTGCCTACCCATTATGTTAATTTGACTGCATATCTCCTTCATTCTCCTCTTTCGTTGGCTATTGTGAGTAAGCACAAAATTATCATTTTGTAAAATCACTCCCCTTCATACCTCTTAACTGTCCAGATTTTTGCAGAATGTCCAGATTTTTGGCTCATATTTTTCATCTGTTTTGCATAAAAGTAGTTGTTTTCTGGCAAGTCACTGGGATGATCTGAGGATTGAAGTCACTACATAATGACATACATTTGAGTTTCAGACGTCATATCCTTCAAAAAATGTATGTTAAAACAAACTATTACTCTAGCAACTTTCTAAGTTTATAAGGGCAATATTTAAAATGTGTTTCTATTTTGGGGCCTTTCTCCCCCCATTTTGTTGGGCTTTGTCCAGATTTCTTGCACTAAGAGGTTGAGAGGTATGCTTCATATATTTAAATTTATTGGCCATCCAGCTATATTCAATAGAACCAGAATACAAAGTACCCAGCCCTTCCAATCTGTCTTGCTCTTTTAAAATAAGTGGCTCTCCACTTAGATAGCTAAAACTTAAGGTACCCCCTCTTTCATATCTAACTGCCTAGTGCACACTACAGCTCTTAGGATAGTAACCAATTTTTCCATCTTATCTTTAAAACCTGCAACATCTACTCCAAGGCCACCAATTACTAAAGAGCCCACATTCTGTCTCTCAGTAGTCATCTTGGGATTAGTACTTTTGTTTTGCTCCTGGTGAGAGAAGGAGCATAGGGACATTATTTCCTGGGGTTGCTGATCACTGGAAAGTTTAATAACTGCTTCATAGGTGTCAGTTTGGAATTTGTGCTTATATTTTACAACTGGGGAGAGAAGGAGCAGAGTGCATAAATTCCTGACTCTTTCTGGTTGAGAAATGAGTGTCTGTGCTTGACCTTCCTGACTGGTCTGATTGCTGTTCAAGACATCTACCAGGAAAAGGCTACAACAAGCCTACAGACCCTTACATCATCTGGGACAAGACTGTATCACCAAACAGGCTGTGGCCTACTTCTCATCTTGAGACTGGTGCTACTGTTTTGCTTCGGGTGAGAAAAGAAGCAAAGGAATATTTCATCCCTGCAGAGTGAAGCTGTGCTGAGTCCAGCACCAGTAGCCATTCAGTTGACTCCCCTCTTTTCATCATTCTTGATAAGCTAATTATTTCTTTTCAGTAAGTACTGTTTGATTTGCTTCTAACTTCAGAATATCTGCCTAAATACTTTTTCCATAAATCAAGCTCTACTTATTAGTTTCCACTCAAGTGTTTGGCAATGCTCTGTATAGCCACATACATCTTGAGATGACATTCTCCTGTAAAAGTGTGAAATTTCACAAATGTCTAGTTGCACACAAGACAACTAGTTTGCAGTGGCAAGCACTGTCCCCAGAGTTGCAAACCAGATACTCCAGATTTTACTGTATATTCTCACTCCAACAGTCTAATCGACAAAAAAGGTCTGTTGCTATAGATACAAACTTTCCCGCTATCTCTGTTACCAGCTTGGTGGATATGGGCATCTGAGAAAATGTAGAAATTGACTCATGTTTACTGACAAGTCAATTCTCAGACAAACTGATATGGTATGTGAGAAATGTATTTACACAATGTCCCTGGAGGCAAAGCTCTCACATAAAAGCACTCCTAATGTTAATAAGGTTGTCAGTAGTATACACTCTGCACCCATCACACACAATTCAAAGCTGACACATAGACCCACATATACCAAGGCACTAAAATATAATTTTCCTAAATCTCAAAAACCTCCTGGGCAAAATACACATAACAAACACCCTCAGCAACCTGAATGCACTCTTTTAAAATACCTATTTTAACACATACAGCCACATCTCATGGAGCTTCTAGTTCTAAGCCCATAATGCAAACTATCACAAAATCCAACATTCTAGTCATTGGAGACTGTTGTGAGACACATTGATGTCCCTCTCACCAGGCCGAGTGAGGAGAAAGTCTTTGTCAGTTGCGAGAGGCCAGCAACCCTCACATTACACACATACTCAGGTCATTGAACCACAAGCACAATTATGCCTCAGTCATAGTCCATGTGGGTGTAAATGACCTGAAATGTACCTCTCTAGACTATATGAAGAGAGACATCATAGAGCTCTAGTAATATGTGTCTCAGGTTGGTATGAGCCTTGCATTGAGCAGCATATTACCTTCTCCAAGGATGATGCCACAGTGTGAACAAAAGATGACTGACTTTGAAAATTGGCTTTGATTCTGCTGTCATTCTAAGGGGGTACAATATCAACAAGAAAGAGATGGTCAACAGACCATTCTACTTTACCAGGGATGGTCTGCACCTCTCTCTCCCCTCTAGGTTTTTGAATATTGGCTAAAACATTGCCCTCTGCTTAGTGCCTTTTTAGGCAATGCCACACTGAAAGTACTTCCAACATAGCAAATCATAGCAAATCAAAACCAGGAAAACCTAAAGGTGTTACTGCTCAGTGCTAGGAGACTATATGAAAAACTCCACTCCCTACAAGCTCTCTTACTCTCGTGAATGCTGACATTTATGCAGTCAGTGAGACATGGTTTAAAGTCATATAGAGCACACCAACAGTGTAAGGTTATAATGCCTTCCACAAATTTACACCAGTTACAACACAGAGAGAGACTAAAGGTGGAGATGTCTTGATTTACATAAAAAATAAATATACCTCAAGACTGGTCAAACAGGACAATGCACTTGAGCTTCTCCATGTTCAAATCACCCTAGGCAAAATCCCATACCACTTCTTTGCGAGCAATAAGTCCCCTCTATGACCCAGGAAACCCATACCAGGCATTTAAACTATTGGAAACACTTGCCATCCAACCCAATACCATATTCATTGGCAACTTTAACTACCCCACTATTAACTGGGAATCATATGTGACACCAAACGTACAGGCACTGAGATTCCTGGATTTTGTAAACACAGACTCCCTAGACCAGATTGTCAACACACCAATAAGGGCTGCATCCATACTGGATCTGGTCTTCACAAATACGGGAGAGTGCTGCACACCCTTAGTGTAATGTCTTCATGAGTAAGACACAAAATGGTCTCCTTTGAAGTAAAAATAAAACCTGGAACCCCAGCTAACCCTAGAATATTCAGGAACAACTATAGGGCTAACTTCCTACTATTAAGTGATAACTTGACAAAATGTCAAGCCCCCATAAACCATGAGAACACTACTACCTATGCAGAACTGTTCACAAAAACCCTATACAAGCATGTTAATAGGTGCATATAGGCAGCTGTACCCACCAGGACAAAAATATAGAACTAACTCAAAAAAATAAGCTACCCTGGTAGAATCACATAATTTATTATTTATGTATTGCATTTGTTAACTAGGAAAGTCCACTGTGCCTAGAAAGAGCCCATTTTCAGTGAAGGCCCTGGGAGAAACGCTCCACATTAATTACATACAAAGAAATATTAACACACAGAACAAAGTATGAACAATAGGCTGTATCACAGAAGGAAGAAAATCATGGCAAAAAGTAAGAGGTGCAGCACTCAACAAGATAAAAGCACTCTCATCAAACTACAGAAACAACTCAAAGGACAAATACAGTCTACCAAAGCCAAATCTGAGGTAAATTTGGCCTCCCAGGGCAAGGATAACCACAAGGCGTTCATCAGCTATGTCTGCAACCTCAAAGGTAATACGCATTTTTGTGTAGAGCTCATTGTAAATGGTACCATCTATACTGAGACAGAAGATATATCAAACCTAATGTCTGACTAATTCACCTCTAACTTTACCCCTCTCTCCCCATCAACCTTCCATCAAGAAATACCTCAAATATTACCCCCTTGCTATCACAAGGGAAAGGCTCCTTAATGCTCTCTCTAAGTCCAAGAACACTGCATCAATGGGCCCAGACAATATCCCGGGATGCCTTCTAAATAGCATGAAACATAATCTGTTAGTCCCTCTGTAATTGCTGATTAACTGTAGCATCTAAACAGGCTTTGTGCCGCATGAACGGAGAACAGCAACAGTCATCCCTCTGCATTAAGGTGGCCATCTACAGGTGCTAGAACTACAGACCTGTAAGTTTTAGTAGTCTATGCAAAGCCGTGGGAAGAATTGTTATAGAAATGATCAATAATGACATAGAAAACCTCCAGACAATGGACCCAACCCAATTTGGTTTCATCAAAGGCAGCTCATGCCTACTCAACCTGGTGGACTTCTCTGAGAAGGTCACCAAAGCAATTGATGTGGACAAAGCAGTTCACACTGCCTACCTTGACCTGCCTAAGGCATTTGACACAATCCCCCACTCGGGCATTGTTGACAAACTTAAGATGTTAGATACAAACCCTTATGTCACCCAGTGGGTAGCCAACTGGCTCACCGATAGGACCCAGGAAGTTAGAACTGAGGAGTCCACCATTACAAAGAGGCCATTCGCAAGTGGAGTCCCTCAGGGATTGATTCTGGGACTGCTACATTTTGGCATATACTTCTCATAAGTCAAGGCCAATGTCAATGGCCTCTGGCTGACTAAATTTGCAGATGATTGCAAATTAGGAGCTGATTTTTGAATCACCCACTGACACAGATGTTCTCCAGAAAGGCCTATCACAGACACATAACTGGTGCCAGATCCATGGGCTAAAATTAAATGCCAAGAAATGCATAATAGTATTCTTTGGGAAGTCATCCATCCCTGGTAACTATCATATTGACAACACAGCCCTAAGAGTTGACCCAGTAGTCATTGACTTGGGGACACACACAAACAGCAATCTAGCCTTTGACCACCACATGTCTATAGTAGTGAGAAAAGCATTATATGTTGTGCAACTTATAAGCAAAGATATGGCATCTAGGTCCAAGGAAGCCATTGATCCACTGTATTTAGCATTCATCACACCTATCATTGAGCACAATGTCCCTTTTGGCATGTGTGAAGATAGGTGAAGGCTGCCAGCCTAGCCAGATAGAATTTTTTAGATAATTCTGTCATTTGTAAATATTAATATAAGCCACGGGTTTGTTCTCTTAAATGGGAAAATGGTGTTAAATGTGGAACTGCAAAAATGTGACAACAGTGCACTCTGCTGTATCAAAGCTAATAAGTCAATTATTTGATGTCAAAACTTGAAGCTGATATGTCTGAATGAAGGAATTCTGGCTATTGTCTTGAGACCAGAGTTAATTGCTAGAATTTGCATGTATAAATTGTTTTATTGTTCTGGCTTCCTGACCAGCTGCAAGATCAAGGGCTATTAACCTCTGAGAATCTGTTACCCTGGGAACAAGAAAGAAATTATGTAATCTGAAATGAATCAGTGGTATTGTGTTATCAATTTAAGGACAGAAAGAATGAGAGCATTTGTCTTGAGAACATCCACCTTACCACTCTGCCTTTTTCTATATGTAAGTAGGATCATAGACTTTAGTGTTTCTCTTAGAAATAGCAAGGAATTAGGAAGATTAGACTGTTTTTCTGTGTTGATGTCAGAAATTTTTCTACTGTATTATTTTAAACATTTCTCTGTGATCTCTGAACTCTTGACTAGCACTGTGTAGTAAGAAGTATTGCTTTGTGTTTTTATTATTTATTATTAAATAGTTTTAAATCTTTCAACTGTGGCTGTTTTGTGTAGAGATAATTTAAGCTCTAGAGTACATTGCATATATATAGTGATACTGTGCGAAGTCGCTCCAAATATGCTTTGCTGTTTAGTCACACTTACCATTTGGATAATAATATTGCACAGTAATAATTGGACACCATTTAATAAGGGCCTTTGAGTAGCTGATAAATATTATTGGGTGGTGGCAAGTGGTACTGCCATATAGTCTGGGTAAAAGGGGCATAGCTGGAGAACTTGGCCAGCCTTCCCCAGGATTGTCTGTGCGGTTGTATATATCTCTTATCTCAAAGAGTGTGTGTGTGTCAGTTACCTGGGCAGGGACACGAAGCCCTGGTTGGACAGAGAGGATGCTGGAGGTTTTAGCTTGGCCACTAGGCTGAGATCTGGTCCCTATAGCTGTGCCAGTGGGGAGTCTTACTGGGGACCTGGAGAGAAAGGTTGAAACCAGCCCCAGACTGACTGTGATCTCTGTGTGCTCTTTGTACTTTACTGTGTGTGTATTTATTATCCTTTCCCTATATGGACGCCCCTCACTGGTGTTAGTGGTGAAGCTCCTTGATTGCTGGGCTAGTGCACGGGCATCACATATTAATTGTTTGGCAGTGGTGGGATATCCACACCACATATTAATTGGTTGGCAAATACTAATTGGCTTGTAGTGGTGTGGGTAGAGTGAATTCCTGTAGCTTGTGTACAGTGATCACTGAAGGTGTTTTTGTACTCTAAATCAGCCAACATATTCAGAGTTTAGATCACAATCGTTTTATTTCTTTTGTTAGCTTAGTTAGTCAGAGAGAACAGGCAGCATGTAGGCAGAGGAGTACGGAAAGCTGACAAGGAGCCAGCTGGCTGAGATGTGCCAGGCTAGGGGACTGGTGCATGGAAACCTGACTAAGGCAGACACAACTGAGACTTTGGTCACAGCTGCATCAGAAAACAGCAACCAGGAGGACGATCAGACTGGCAGTGAAGATGTACCACCCTCGGAGAATGGACAGCTCAACCTTTTTGCATAGGACTTAAAAATCCACCTGGAACTAAAGAGACTTGAGTTGGATCCAGGCCAGGCATGTGGAAATAGAAGCAGCTGAGAGACTGAGGTGTCTAGAGAGTGAGGACAAAGAGAAACTGCAATGTTTGCAGGCTGAGCAGAATGAGAAACTGCTACATCTGGAAGCTGAGGAAAAGGAGAGGCAGAGGCAGCATGAGAAGGAGATGCTGACTCTTTACCAGAGTCATGGAGGTAATGGGGAAGGGAGTAGCTGGACCCCAGAAGCACAAAAGGTCAGTACATTTTTTCCACAGTTTAAAGAGGGGGATACTTTTGATAGTTTCATTCATATGCTTGAGAGGGTATGTAAACAGTATGATGTTGACCAAAGGCTCTGGCTACGGTTCCTGACCCCCTTACTCCATGGTAAAGCTGTAACTGTGTTGTCCAAAATGTCTGACATTGCATGTTTTGATTATACTGCTGTTAAGAATCACTTGTTAGAATTGTTTAAGCTAACACCTGAAATGTATAGGAAAAAGTTTTGTGAGCACTTATTTTCATAGGTGGGTGAGTGGATGTCAGGTCACCACTTTTGAAGGGCTGGCAGACTTTTTGGTGAGGGAACAAGCCCATAGCACTTTGCCTGAGGACATGAGGATCTGGTTAGCTGATAGACAATGTGCTACTTCAGATGAGTTGGGGAAGAAGGGAGACCTATACCTGGCCAGCAGGGCAGCCCTGCACAGGAAGGGGACCCCCAGTACTGCTCGTGGGTCTAAAAGAACCCATGGTGGGCTGCACAGACTGCTCCAACAGAATCTGCCAGTAGCAGGGGAAGCCACTAGTCCAGGTACACGTCCAGTAGCTAGGGTTAAATGTTTTGAATGCAACCAGTGGGGCCATGGGGCATACAGGTGTCCACGGAGGCAAGGTGGGGAACCAAAGGTGAGGAAGCCAGTAAGTGGGAAAGACAAAATGCAAATAGTGGGTTGTCTTGCAACAACTGGGGTATGGAACTACCATCCTGCAGATGTGCTTAGAAGGAAGGATTTGAATGAGGCAGTACCGTGTACTTATGCAGTTATATGTTAGCAGTGAGGCTAGGAGACAAGCATGTGGGTCTGGTAGCCTGTGGGAGACCCAGACAGACTGCATACTTGTAGCTAGAACTGCTGAGGTGGTTACTTCAGGGCGGGAGCTACTCTGTAGCAGTGAGACTGAATGTGAGCCACAGCTGCTTGTGTGGGTACTGATGTTCCCTTGGACAGGGTAACTGCAAAGATAGAGGTGAGTAGTAGTACCCAGGCTGACAGTGAGGCACCACTGTCAGAGGATGCCAGACTTCCAGTGGAATGGGAGCTGGGAAGAGTTACAAGGAGAGAGATGAGACAGGCTCAGCTCTCAGACCCTACATTGCAAGGCCTGAGGCAGGTAGCTAGGAAGGCACCTGATTCACAAGGGAAGGGGAATCTGTATACTGGGACAAAGGTTTACTATACAGAGAGTGGACCCCTGAGGGAGGGCTAGAAGGTGAGAGAGTACAGCAGTTGATAGTGCCTAGAGCTTACCATCTGACGCTTCTAGCCATAGCCCATGATATTCCCTTTGCAGGTCATATGGGCATAAAACGTACAAAGAGATGTATTATGCAAAACTTCTATTGGCCTGGAATTTCCAGAGATGTAACAGGGTACTGCAAGACCTGTGAGCAGTGCCAAAAGGTAGGCAAGGCAAGAGAGAAGGTGAGAGCTTCTTTGATGCCTTTGCCTGTGATTGAGGAGCCATTTCGGAGGGTAGCTATGGATATTGTGGGCCCTCTGAGTACCCCAAGTTCCACAGGGAAAAATATATCCTAATGGTAGTGGATTATGCTGCATGATACCCTGAGGCATTGGCTTTGTCCTCCATTGAGGTAGGGAAGGTGGCAAGTGCTTCATTGGAGATTTTCAGCAGGGTGGGTTTCCCAAAAGAAATGCTGACTAACCGAAGTGCTAGTTTCATGTCAGACCTGCTGGCTTGTCTGTGGAAGTCCTGTGAGGTGAAGCACATGAAGACAACCCCTACCATCCTCAGACTGATGGTCTTGTTGAGAGGTTAAACTCTACAATCAAGTCCATGCTATGGGCAATTGCAGATCAGTGTAAGAGGGAGTGGGACAAATATTTGCCTCATCTGTTGTTTTCTTACAGAGAGGTTCCCCAGGAATCCACAGGTTTTTCACCCTTTGAGTTGCTGTATGGGCATAGGGTGAGGGGACCTCTAGATTTAATTCAAGATGAGTGAGAAGGTGAGTGTGAGTCTCACAAAGAGTCTGTTGTGGCATATGTCCTAAACCTCAGGACAAGGCTCAGGGAACTCATGGGCTTGGCCCAGGAGAACCTGGCAGAAGCCCAACAACAGAAAAAGGTGTTGTATGACAGGAATGCTCGAGATAGAGAATATGCTGTGGGACAGCAGGTAATGGTTCTCATTCCTATCAGATGCAACAAGCTGCAAGCAGCTTGGGAGGGACCCTACAAGGTGGTAAGAAAGGTAAGTGATGTTAATTACTTGGTGGAAGTGCTAGGCAGATGGCAGGGGCACACCTTGTACCATGTTAACATGATGAAAACTTACCATGATAGGGAGGCCGTTGTGCTGAGCATTAGCAGTGGATTGCAGGAGGAGTCTGAGGGAGATCTGGGGACTGATCTCCTCAGTGAGGCTCAGGCTGACACCTCAGTGGAAGAGGTAGCAATGTCCCAGCAGCTGTCTCCTACCCAGGTTCAAGAAATCTGAGCAGTGTTGCAGGAATTTGGGGACGTGTTCACTGGGAAACCAGGGAGCATTCACCTGGTGCAGCACAAGGTGGACACAGGACCCCAAATGCCTATTAGGCAGGCCCCTTATAGGGTGCCTGAGAGAGTCAGGCAGACTCTGAGGGAGGAGGTACAGGAGATGTTGGAACTAGGGGTGATTCAAGACTCCAACAGTCCCTGGTCCTCGCCAATGGTGTTGGTGCCAAAGAAGGATGACAGCATCAGGTTCTGTGTTGATTACAGGAAATTAAATAGTCACACAGAGTCAGATGCTTACCCCATGCCTAGGACAGATGAGGCCCTAGAGCAGCTGGATGGGGCTAAGTATCTTACAACCATTGATCTTACCAAGGGTTACTGGCAGGTGCCCTTGACTCCTAGTGCTAGAGAGAAGTCAGCCTTTGTGACTCCTTTTGGCTTGTATGAGTTCACAAAGATGCCCTTTGGGATGAAGAATGCCCCAGCGACTTTCCAGAGGCTGGTGGATAATATCCTAGCAGGAGCAGGAGGGTTTTCCCTTACTTACCTAGATGATATCGCCATCTACAGCCATTCTTGGCCAGAGCACCTTCAGCATGTCAGGGAGGTGCTGGGCAGTCTACAGAGGGCAGGGTTGACCATTAAGCCAAGCAAATGTCAGGTGGGTATGGCAGAGGTCTCCTACCTAGGACATAGAGTGGGGAGTAGTAAGATAAGGCCAGAACCTGCCAAAGTGGAAGCTATTAAGGCATGGCCTGCACCTGTTACCAAAAAGCAGGTGAGGGCATTCTTAGGGACAGCAGGGTACTACAGAAACATCTTCCCTAGTTATAGTACCATAGCTGCTCCTCTCACAGACCTGACAAGGAAGAACAGGCAAGATAAGGTAGTGTGGACCCCAGCATGTGAGCAGGCATTTCAGAAGCTTAAAGAAGCTTTGGGAAGACCCCCTGTGTTAGCCAGTCCAGATTACAGCAAATAATTTGTTGTGCAGGTGGATGCTTCAAACCACTGGGTGGGGGTTGTACTTAGCCAGATTTTTTCAGAGGGGAAGAGCACCCAGTGGTTCATCTCAGTCGTAGGCTCCAACCCAAGGAGCTGTAGAAAAGGAATGTCTAGCCATAGTGTGGGCTTTGCAGAAACTTCAGTCTTATCTGTATGGAAGAAAATTCACTGTAATAACAGATCACAACCCTCTAATATGGTTAAACAGAGTCAGTCAGCAAAATGCCAAGTTGCTAAGATGGAGCCTGGGGTTGCAAGCATATGATATGTCAGTACAGCACTGCAGTGGGATTAGCAATGCCAATGTAGATGGGCTCTCAAGACAGGGAATGGGGTGAGGTACCCTCAGATAGACCTAGCCCTCTCAAGTGGCATTTCTCAAGGGTCACTTGAAAAACTTGCTTGAGTTCTCCAGGGGGGAAGAGATGTGTAGATTGGAGAAAGATGGGCGAAGGCTGCCAGCCTAATCAAATAGAATTTGATACATAATTCTATCATTTGTATAAATAAATAAATAAATGTAAAATACAGGCTTGTGTTCTTAAATGAAAGAAAACACTGTAAAATGTGAACTTCAAGATTGTTGCAACATTGCCATCTGCTGTAAGGAAAACCAAGCCAAGCATTTCAAATGTTCTTTGAAGTTACAATTATCTAAAAAAGTGGTGTCGAAGCGGCTGGCTGAACACTTTCTTTCTATTGTCTTAACTTAAGGAATAATTGTTAGAGTATACATGTGAAATGTCTTTTATTGTTGCAGTTTCCTGAGCAGGTGTTAGATTGCTAAATAATGCAGTTTGTGGCCTGGGAACTCCAGACTAAGTGTCAAAATGATGTAGTGTGAATACTGGGAAAACCTAAGTGTCATAATGATGTAATCTGGGAGAGCCTTAGCAGAGCTGTTTGTTAGTGAGTTTTAAAAACTATTGCTGAGAGAGAGACTGAAAGCATTTTTGTCTTGGACCATCAACCCCAGCACTGCTTATGCTCTATATGTCTGTAAGTAGGACCATAGCACTTTGTTTTCTCTTAAGAATAGCTAAAGATTAGAAAGTTAGATTAAGTGTTTTTGTTTAACATCAGACCTGTCTTACTGTATTATTTTAAGTTTCTGTGTGATCTCTGAACTCTTAGATATCTCTGTGGTGTAGTAGTATTGTCTTGTGATTTTAATTATTTATTATTAAATATTTTTAAAACCTTTACCTGTGGCTGGTTTGTGTAGAGACAAAGTAGGATCTAGAGTACATTGCATATTTATAGAGTTCATTGTAATAAGCCACTCTAAAAAGCCTTAGACTGAATAGTCACATTACCAATTGGATAATAATATTGCACAGCAATAATTGGATACCCTTTCAAGGGCCTTTGGGTAGCTGATAATTATTAGCTGGTGGTGGCAGAAATGACTGCCATATAGTCTGGGTAAAGGGGCACAGCTTGGGAATCTGTGTCGGCCTTTCCCAGGAGTGTCTTTGAAGTTGTATAAATACTTATCTCAAAGTGTGGGTGTGTATCAGCTACCTGGGCAGGGACATGAAGCACTTGTTGGACAGAGAGGGTACTGGAGGATAGCTTGCCAGCTAGGCTGAGATCTGGACCCTATAGCTGTGCCAGTGGGGAGTTTTATTGGGGACCTGGGGAGCAAGGTAGCAACCAGCCCCAAACTGACTGTGATCTCTGTGTGCACTTAAGGGAAATTGTACTTTGCTGTGTGCATCTGTTATCCTGTCCTCTTCCATGAGACAACCTCCATGGTGTTAGTGGTGAGGATTGAGTCTCCTAGTTGTTCTAATTTATTGATCAGTCTTTTGTGTATGACCCTGTCAAATGCTGAAGTTAAATCTATATCAATTACATCACAACACAATTGTTCATTAATAGTTGTTATTATATTGTTATAGAACATCATGTTACAGGTGGTAATAGATCTATTTTCAGCATATGCATACTGATATATGGTTTCAAGTCCCAACCTATCCAATTCTTATAATAACTTATCCAATGTTATTTTCTCCATAATTTTTCCACAACATGAAAGTAGACTTAAGGGTCTGTATAACTCTGGGTTTGTCCTATTCCCCTTTCCCTTAAAGATAGGTTTAATAAGCGCATGTCTCCAATCTTGAGGAATTTCCCCATATTTATATGAGCTAGTGAATAATGGCTATAATGGTACTGTAAGTTCTTGCTGAAGTGTTCTCAGGTCATTGTTACTAATTCTGTCTCCTCCCTGTGCTTTGTTTGGATCCAGTTTGTGCAGTTTTTTTTCAATATAGTCTAATGTATTTAGGGTTACCTGGATGTCACTAGGGCAGCTTATCACCCCTTTTTGTGGAGCCAAACTGTTTTGCATAAGATTTTATAAATGTATCTATAATCTGCTGTGTCTGGGAATAAATTTTAGAATCTGCATACAGTTTATCAATTTGTATGTCTTTACTCCTTCCACAACTTATGTATCTATAAAATGTTTTTTAGTATGCTCAATATCTTTATATAAATTTTCTTCAAAATGTTCTTGATCTTGTCTCACACTATGCTTATTCTGTTTGTCCAGCTTGTTTATTTCAGTTTTCAAAGTTGTAGTTCGACCCCTTTTCCATTTTTTATATTTTTTGTCTCTTACCTTAATCAGATATCTTGTTCTTAGGGAAATATAGTCCCTCTGATGCTGCATGCCTAGATCCTAATGTTAAACATTTTTTTATTTTTTGCACTCAAAAAATTTCTCTTTCAAAACTTTTCACCTTCCATCTGCAGTTTTTCCACTGAACACCTCACTCTAGTTAGTTTTAGATAGTGACTGTTCCATATAATCTGTAATTAACGTTCTGTGCATTGGTTTAGATTTCAGTTTGGCAGAATTATCCAGCAACAAATTAACCTTTATAACCCCAAGATCACTGCACATCAACAGTGGTGAAACTTGATTTGAAGTAACAGTAATTTCTTTAGGAACACAAACAATGCCTTGTATGTTCTGTCTTCTGGGAGATTTTTTTACAATCTGAAGAAATTGTTGTTCCTGAATATACATTGTGAATATTTTCCTTACTAATGTTGTTGAATCAATATTATTCCAGTCTGTTTCTGGTAAATTTAAGTCCACAGATAATATTATTCTTCTCTCTTGTGTTTCGTGCAAGAAACGTATGAATTCCTCTAGGTCATCTGCACTTGACTTTGGTGGTCTATACACTCCAACAATTGTTATATGTTCCACGGTTGTTTTTCTGTCACAGTTACACAGTCTATAGTATTGGTGGTATCATTAAACATGTAATAATCACAGATCTCATAATTATCTTTAGTCCTGTCCTACTGTATCTATTGTAACACTTTCACCTAATTTTTTGTTAGAATGCCTGTTACAGTAAAAACATTTATACCCTGACAAAGCTGGTTTCCAGTCGTTGTTTTTTAATCATGTTTCACAAGCAATAAAAACATCTGTCTTGTGAGAATGTAGCAATTTTTCCAATAAAAAACTTTATTATTAATGCTCCTAGCATTAACAACCATCAGAGATGCAGCAAATGTTGCTATCTGTGAACTGTTACATTTTTGACCTGGCAAAATTCCTGCCTAGTATTTGTCAAATACTGCAAAATACCTGCTGCAAAAATTCTCTTCCCTGAGCTTGACAAATGCATGCCATCCTGTCCAAATATGTGTGCCCAAAACTAGCCTTGGATGCTCTACACATTTCCATTTTTTAAAACAGGACATGTTTTCCGTGTAGGTATTTACCCAAAAAATGTTTTCATTCACGGTGACATGATTATCCTTTTTAAAGGTGATCTGTGAAAAATATATCCTAGCCCCAGTACAAGCTATACTATCTAAGAGGGCTGTCAGTTCCCTGCTAACAGAATCCTTGCAGATGAGATCATTTGTACCAACATGAATAAAAACTTGTCTCACATCTATTTTTGCTCCTGGCAAGCATAACACTATTCGATGTTCATAATCTTTTCGCAAATATAAGTATCCATTCCTCTAATAATTGAATCTCCATTTACAAGAATATCTCTGCTGACTAGCTCTGAAGAATTTTCAACTTCTAATACAGTAATATTGGCTCTATCAATTGTTACAAAGGTTAGATCTTTATCCCCATTAGTCTTATTAATCCTGCAGTTTTCATTGTGTATAAAATTCTCATCCATTTGGCATTGTAAATCCACAGCTTGAGCCATGTAGTCAACATCTGTCTTTCTCTTCTTTTTTCTTACAGTAATGTTCTTCAGTCCTTCCACGTTCAGTTTTGACTTTTTCCTTTTCACCTGACCCTTACCGCTTTTTTTCCTACCTTCTCTTTTGGAAAAATGCTGCTTTTTTTCTGTAGACTGAAGGTATTCTGATAGAAAAATATTATCATGCCCTGTAACTTGTGTGTTACATAACAAAGTTATGTCCTTTTTAGTATGTATTCTTTTTACTTTACAGACATTGAGCATTGTCTTTTTCTTCCTTGGCTGTGATCTTCCTTCCTTTCTTTTTTTTTGTTTCATTCTAACCAAACCGGATCCTCAGATTGCTGACTACTTGCTTCCAGAATTGCAAAGTTATCAGACAATAGCTGCATCATTTCCTAAATGTGTTCTATTTGTTCTTTACCTAACATTCTCTATCTCACCAGTCCAGTCATTAATATATGAAACAACAGTTCTCCAAGCCATGTCAATTGCACAAGTGCAATCATCAAGTCTAACAATGGTAAGCAAATCATCCAACATCTGACACGAGGAACATAGATCACCAGTGTTATCAGCTGTTACCTTTAAATATGCATAGCATTTATTACACTGTACAAGATACTTGTGCATTAGCAAATCCTTAATTGCATACTCATTTAAGGAATCCATATTCAGCTTCAAACAAATATTGTAAATGAAAAGAATAATCAAATCAGTGACCACAGAATTCAAAGAGAACTTAAATCAACTTCTGTGACAAAAATCACACAAGCAATATACAACTAAATACTAAAGTAAGTACAGTAAAGTTGTTCTGACCGTACAAGTTCTGCAAGCCAGACAAAAGCTCTAATTCCTTTATGTTGCGTGCAGTAGCTTCTGCTCACTATCTCTCTTTTGTACTTTTTTAACAGTAAAGATCAATAAATCACAAACCAAAGTAGGATTGTTTAGTGCTAGTAGACTGTAGTACTTTTGTAGTACTTAGTCTTTCATATTACAAGTAATCACTCTTCTATAGGTCTACTTCCATGGGCATTACATTATTTCCTGTATAATAAATGTCAATTGCCATTCTTTTTTATTTCTAGAGTCATTGTTATGTTTATAAATGGTAGTAGCATGCAAAAGTATTCATAAACACATACAACACACACTCACTCTTGGGACTGTGTGTGTGTGTGTGTGTGTGTGTGTGTGTGTGTGTGTGTGTGTGTGTGTGTGTGTGTGTGTGTGTGTGTGTGTGTGTGTGTGTGTGTGTGTGTGTGTGTGTGTGTGTGTGTGTGTGTGTGTGTGTGTGTGTGTTTGTGTAAGTGTGTGTGTATGTGTGTATAGATGGGTTTATGTCAGATTATCGAGTTTTTGGAAACTTGGACTTCCCATGATCAAGACCATATGTTTGACTTTCTGAAAACTTAAATGAAACAAAACAACAAAAATCTACATTTTTGCAAGGGAGCAAGTTTCCTACACCCCACACCCCCTGCAAGTTATATATACCAACTCCAAGATCATACAACATAGGGGAAAAGGGAAAATTCCCTGATTCCCACTGTACATCAGTGTCCCTACAAATGCTTTAAGTTTTTGGAAAGTTAGTGCTCACAATGTAGTCATAGAATATTGTGTATATTTGGGGGCACTTGTAATGCTTACTGTTACTACTCAGTGTATGGTTACATAGGGTTACATGAAATAAAAGTGCACAGCTACATACTTTTTAAGGTAAGAGCATTTTCATTCTTCAGGGCAGCTGCATACAACTTTTTAGTTTGTTTTTTAGGAAACCTAGGAAATGGCTGCTCAGAAGAGAGGAGAGTTTAGTAACTGTTTTCTCTATGGCTTTAATTGAATACTAGTGCTGTAGCTTGCTTCGGTAGATCTGCCTTTACTGTTTGCAGCCACAGCCATTTTCTTTACTGGACAGTCCTTTCACATTCCACACTACATTGGTCCCTCCCTTAGTTACTCCTAAGCTACAGATAGCCTGGGGCATGTAAAGGTGGGGCTTGTACATACTTGGTGTCTGCACATTCTAGATCTGCTTTAAGTGTTGCATTGGTGCATTTATAATATTTCTTTTGTTTCTGCTTCTTTATTTTAAGTTGCTAATGCTTGTGATTTGAGCAACACCCTTTCAAATTGTCTTAATATCCTGGCATGCTCTTTAAAATGGTAATTGTATATATCTGTGTCTTGTCCTGTCTGTACGCACACAGTTACTCTGCTTAACTTGTGATTTTGTTTTGTATCTATTACCTTGTTTTCCTTTTTATCTATGATGCTTTGTTAGTTGTACTACAGACTTGGCTTTTCTCTTTAATTGTATGCATACTATATATTGAAATATTTAGTATGGCAACTGCTTCCTTGGTCTTAAATGCTTTTTTGCACACTAGGATGTTCCTAGTTCTAGTCATCCCACAGGATTGGATTTTATGCATGGAGGATATAATGACTTATGCATAGTTGAGATCTTTGCAGATTTTGGTCCCACATTTGTTGCATTTAGTTAAGCAGATGTCCTGCTCTATACACGTTGGTACTGTTTTATGAGAGTCACCAAGGCCTTATAGAACAGTCTAAGCTACTACTGGCAAGGCTTGACAAATACCCCACTCAGGTATCATCAAAAACTCATCAGCTTGAATGTAAACCCATACATCACAAGATGGGTTGCAAACTGGTGCTGACAGAACCCACAGGGTCAGAGTTGCTGGAGCCATGTCAGACTCAAAGCCTGTCACAAGTGGTGTCCCACAGGGCTCAGTCCTGGGTCCACTCTTGTTGCATCTACTTTTCTGAAGTACAAGCAAACACAGGAGGGTTATGGCTGACAAAGTTTGCAGATGACTGCAAACTGGGCACCATAGTCGAAACACATCTGACACAGATATCCTCCAGAAGGGCCTCACAGAACGGATAACTGGTGCCAGAGCCATGGCCTGAAGTTAAACGCCAAAAATGCATAGTCATACCCTTGGAAAACAAGGTTACACTAGCTACCATAAGTGGCAATCCACTGAGCACAGAAAAGTCATCAGGGGATCTGAGGGACGAAGTTGACAGTAGCCTTTCGTTTTGACACTTCCTTGTTGCTAAAGTGATTGGGAAAACCTTCTATATCGCCCACCTGATCATGAAGGATTCACATCAAAGTCAAGGAGGTCATCGTCCCCTGTACTCATCACTCATTAGACCTACGCAGTTGGTACAATGCCCGTTGAATGTGTCTGACAGACACCTGCTGCAGCGAAAGGCCCCAAAGTTCCTCACCAAAAGGATAAAGGGTCTCAGGAAAGTATACTTTATGCTGCCCGACTGAGAAAGAACTCAGCTCTATTCAGTCTCATGCAAAGCTTGCTCCAGAGGTGACCTGTTGCCTGACATATAAGAGCCATGTCAAGCATGGTTGATATGTAACTTCCACCTCAAAAAATCTAGATCCTCAGAACCACAAGGGAGACTTAAACCTTGACACGGTTATAAATAGAACGTGCTGGAGGGACAGATTCATCACCCAGAGACTCCTATGCTGTGGAACAAAATCCCGGTACATGTGAGGCAGAGCACCTGCTGGCCTTGTTCAAGAGGAATCTTGACCAATGGATGGGAGATCGCAGATATACCCCAGGGATTACTTCAGTGTCACTGCTTGACAGAGGCACAGAAAAATGATAGGCATAGTTTTTATTCAAACTAAAGGGGTGGCGAAAGCCACATAACTATGGGCTAGGCTTATAAATGCCCTTGGGCAGATAGCCTAGTATGAACCTATGAACCTATGAACCTATGAACTCCAAGATCATACAACATAGTAGTAAGGAAATTCCTGATTCCCACTGTACATCAGTGTCCCTACAAATGCTTTAAGTTTTTGGAAAGTTAGTGCTCAAAATGTAGTCATAGAATATTGTGTATATTCGGGGCACTTAATGCTTATTGTTACTACCAGTGTATGGTTACAGGGTTACATGGTAAACAAAAAGTGCACAGCTACAGCTTTTAAGGTAAGAGCATTTTCATTCTTCAGGCTGCTGCATACAACTTTTTAGTTTGTTTTTAGGAAACCTAGGAATGGCTGCTGCTCAGAAGAGAGGAGAGTTTAGTAACTGTTTTCATGGCTTTAATTGAATACTAGTGCTGTAGCTTGTTTTTGAGATCTGCCTTTACTGTTTGGTAGCCACAGCCATTTTCTTTACTGGACAGTCCTTTCACATTCCACACTACATTGGTCCTCCTTAGTTACCCTAAGTTACAGATAGCCTGGGGCATGTGGAAGGCATGGGGCTTGTACATACTTGGTGTCTGCACATTCTAGATCTGCTGCTTTAGGGTGTTGCAATTGGTGCATTTATAATATTTCTTTTGTTTCTGCTTCTTTATTTTAAGTTGTTAATGCTTTCTGTGATTTGAGCAACACCCTTTCAAATTGTCTTAATATCCTGGCATGCTCTTTAAAATGGTAATTGTATATATCTGTGTCTTTGTCCTGTCTGGTACGCACACAGTTACTTCCTTGCTTAACTTGTGATTTTGTTTTGTATCTATTACCTTGTTTTCCTTTTTATCTATGATGCTTTGTTAGTTGTACTACAGACTTGGCTTTTCTCTTTAATTGTATGCATACTATATATTGAAATATTTAGTATGGCAACTGCTTCCTTGGTCTTAAATGCTTTTTTGCACACTAGGATGTTCCTAGTTCTAGTCATCCCACAGGATTGGATTTTTTATGTTTTAGCTACGTTTGATTTTTTTTTTTTTTTTGCATCATATGATTGAGTCTGCTTATTAGCAGTGCACATTTCTGAGTGCCCTGACATTTGTTACAGCATTTCTATTTTTTTCTATTGTTTGTCATGTATGTGTATTACACCTGTTTTGGTCACTGTTTTGCTGAGGAATAGGTTTGTTCAAAACGTAGACCTGCTTATAGATACAAGTTAAATTTCAAAGTATTAGCTTACTGTTGCCAGTGCTGGTGGCATTAAAGGATAAAGTCCTGACCTCTGTCCAGGTGAATTAAGTTTGACTCACAGCATGGGTGCTTGATAAATCTGGCAGGAATGATAGATAGGCCCCTTGTGGAAGGAGGGAGGAATGCAGCCAACAGCACACGCTGCCACTATCCCTCACAGGTGGGATCAAAATACAGAGGCTGACCTTTGAGGGGACAGGCATTAGACTCACCAGTACTAATGTTGAGTATTGTGAGAGTATGAAAGCACACATTTGCAAGGGAAATGAATAGTGGGCCATGGACTAATGCAGGTCATTGACACACACACACACAGGAGGCCAGTGAGAGAACTAAGCACCTCTTTGACTGTTTAAATGATAGCTTCCCTTTGGCAGTTCTTGTTTTGGTGAAATCCTTGTAGAGGAGATACAAACAGACACTGTCTGATTGAGGAAAGGCTTGATGGTATAGAAGCAAAGGGTAAAATAACGTAGGAAAAAGAAACAACAGTCAGTTTGCTGTTGATAATGTTTTCAAGCCTCTGTGTTAAACATGGATTAGCTTTTAGTAGAATAATCTGTAATATCTGTATTGTGTGCTTCAGTAGACTGTCAGTCACTTAGCCCCCTTGTGTATAGTTTAAGTATAGCATCAAAGGGGCAATTGAATATAATTTTTAAGCTGCATTATTATAATTTGCTTATTAAAGTTCACTGGCTGTGATTCATTTTAATAAATAAGAAAAATCATACTGAGATATTAGGTTCATAGGTTCATACTAGGCTATCTGCCTGAGGGCATTTATAAGCCTAGCCCATAGTTTTGTGGCTTACGCCACCCCTTAGTTTGGAGAAACTATGCCCATTATTTAGCTGTGCCTCTATACCTATTATCTCCTAGATACCTTATAAGTCAAGGCTATAATTTTGCAGGAAGCAGTTTAATGGAACTTAGGTGTGCAATATGACAGGGAGCTCTGAAAAAATGCCTTTGTAATCATATGTTTTTCTATGCCCTTCAATGCTTTGTATATTATGTTTCTATCTCTGCAGGTAAACAATTTGAACTATGTTACAGATCTTTGAGGATAATCATTTTGTCTCATAGATGACTGCCTTGCAAATATTGCCATTGCTAGGTTAACTGCATGTACTATATTTTACCTGGCCAGGATAAAACTTGAATTCTTTGTCTAAGGACCTGAATGTTGCACTGCTACAATTACTGCCTATACATGGGTAAAGAAGCAGATTCAGAAAAAAAAAGAGTAAACCCTTGGTATTATCACCTGGGCACTTGTATAGTAATGGACTGTCTCTAACTTCCCTGGCTGTTGATTTACTCCTGGGAACTAGCAGAGAAGCTTGCTTATTGTTGCATTTAAACCAAGTTGTTTATGCAAATTCCAACAGACAAGAGTTTCTGTTTCAGTATCACCTCACAGTCCTGATGCATATATTGGACAATGGACTTGTTTAAGCAAAGAAGCAATTTAACTCTGTAAGCAAATATTTAGAGTTTGTATGGCACACAGCTGTAGATTATTGATCACCTTTATGTAGGCTTTCTTTAGTGAATAGCTGCAAGTACATGGCTTTTATGTTGATCATTTTTATTTCTGTTTGCACTGTTAAATAAATTGCAATAACTGTTTTGAGATATCAGAAGAATGCCTACTGGTATTCTACATATGCAATGATCTAATGAGGGCTCTCCAACAACTAGCCCAATAAGATCTCAACTTGCCAAGCTCACCTTGTCAGGTACTCAATCCCATGAAAAGGAGCAAATGCCACCTCCCACATTTATATATACTAACTCCACAGTCATACAAACAATGGGGAGAGACCACTCACATCACAGTCACTGGCAGTACACAATTAAAAACTGAACAAACAGTGATTCCCTATGTAGAAATCACAAAGAATCACAAAGACCCTTGCCCAGATTGCACTCAGAGAGGTGCAGTAAGGTATCTAATGATGCTTTTGCTTTTCTGTCTGTACACATTTACTGATATAATAAAACTATTCTGAAGTCAATGAACATCATAGCATTCATAGTATAAAAATTAACCAGGGAATGCACAGTTTGCAATGCGCTTGTTATAATGGCCTACTATAAAAGTTTGAGAAAGTTATGGTACATGTGCATATGGTTTCTTTGGGGCACAAACATTTATAGTTTTCAGGGTAGATGAGTATGAGCTGGCTATTTGTTTTGCACAGACCTGAAAAACAGTGATATACAACAGAGGAGAGTTTGGTGGCTACTGTCACTTCAGTTTTGATAAAATAAGAGGGTAAAGCATACCAGTGTTATACCCTGCTGCACTGGATATGGCACATCTCTTTACATCCCTCTTCACTGCTGGCCTCTTAAAATCCACATTGTTTTATTCTTCAGTGACCGATATCAGCAAATTCCTCTGAACCAATTCTAGGTCATCTTATGGAGGCATTCTTGTGGCTGACTTAAATATTAAGTGGGCACCATTTTCCCATTGACAAATAAATATCATTTTAACTGAGTTTTCTCTCTGTCAAATTGTTACTAGATTTATAAGTCATAATCTTGCCTCCTGTAGACCTTCCATACTTTTCTGATGTCTCGTTAGTAGTCCCAGAGTAGACTTTTCTTTCCTTATTGACCACTTTGTAAATTTAACAGACGTTTCAGCTGAGAACTTCAACCCTGTTAGTTCCAGCTATATCTGCACACTAGCTAAAGGGTAGGTAGTTGATATAATTGCTAATCTGGCAAATATCGATTGGATCTGCATTACTTCTCAGTAACTAAATCTCTACATTAAAATATTTGCTAAACATCTTGCTACCTTTGCATGACCAGTTCTCTCGAGTTAGCAAAAAGAGACTATGCAAATGATTTAGTTCCTAGCTGACAAGGGACCTTATAAAAGCTTACTTCTCCTGTAGTTAGACATAACAAGCATTCACTAAAAGTAATAGCTAGGCTGACTGGAATGTTTACCATCAGGTAAGAGACATTTTCTTTACTTGTAGATATTCCCTCCTTCTAGCAAGAATAAACAACATTTCCATTCAGAGCAAGCCTCCTTAATACATAATTTATTTATTTAAATGTATTTATTTATTTCCATTTGTCTACAGGGAAAGTCTGACTGGGTCATAGATGGCCCCTTTTCAGCAGAGGCCCAGGGTGAAAAGCGTTATCATTCTTGAATACATTAAGTAACTGAGTTAATATAATAAGTAATAGAATATTTATTTTTCAATAAACGTATTATAACAATAAACAGAAGACATTCCACTGATTCTGGTACATAAGTAAACAGTTGGAACATCATAGAAGAAAATGTAGACTAATTAGATTTAAAATGTCTAACAACTATTGTTGAATCAACTGAAAGATAAGTAGAAGTAAGAAATAGATGGGAATTGTGCTTTATGTTTATGAAGACAAGACCCTGTAAGTAATAATGCTTAGACAAAGAATTTAAAGGAAAAGTTGTGAGACACAAAGAAGTGCTGATGGGACTAGTGAGATAATCATTCTAATGCACAAGTTAGAAAGTTATACGCTTGATAGGAAGAGTTAACGTGGTTAATGATGGGTATCTTGGAGATGGGAGATACTTACCTGTGTGCTGTGAGTAACAACAGATCCAACTCAAAGACAGGAGATAAAAGACAGATGAAGATATTCAGTTGTAATAGATCTGAGATGTGACAAGGATAAGGGAGAAGTAGGACAGAGTTAGGTAGGATGTTAGAGGTACTATATAAAGTAGTGGCAAAGAGGGCTTATGTTTGTGGAAGAAGGGGGACAAATAGTTAAGAGAAGGGGAGAGAGTTGCACACAAATGCAGTGTAATACAACTAATAGAAATACCTTAGCTGGGATGATTAAGTAGAATCCTATGTGGCTAGAGTAATTTTAGTTAAATTAAGTGTGTCAGGGTAAGAAGGTATATTGGATATTGCTTTAACCTGGAGATGTACTGCAAGAGTTAAGTAGATAGTCTTTTAGTTTGTCTTTTAAACATTTAGGGGTGAATATAACACATACAGCAGTGGTGATAGAATTCCATAACTTTAAGACATAAATGAAATATTGGAAATTGAAAAAAGTGTTATGTGATTTTATGACAAGGTATCAGGACCAGGTATGTTAACTCATTCACTCAAACAGAGCTCAGGAAATTTGCATTGTAACATTCAATGGGTGGAGCCTAAACCTTTTGATATAATTAAATTATGTCCTTTTTCCTACCAAATTTGAAAGTCCTCATGGACAAACAATGTCCATAACTCTGAGCCATAGAGAGATTACATGAAAGCAAAATATAAATGGTATAACTTCACAGGGTCAAACTATTTTTTATAGGTAGTATTATTTATGTTCTATATTCTTTAAACCAAATTTTATATGTCACAGTAAACACAGTAACTATTACATTTGTAATATTTTGTAAACAACTTACAATATCTCAGCAACCACTCCAGTTACACACATACTGTTAGCAGCATTTTATTCATCTAGCTGAGAGCTTTCACATTGTGTCACCTGGTTGTTGAGCTATTTAGAAAAATGTTAAAATTATACCTATATAAATTAATATCATAAAAACAACAGTTAATATTTATTTACCTGCAGTAAACAGAGGTCAAATATTAATGCAGTTGAGTTTGCTATTGTGTATGCTTTAAGATGAAATGTTTTAAAATCTTGTACATAGCATGGTTTTGAAATTAGTGGTGCAAATATAAACATGCAATAGTGGTAAAAAGTTACAGAGCAGTCCACAAACCAGGCAAGGAATGTCGAACAGCAAACATAAAATTCAATTATTTTATTCAAAATGGTAAGCGCTTTCAGTTTCATCAGAATTGCTACTCACCCAGAAAACATAGGTCATTTAAATCTATTATAGCATCTAATCAGTATTCAGACCCATTCCATCTTATTAAAGTACTACATATATTCGTAAAAAACATTAAATACTACAGTTCTTATTTAAAAACTCATATTACTGAAAACTCTAGGTTATAAAAATGGCTATAAAAACTTTATACATAATGGAAGGATATCAGATACATATAGCAATAAACCATTTCAAATGAAAATTCACTAAACAAAACCTCACCCATCTGAATCCCAAGTAATTGTACGCCCACCATCAATGCATTTTTCAAAATTCATCTATATGTATAAAAAAATAATAATATATATATATATATATATATATATATATATATATATATATATATATATATGTCCAAAAACATCATATATAATAAATAATATGTACAGACCAACATAAGCGATTATGGTTAAGGGTCCTATTGTCTCTAAAACAACAGATGTTTCTTCAAAGTCGGTTTTATGGATGCCCTCGCATTAAGGCCACTTCCTGTAGCAGCCTTAAGCCTCAAGATCCATCGCGGCTCCTCAGTCGCTTTTGTTACCCTCCCATAGTTGAATGGCCCCATCCACAGACCATAAACCTAAAAGAAATGGTCATCACCAGCCAGTAATTACATATGTTTGGATAGCATTGTTACATGGCGCCTAATCCTACTACTGTACAAATACCTCATTCTATCTCTATGCGAATCGATTTATTCTTGCCAACATAGAATGAACTGCAGAGTCCACATACGTAAGATAAACCACATTTTGTGTCTCCTACACTAGAGGAGTGGTTTTGTGTCAGAAATTAGTAGTTTACGGCCATTTTGGGCCACTTATCTCTTTCATTTCCTTTGTTATAATACCCGTCTTAGTGCGGGCCTGCATGCAGTGGCAGCAGGTTAGCCAGGGTATAACTATTCTGCCCACAAAGTGTACTTTCAATTTTTCCCTTGAACTAGACAAACTTTCAACTTAAGCACTCAAACCATTCCTCTTTCTCAGCCCGCACTCAAAGCTCATAGCAAGCACTAATAAACCTTAGCACTAGACCCCCTATACTGTAGAGAAGGACAAGGCTCTCTATTCGACCTTACCAGCCAATCAGTAAAACACTGTACCTATCCAGGCATGTCCAAAGGGCAGTTTCAGGTGTACTCTCCAATCCAACTGGTGAATCTGGGCATTTTGAGGCAATGTTACAATTGCCTCATGTACACAGAAACCTCTCCTCCTACCACCAAACACTAATACATGCAAGAGATGCAATTATACAGCCAAACTGGAGGCTAAGCCTCTCAACCCAAGACTGGACCAGACAGTCAAGAGGAAGAATTCTGGTCATCACACTACCAGTCTCACATAGACCTATGAAACCAGCACTGGCAAAAACACACATAAATACATGAAAACATACTGAGGCTCTAAATAAAAATCGCAAAAGCAACAGAGACCTCCAAAGCAGACATCCAAGCAACATCCACCCCCAACACAAACAATGAAACACATACTTCACAAAACCAGTGTGCATAATCACAGCCCTTAAGGCAAAATAACATACCCAAACACTAGAAAAGCCAGTTCAACTGGTGCCCAGGCAAATGAGGTCAATGCATTCATGATCATAGCCACTATAGCTATGTAGGTACCTTTGTATAGACAGTACTCCCATTTCATTGGGAATAATAGTGAAGAGGGATTGTACATCTAGGGTGACAAAATAAAATTCAGGATTCAACTCAACTGGATTATTATACTGATATAGATCTATCAAAAACTGTTTAGTGTCCCTCAGTATATGAATATTTTTATCTAATATAGGTCTTAACCATTTTTCCACAAAAAAGGAGAAGGGCTCAGTGAGCCATCCCCTCCCAACAACGATGGGTCATTGTTATTATACCTAATCCTGTCTCTGCGGACATTGGACAATCCCTGAACAGAAGGAAGTAAAGGAAAGTTACCTTTCAAAAACTTATACAGATTTAAATCTATTGTATTGCTCTTAAATAAATCTTCTAACATGGAAGAAACTCTTCTTTGTAGGCAACGTACTTCCTCTAAACTAATACATTGACAGAACCGTTCATCACTCAACATCCTATTCATGCTCTCAACATAGTCACATTTGTTCATAATAACAATGGGACTTCCTTTATCTGCAGGTCTAATCATAACTGATTCATCAGTCTGTAAGTTCATAAGGGCACATTGCTCTTTAAAATTCAAATTAGATTTAATTTTACTATTCCTATTACATATACGCTTACTGTCATAATATCTATATAAGTCATCCTCTACCGCTTTGTTAAATGCTTCCACCAAGTGGTGGGGATTTGGCATATATAAACTTGGTTTTCTAAAATCATTCAAATTATCATGGACAGCTTTACTAAATTCAAGTTTAAGCATCACATTTCTGCTGTGACATCTAATATCTAACATAGCATCAGTCATATCACTGCATTTGGATGGAATAAAAGTCAGTCCTTTATTTAAATCACTTAGTTCCTCTGCACTTAAGACATGCCTGTAGAAGTTCCAGACTAATGAGACACCACTTGGCTCCACATCTTTTTCAAGGATGGTTGGGATTGTCCTTCTGTTGACAATTTCCATTTCTGCCTTCCCCAACTTTGTGACCGTGTCCTTATAGGCCTCTTCTCTATACTTATGGGAAGTGGAAAATGGGGAAAGGCAGTCATATTGGATGATGTATAAGGTACGCTCAGTGCATTAGTATTATTATTCATAATAGTTTTTGGTCTCACATCCCTCATATTAGAGATTCCTTGTCCATCCAACAACACATTGTTGGTGTAATTCAAATTAAACTCTGCAACACTATCAGCAGACTGTGTGGATACAATAGATGGACATAATGGCTCAAATGCATCCACTAACAAAGCCATTGTTTCCTCTTCCCTTTGTGAAGCATCTAAGGGCACAACAACAGCAGTCTAATTAGTACTACTGTTAGTTCTATTAATACTTATTTCCATATTCCATCTTGGATGGACTATCTCCACTCTAGGCCATGTAAAAACATGGCCTCTTTGGAAATCACATGAGTCTCTATCAATTTTTTCTTTTTTCTGTTGGAGTAATTTCCTTTCAAATATGACAATACCATCAAGCATTCCTTCCATTAACAGGTCTACTAACACACTAGGAAATCTGGCGTATAGCTTCGACTGTTGCTCTTTTATAGATATTTTCAACAATTCCTCCTCAGGGAAAAGCTGAAAGAAGAAGAAGATATTAATGAAAACTCTATGTATATAAAAATGCATATAATAACTTTATACATAATGCATATATCAGATATATAAATAATAATTTCAAATGGAAAATTCACTAAAATAAAAACTTCACCCATCTGAACTTGTAAGTAATTAATGCCCACTCATCAATGCATTTTTCAAAATTTAGATATATATATATATATATATATATATATATATATATATATATATATATATATATATATATATATATAGATGTGCAAAACATCATATATAATACATAATATGTACAGACCAACATAAGCATATTATGCAAGGGTTCCATTGTTCTAAATGACGGAAAACTTCCTTTCTTTCAAAGTGGGTTTTATGGATGCCCTCTCATTAAGGCCACTTCCTCTATCAGCCTTAAGCCTCAAGATCCATTGTGCCTCCTTACGTTTTGTTACCCTCCCGTATAGTTGGAATAACCTCATCCATGACCATAAACCTAAAGAAATGGTCATCACCAGCTGTAATTACATGTTTGGATAGGGCATTGTTATTATACCTAATCCTAATACTGTACAAATGCTCCCTCATTCTATCTCTAAGTGACCGATTTGTCTTGCCAACATAGAATGAACTGCAGAGTCCACATACATCAAGATAAACCACATTTTGTGTTTTACAATTAGCATAGACCCCAAACCTGAACCTCTGACCAGTATCTGGGTGTATAAAAATCCCAGTACTGTCTATATATCCACATGGCTGCCTACTTCTCCATTCTTATTCCTACCAGTTTTTCTTGGCTAGCACAATAACCTTTTAAAATGATGTTTATTTTTAAAAAGGAAAGTAGGTTGATCACCTACGATACTCCTCACTTCAGAGTCTGTAGTCAAGACCCGCTAGTTCTTCTTAATAATATCTGAAATTGATTTAACATCTGTGGTGAAGTATAAAGGTACTTTCAAATTGTTATAATGATGTTGTATTCTTACATGCGTATCATCAACTTCAATATCAGGTGAGAAATATGGTCTCGCCCTATCTCTCCTAAGGTTACTCAAATCCACCAAACTACTTTCTATCTCCTGCTTACTATAACCTCTCGCAAGTAACATGTATTTTAAACTATATAGTTTCTGTTGGAAACCTGCTTCTGATGCATTTAATCTAGACACTCTCATTCCCTGCCCATTGACTGCATTTTTAAAAGTGTATGCAGGGTGCATACTGCTTCTATGTAACAAGGTGTTCCTATAACCCCTTTTTCCTATATACACCTGTATTGATCATTCCACCTTCAAGTCTCTCTATTTATTTATTGATTCTATCTGCTTTATTTACTAAAAAAAACAAAAAAACAAAAATATACTTGTTTTCCTGCCTTTCTAAGCTAGTATAGTCCAGTTTTCTGTGCATTTAAAGTGTTTTTTTATTGTGTCCGCTTTATTTACTGAAAAAAAAAATACATGTTTTCCTGCCTCTCTAAGCTAGTATAGTCCAGTTTTCAGGTTAGTGCTGAATTCAGGGCTGTGTTACAAGTTTCTGTGTTTGCCCATACCTTACTTGGATAGAAGGAAGTTTCTCTGTTCACCTGTGAGAGAGGGAGCTTTGAACAGCCTATCTGTCCCTGGAGGAGTGGTTTCAGCCCAGAAATTAGTAGTTTATTGGCCAGTTTGGCCTAATTTCTATCTCTTGCATTTCCCTGCTATAAAACCCACATTTGCAAGGTTTTTGTGCTTGTATACAGCTCAGCAAGCTCCTGCCTGGTGCCCTGCAGAGTCCTACAGCAGCAGATAGACAAAAGAGAGACTTTGGAGTGATTAAGTATCATTTTTCTGCATTTTCTTGCTGCCTTTAGCTAATTCTACCTAAAACAACATTTTTTTAGAGTTTCTACGATTTAAAAAGCTTGTTTCAGCTACATATTGTACTTATTTTATTGCCTGCACTTTACCAAAGTCATTTCTGTGTTTAAATTACCTGTTTAACAGTTGTAGGCTACACACTCAAGTGTGACAGCCATTTCTGTGCATTTAATGTGTTTTTTGATTGTATCTGCTTTATTTACTGAAAAAAAACAAAACAAAATACTTGTTTTCCCTCCTTTCTAAGCTAGTATAGTCCAGTTTTCAGGTTAGTGCTGAATTCAGAGCTGTGTTACAAGTTTTTGTGTTTGCCCACACCTTACTTGGATAGAAGGAAGCCTCTCTGTTCACTTATGAAAGAGGGGAGCTTTGAGCATCCTATCTGTCCCTGGAGGAGTGGTTTTAGGCCAGAAATTAGTAGTTTATTGGCCATTTTGGGCTAATTTCTATCTCTTTCATTTCCTTGCTATAATACCCGTCTTAGTGCGGTTTTGCATGCAGGGCAGCAGAAGTTAGCCAGGGTATAACTATTCCCGGCTCCACAAAGTGTACTCTTCAATTTTTCCCTTGGAACTAGACAAACTTTCAACTTAAGCACTCAAACCATTCCCTTCTCAGCCCGGCACTTGATCAAAACTCATAGCAAGCACTAATAAATCTTAGCACTAGACCCCCCCCCCTATACTGTAGAGAAGGGCAAGGCTCTCTATTCGACCTTACCAGCCAATCAGTAAAACAGCTCACTGTACCTATCCAGGCATGTCCAAAGGGCAGTTTCAGGTGTACTCTCCAGTCCAACTGGTGAATCTGGGCATTCTGGGGCAATGTTACAACTGCCTCATGTACACAGAAAACCCTCTCCTCCTACCACCAAACACTAATACATGCAAGAGATGCAATTATACAGCCAAACTGGAGGCTAAGCTCTCTCAACCCAAGACTGGACCAGACAGTCAAGAGGAGAAGGGAATTGCTTGCATCACACTACCAGTCTCACATAGACCTATGAAACCAGCACTGGCAAAAAACACACATAAATACATGAAAACATACTCGGAGGCTCTAAATAAAAATCCACAAAAGCAACAGAGACCTCCAAAGCAGACATCCAAGCAACATCCACCCCCCCCCCAACACAAACAATGAAACACATACTTCACAAAACCAGTGTGCTATGTAATCACAGCCCTTAAGGCAAAATAACATACCCAACACACTAGAAATAGGAGTGGCCTTAGTTCAACTGGTGCCCTAGGCAAAAGGGCTCCACGGCGCCCCCCACCACACCATCTGGTGCCCCCATCTTAGTCTACCTACACCAAATAAATACTGGAAAAGCCCCCCTACTAGAGCGGCGCACTAGGCAGCCGCCTAGTTGGCCTATGCCTAAGGCTAGCTATGCTATATAGTCAGGCACACTGACGTCCCACTCACTAGGCTGAACAAGGAGAAGGTTACTGTTAGCTGCCTGTCGGGTACCAGGATCCACCACATAACACAAGCACTCAGGTCACTCCAGAACAAGTACAAATGCGACTCTGTCATTGTCCATGTTGGTGTGAATGACTTGAGCCATACCTCCCTGGATTACATGAAAAGAGACATGGAAGAGCTCTCTGATCATGTAGCCCAGGCCGGTATGACCCTGACCCTGAGTAGCATCCTGCCTTCACCAAGAATGATACCATGGTATAAAGAAAAAATTATTAATTTCAACAATTGCCTAAGCTACTGGTGTCATTCAAAGGGGATGCAGTGTCTGTCAGCATGGGATGACATGCTTGACAAGCCACACTGCTTCACTAGAGACAGCTTGCACCTGTCACCCTTAGGCTTTCGAATACTGGCCAAGGCTCTTGCCACCCCTATAGTGCCTTTTTTAGGCAAGGCTCAAAAGACAAACCCATTGCCATAAATAGCACAAGTAACAAAGAACTGAGGGTAATGCTACTCAGTGCCAGAAGTCTAAACCTCAAAATGCATGCACTCGAGGCACTCCTCAGTATGGAGAAAAATCTATATATGTACAGTAACAGAAACCTGGTTTAAGGCTCCAGCGAGCACTCCAGCACTACCAGGCTACAACTCATACCATACATTTTGGCCAGAAAACCCGGACTGAAATACAAAAGGTGGGGGTGTATCCATATTCATCAAGGATACCCACACTTCCAGGTTAGTGGCACAGCACGATGCTTCAAAGATCATCCACATGCAACTAACAATGGGCAGAACTGCAATTCAAATTGTAGCTTGCTGCAGATCACTCACCATGTCCCAGGACCCCCATTCTGCATTTCTGGAAACACTGGGAAACATAAAGGTCCTACCAAACACCCTGATATTGGGTAATTTCAATTACCCAAACATTAACTGGGAGAACTACTCAAGTACTAACTCACTTGCCCAATATTTCCTAGAATTTATTAACTCAAACACCCTGGATCAACTGGTCAACACCCCCACCAGAAATGACATCATATTGGACTGGTCATCAGCAACATGGGCGACCGGTATTCCACACCGGAGGTCAACCCCTCGCTGGTTAGATCTGACCATAAACTAATCACTCTGGATATCCGCATTCCACCCCACCCCTGTCAAAGAAACCACCATGAAAAACTTTTCAAAAGCAAACTTCACATTACTTAAGACCAAGGTGGAAAGTTTCAAATCCCCCATGCTAAAGGATAAAGTTGCCCAAACTGAAAAATCCATTACTAATGCACTTTACGGGCACCTACAAGAATGCATGACTCGTGCTAACCCAAGCAAAACCAAGACTCACTCCTCCAAGAAAAGTAAACCAGTCTGGTGGACCCCTGCCATAAACAAGCTATACAATAGAAGGAAGAAACTAGTACAGAAAAGAGTAAAATCCCAAGAAGGGAAGACATCCCTGATCAGTATCAGCAAGGAACTACGACCCCTCATAAAATCATCCAAGGTTAGCTTCGAAAGAAAAATTGCTAAGGACTCCAAAGATAACCACAAGGCATTATTTAGCTATGTCAAGAATCTAAGTGGCAATTCTCAGATCTGCTCAGAGTTAGGGCAGAATGGCACAAAACACACTGAACCAACTGATATCGCCAACATCCTGGCAGACAGGTTCAGTGCAAACTTCACCCCTCTCTTTCCCCCAAAAGGGCCCATAACCATACCAGAAGAATGTACTGCTCCTGAAATCACAGACACTCATGTTAAAACAGCCCTCTCCAAAGCCAAAAACACAGCATCAATGGGACTGGACGGTGTCCCAGGCTGTGTCATACACAAGCTCAAAGATGATCTAACCCCTCACCTAAACACACTATTCACACTCAGCTTCTCCACAGGCTACATGCCCACAGAGTGGTGCACAGCAATGGTTATTCTGCTCCACAAAGGTGGAGCCACAACAGACCGTGGGAACTATCGCCCTATAAGCTTGGCTAGCTTGGTCTACAAAGTTATGGAGCGCATCATCATGGATCTCATTAACAGAGACATTGGGAACCTCCAAACACTGGACCCTACCCAGTTCAGCTTTGTTAAAGGCAGATCATGCCTCCTAAACCTGGTGGACTTATTTGAGACAGTTACCAAGGCTATAGATGAGGGAATGGTGGTCCACACAGCCTACCTAGACCTCGCAAAGGCCTTTGACACCATTCCCCATTCTGGTATTATAGACACGCTCACCAGCCTGAACATAAACCCCTATGTCACGAGATGGGTTGCCAACTGGCTCACGGTCAGAACCCACATGGTAAGAGTTGTGGGAGCTAGGTCTGACTCTAAACCGGTTACAAGTGGAGTTCCCCAGGGCTCAATCCTAGGACCCCTCCTGTTCGGCATATACTTCTCAGAGGTACAGGCAAGCACAGGAGGACTATAGCTAACCAAGTTCACAGATGACTGCAAACTAGGGGCTATAATTGACTCTCTGTCTGACACAGACATCCTCCAAATGAGTCTCACTGAGACAGATACCTGGTGTCATAACCATGGCCTCAAGCTAAATGCCAAAACGTGCATAGTCATCCCCTTTGGAAAAAACAAAGTACCCACAAACTACCACATAGATGGTAGCCCGCTAAATACAGAAGACATAATAAGGGATCTGGGGACCCAAGTAGATAGTAATCTCTCCTTTGATAATCATGTTTCCAAAAGGGTTAGAAAATCCTTCTATGTGGCCCACCTAATCACAAAAGGGTTTCATCCAGATCAAAAGAGTTATCGCTCATTATTCCTTATTGCATATTGCATGCTTTGGGAAGGATATCAGAGATGGAGATATGTTGAAATATGCTGTAATGGTTAGGAAATTATATTGCCTTTGAAATAGTGAGAACTGTCTGTCTTCCTGTTGATTGGTCCTAGTGTGGGCATTTTAGTGATGTGGTAGGTGGCTATGGTTGGGACCATTGATGTGGCTCCTTTTACACAGCTTTTAATTCTTTTTTACCCTTTCTGTGTCATCTTGGTTTGACTTGTTAATTGCTAGACCATGTTTAATGATCTAACCTATCAATCAGTTGCATTGTTTTGATATATTGATTGTTTTTTATATGGGCGTTTTACAATATGAAAAGTTGTTATGAGCTGGGACCTTCCATAGAAAAACTTCTCCCCCCCCCCCCCTTTTTTTGACACCTTAGATCTGACACTTTGATTGCTTAATGACATTGTCATAAACCCCATTAATTAGTTGTGCTGTTTTTGAGAGCTATTGATATATTGATTGATTCTAATACAAAAATGTGATTAGTTGGGATTACTTTTAATGCATGTTTTTCTTGTAAATGAGCCATATTGTTTTTTAGCCCTTTAGCTTTTTGTGTCGCTAGACTATATCCCACGATCTAGCTATAAACTCCATTTGTCAGTTGTGTTGCCTCTGAGTGTGTTTATATGCCTTGAGGCACCCTCGATTGAAGGGAGGTTAGGCAGGTGTACATTTTCACTTTTTTCCTCCTCTATACCATATTAGCATCACATAGGGATTTACTTAAAAAGAGAACAAAAGAGACATTTATATCTAAATAATATGAAATTAACGTGTTGACGAGCGTTAGAGAACTTGGCTCGCTTATACCATTACACTGATTAACTTGCTACCACTTTTTGTTATTTAGTTACTTTTCATTTTTGTTTATGAAAAGATGTGACAACAAATGTTAATTGAGTGTGTTTTTGCAGTTAGATCTATGCGGAACTTCCCACTATGTAAAAACCGCTATGTGATTATGTTTATGAAGCGCATATGAGATTTGCGCATTACACCTATAATGTTTATGATTATAATTTTTTAAAGAAGTTGACAGGCTGTTGGAAACCTGTCACGTGGTTATTGAATAGCTGGAGGCTATGGTAATTAGATGGGTGTTCTGATAAGTGCAATAGGCTCTTGTAGCCAATGCACAAAAGGAATAAAACCACTGTTTAACATAATTTTGGCGCCAGATTTTTCAGACATAGGATCATTCTGAATTCATGGGATAGGTTACAAACAGCCTTTCCGAGAAGATGACTGGATAAATTAAAACCAATGAAAAATGTGAACTAGTGAACTTATATAAAATTTAGATTGGTTATGCTGCAAATTATTCTCTGCTGTTATGATTTTCATTGGCTATTGCTTTTTATAAAACTGTAAGCACTAGTCCATAAATTTTACGATCTGAAGAAGGCTAGATGCCGAAAGCGCTTATCCAATTTATAAGGACTATTTTGCAAGGATTTTAGACATTTTTATTTCTTATTTTCACTTTTGTTTTAGCACAATAAATTTCGTTGTCTTATTTGCTGTCCTCATTGGATTTTTGTCGTGATGGTTTACCGGAGGTTTTTCTTTGTTGTTCTTCACTTCTCATTGGTAAACCTTCAACAGTGTGAGAAGAGTTTTTTCCTTGCATCCAGATCAAAAGAGGTCATTGTGCCCCTCCACGCATCCTCATCAGACCCATCATAGAGTACAACACCCCATTTGGGATGTACCTTACTAGACACCTGCAACAGCTGGAAAGACCACAGAAGTACCTCACCAAGAAGATCACTGGCCTCAGACAGATGCCCTATGTAGCTCGACTGAAGAAACTCCAGCTGTACTCGGTTGCATACCGCCTAGTCAGAGGTGATCTCTGCCTGACATACAAGACCATGTCCAATCCAGAATTGATGGACATGCTCCACCTAAAGAAAACCTAGTCAGAGGTGATCTCTGCCTGACATACAAGGCCATGTCCAACCCAGAATTGATGGATATGCTCCACCTAAAGAAAACCATATCCCCTCGAGCCACATGCTTTAGGAATCTAAACCTCACCACAACAATAAATAGGATGTGCTGGAGGGATAGATTCCTGTCCCAGAGAATTCCCATGCTCTGGAACAAGATTCCAATCTACATTAGGCAGAGCTCCTCACTAACACTCTTTAAGAGAAACCTTGACGAATGGATGGGAAACAGAAAGTTTACCCCGAGACTCACTTCAGTGGCTCTGCTGGGCAGAGGTACAGGGAACTAATCTAAGGGGGCGGAGAAAGCCAACACATTCCGGCATGGCTTATAAATGCCTTTGGTCAGATAGCCTAGTACCTATCGATGAACCTATGAACCTATACAGACATCTAGATACTCAGTCTTTACCTGTGAACAATTCATGGTAAATTTCAAATAACTGTACCTCTCATTCAGATCTAGTAGAAACTCATTAAGACTCTCTTTTGTACCTCTCCACATCAGGAAGAGGTCATCGACAAAAATGTCAATAGAATGTCACATACCTCAAATAAGAATCCATTCTAAAAAGAGCCTCTTCTTCCCACATCACCATAAACATGTTGGCGTAGCTATTGGCACAAGAAGTGCCCATAGCTATGCCATCACGCTGCAGGTAAATACTATCATGAAAAGCAAAAGCACCACTATAGCTATGTAGGTACCTTATGAAAAGCAAAAACTCCCATTTCATTGGGAATAATAGTGAAGAGGGATTGTAAATCTAGGGTGACAAAATAAAATTCAGAATTCAACTCTACTGGATTATTATACTGATATAAATCTATCAAAAACACATACCGTTTTGAATATAAGAACTGAATTTTATGTTTGCTGTTCGAAATTGCTTGCCTGGTTTGTAGACTGCTCTGGGTTTACCACTAGTGCTTGTGTTTTTATTACTGTGGGCAGTTCTGCATTTATTCTTTGTGGTGCAATATTTTATTGTTTTGCTGTTATAGTTGTTTATTTTTTATCGGAACCCAATAAGAACATGGCTAAAATTAATTCAGTGGATGTGGAGCTAGACTATAGACTAGGGAGGCCTGCAGAGGTGGTGAGGAGTATTCCTGACAGGTTCTTAGGCTGCATCATGTCGGAAGGTAATCTGTGGATAGCGCACCGGGTTACATCCGGGAATGCAGTGACTGCGGTTGATGTGGCAGAGTCTGAAGCACTGAAACAAGTGGTTGAGAGTTCAGAGAAAGATTTTCTGAAATTGAAGCACTTACAAACACAGCAACAGCATTTTGAAATATGTATTAATAGAAATATTGTGCCGAGGGGCCTAAGGGACCTGAAAATGTCAACTTATGGTGCTCAATATCCCAAGTTGCTCGCTAGTTGGCAACAGTTAAATATAGAGGTAAGTGTGAAGTATGACATTATTAATTGAATATTTTCGACCTGAGGAGGAACTGTTGAGAATATCTATAAAAGAGCAACTGTCAAAGCTATATGCCAGGTTTCCTAGTGTGTTAGTAGACCAGTTAATGGAAGGAATGCTTGATGGTATTGTATATGAAAGGAGATTACTCCAACAGAAAAAAGAAAAAAATTGATAGAGACATATGTGATTTCCAAAGAGGCCATGTTTTTAAAGAGATAGTCCATCCAAGACAGAATATGAAAATCAGTACTAATAGAACTAACAGTGGTACTAATGAGACTGCTGTTGTTGAGCACTTAGATGCCTCACAAAGGGAAGGGGGAACAATGGCTTTGTTAGTGGATACATCTGAGCCATTATGTCCATCTAGTGTATCCACACAGTCTGCTGATAGTGTTACAGAATTTAATTCGAATTACACCAACAACGTGTTGTTGGATGGACAAGGAATCTAATATGGGGGATGTGCAGCCGAAAACCATTATGAATAATAATACTAATACACTGAGCGTACCTTCTACATCATCCAATATGGCTGCCTCTCCCCATTTTCCACTTCCTATAAATATAGAGAAGAGGCCTATAAGGACACGGTCACAAAGTCGGGCAAGGCAGAAACGGAAATTGTCAACAGAAGGACAATCCAACCAGTCCTTGAAAAAGATGTGGACCCAAGTGGCGGCTCATTAGTCTGGAACTTGTCCAGGTGTGTCTTAAGTGCAGAGGAACTAACTGATTTAAATAAAGGACTAACTTTTATTTCATCCAAATGCAGTGATATGACTGATACTATGTTAGATATTAGATGTTACAGCAGAAATGTGATGCTTGAACATGAATTTGGTAAAGCCGTCCATGATAATTTGAATGATTTTAGAAAACCAAGTTTATATATGCCAAATCCCTACCACTTGGTGGAAACTTTAACAAAATGGTAGAGGATGACTTATATAGATATTATGACAGTAAGCGTATATGTAATAGGAATAGTAAAATGAAATCTAATTTGAATTTTAAAGAGCAATGTGTCCTTAAGAACTTACAGACTGATGAATCAGTTATGATTAGACCTGCAGATAAAGGAAGTCCCATTGTTATTATGAACAAATGTGACTATGTTGAGAGCATGAATAGGATGTTGAGTGATGAACGGTTCTGTCAATGTATTAGTTTAGAGGAAGTACATTGCCTACAAAGAAGAGTTTCTTCCATGTTAGAAGATTTATTTAAGAGCAATACAATAGATTTAAATCTGTATAAGTTTTTGAAAGGTGACTTTCCTTTGCTTCCTTCTGTTCAGGGATTGCCCAAGGTCCACAGAGATGGATTAAATCCCCCTATGAGACCCATCGTTGTTGGGAGGGGATGGCTCACTGAGCCCTTCTCCCTTTTTGTGGAAAAATGGTTAAGACCTATATTAGATAAAAATATTCATATACTGAGGGACACTAAACAGTTTTTGATAGATCTATATCAGTATAATAATCCAGTCGAGTTGAATTCTGAATTTTATTTTGTCACCCTAGATGTACAATCCCTCTTCACTATTATTCCCAATGAAATAGGAGTACTGTCTATACAAAGGTACCTACATAGCTATAGTGGCTATGATCATGAATGCATTGACCTCATTTGCCTGTTCCTGGAAACCATATTAGAGGACAATGCTTTTGCTTTTCATGATAGTATTTACCTGCAGCATGATGGCGTAGCTATGGGCACTTCTTGTGCCAATAGCTACGCCAACATGTTTATGGTGATGTGGGAGGAAGCGACTCTTTTTGAATGGATTCTTATTTGAGGTATGTGACATTCTATCGACGTTTTGTCGATGACCTCTTCCTGATGTGGAGAGGTACAATAGAGAGTCTTAATGAGTTTCTACTAGATCTGAATGAGAGGTACAGTTATTTGAAATTTACCATGAATTGTTCACAAGTAAAGATTGAGTATCTAGATGTCTATATAGAGAGACTTGAAGGTGGAATGATCACTACAGGTATATATAGGAAAAAGTGTTATAGGAACACCTTGTTACATAGAAGCAGTATGCACCCTGGACGGGGCAGAGAATGAGAGTGTCTAGATTAAATGCATCAGAAGCAGGTTTCCAACAGAAACTATATACTTTAAAAGACATGTTACTTGCGAGAGGTTATAGTAAGCAGGAGATAGAAAGTAGTTTGGTGGTTTTGAGTAACCTTAGGAGAGATACGGTGAGAACATATTTCTCACCTGATATTGAAGTTGATGATACTCATGTAAGAATATAACATCATTATAACAATTTGAAAGTACCTTTATACGTCACCACAGATGTTAAATCAATTTCAGATATTATTAAGAAGATCTGGCGGGTCTTGAGTACAGACCCTTAAGTGAGGAGTATCATAGGTGATCAACCTACTTTCCTTTTTAAAAATAAACATAATTTTAAAAGGTTATTGCGCCATCCTAGAGAAACTGGTAGGAATAAGGATGGAGAAGTAGGCACCCATCCCTGTGGCAATTGCAATTTCTGAGGATATATAGACAGTGCTGGGATTTTTATACACCCAGATACTGGTCAGAGGTTCAGGTTTGGGGTCTATGCTAATTGTAAAACACAGAATGTGGTTTATCTTGCCGTATGTGGACTCTGCAGTTCATTCTATGTTGGCAAGACAAATTGGTCACTTAGAGATAGAATGAGGGAGCATTTGTACAGTATTAGGATTAAGTATAATAATAATGCCCTATCCAAACATGTAATTACTGCTGGTGATGACCATTTCTTTAAGTTTATGTTCATGGATGAGGTTATTCCAACTATACGGGAGGGTGACATTAAGAACGTAACAGAAAGTAAGGCGATACAATGGATCTTGAGGCTTAAGGCCAATAGGGGGAGTGGCCTTAATGAGAGTGCATCCATAAAACCCACTTAGAAACAAAGGAAGCTGTCTGTTGTTTAGAACAATGGGACCCTTGTATAATACGCTTATGTTGGTCTGTACATATTATGTATTATATATGATGTTTTTGCACATATATATATATATATATATATATATATATATATATATATATATATATATATGTGTGTGTGTGTGTGTGTGTGTGTGTATTTTTATACATATATATGAATTTTGAGAAATGCATTGATGAGAGGGCATTAATTACAAATTTAGATAGATGAAGTTTTTATTTTAGTGAATTTTCTATTTGAAATTATTTATTTATATATGTACCTGATATATGCATTATGTATAAAGTTTTTATATGCATTTTTTATATACATAGAGTTTTCAGTAATATGAGTTTTTAAATAAGAACTGTGGTATTTAATGTTTTTACGAATATATGTGAGTGTTACTTTAATAAGATGGAATGAGTTACTGAATGCTGATTGTCTGCTATAATAGATTTAAATGACCTATGTTTTCTGGTGGTATGGTCTGATGAAGCTATTTGTGAAAGCGCTTACCATTTTGAATAAAAGAACTGAATTTTATGTTTGCTGTTCGACATTGCTTGCCTGGTTTGTGGACTCCTCTGGGACTTTTTACCACTTGTGCTTGTGTTTTTATTACTGTGGGCAGTTCTGCATTTATCCTTTGTGGTGCAATATTTTATTGTTTTGCTGTACGAACAAGCAATATTTGATGCCTAGAGGTATCAGTAGGAGTTAACTGCAGATGCACCTGGAGGTGGCACTCGGATGTAATGAGTTAAAACACCATAGAAAGTTACCAAACGCAGAATCAGTTGTCAGCACACCCTTGCTTTAGCAACCACATCAGTAGCAATAAAAAGATTTTTAATGGTTAAGAGTTTTCCTCTTTCACAAAAAGTACAGACTTCTTCGGAACCACAGTATTAGCTGTTCTGTTACCAAGCAGTTATATAGCATGACCTGCTCTATTATGCAACTACTATACAAACCACATAAAGCATTTAAAGGTACAATAACAAGAAAAATATTTTGTATAAAAATACATTAAATGTAAAATTCATAACAAATACATAGAAATCAAGTAATACTAAATAACATGTTCATATGTAAAATCATTAAATGGAAAAATCAAGGAGAAAATGAGAATAAAATATATTTAAAAACGTGTTCAAGAATCACAATCTGACAGCCTTCATTTTCAGATAATACACAAGAGGCACATTCTGCTCGATACCTGGAGTATGACAGACATCCAGGTTCAGATGCCATAAAGGTTCTTTAACTTCTATTATCTCCTCCCAGAGAATTCTCTTGGATTCAGAAGTATTCATTGCAGAATAATAAAATTAAACTTTTTGAAACCCAATCACTAATACAATTGGAGGTAACTGGAAATTGTATGGAAAATACTGAACTTTCTGACATTCCTCATAGTGACAATGAGTTTCACTTATTCAATTACAGCAATTTAGTCATCACTGATGTTTATTTTGGTTTGTTCAAACATGGTTTCACTTTTGTCCTTTTGATTTTAGTTTGTTCAAACATGGCTTCAATTTTGTCCTTGCCCAGCCTGCTTCTTTACCATGCATTTTGTTAGATTTAAAAATGGTTGCTCGCAGGCTGAATCTATCATTGCTGTGTGCGAATACAAATGGCAACATTGAGATAGGAATGGGTTTAAAAAAGAATAGTACCTATAGCCCTCTGTTGCATTCTACATTAGCCATGTATGAAAACATTTGTGAATATGAGTTGAGAAAAGGTAAAATGAGAAAATATTTTGGTTAAATGTGCCTCAAGATGAAAGGGAGTTACTGGACTCCCTATTGAAATGTCAGCACTCAAAATGTGAAGCAGTGAAAAGCTGAAAAAAAGACTGAAGACACAGGAGAAAAGTAAATCTTGAAAATTGCTCTTTTTCTTCTTCTTCTTAAAGCTTCATTTTGCAGGGGAGAAGACCTCCCTGCACCACCCATGTGTGGAGGACAAGACTCCCCCCCCAATTTACACCAACTCTGAGATTGCCACACCTTAGAGAAAGGGAATATTCTGAAAAATGGCATCTCAGACTTAGTATATGTAAGTCTGATCTTTCAGCCATTCAGTTTCCCCATTTCAGGACATGTTCTAGCAGGTCCCAGCATTTCAAATGGTTACCAGTTGTTGGCTGTAATTTCCAGGGACAAGAGGTTTCGGATCATGAAACCTGTCAAGGGGAGGGGGTTAGTAATAATGAACTGTGGCAACTATGTGAATAAGATGCACTGCATCTTACTGAACAATGAAGCTAATTTTCAAGCATCTCTCAATGAACTGAATATTGCATACAGGAATATAGACTTGATACTAGAGAATTTATATGTAAGTAATGTCATTCATAAAGATTTGTTTAATTTCCTGATTGTTTAAAAGCCGGTTATTCCAGTGATTTTTGGTATACATCAGATCAACAAATTAGTTTATGATCTGGCTAGGCTTCCTGTTGTGGATGCCAGTGGATCCAAGACATAGCTACTAGCCATCTTCATATATTTTAAACTGAAAGCTTTTGCACATACATTCCTTTATTTGTTGAAAGATTATTGGCAATTCTTAAAGGATGTTAAGGATGATATGTTGACCTCAGATATTACATATGGTACTATTGATGTAATTGATTTTTTTCAGTTATTGCTCACACCACTAGTTTAGAATGGTTCAGTGAAGTGGTTTCACAATTAGATTTTATTGATACTATGAATTTTAGATTAATTATTTAATTCATGGAATAGTGCTCACAATAATTTTATGTTATCCGAAGGAGACTATTATTTACAACATACAGGTGTGACTAGGGGGTGACATGCAGTCCAGTTTATGCAAACATTGTTCTTAGCTTTTGAGAAAACCAGTTTATTTATCTTCAAAATATTCCATATTTTATAAATTTTATAGGCATTACGTTGATGGCATCTGCTTGTTTTGGTCTGGGATTGAAACTGTCTTAAAAGAATTTAGACATTTCTTAATTGTACTACATCACTTTTAAGGTTTAGTTATAATATTAATGCAGACTACTTAACAGTCTTTGGCTGTTTAGCCAGTGAACAGTAACATTATGTTTTATTCCACAATTTTTCACAAGCCCACTTATTTCAACATACTTTTATTCTTTAAATGGCTGCCACCCTTAGAACTAAAAAAGAGAATAGTTAAGGGCCAATTTGTTAGAATGATGTGAATGATTTAATGTAAAAAAATATTACTTCGGGAAATTATTAACTTGAAACATATGTTTATGGAGAGACCATACCCTAAGTCATTCACAGAATATATTTAGGATTAAGTGTTTGCAAGTATAAAAAAGATATCTATAGGGCCATTCCAGAAGACAATGACAACACTAATGCAATGGCACCAACATAAAACAGTAAAATACATTGTGGCAATTTTGTTATCATCTTTTCTACTGGGACTGCTACTCATAATGTAAGACAAAACAGGAAAATGTTTAAAGCAGACATCAGTTTGGGTAAATCATTTCCCTCTACAGAAGTGTGAGTTTTAGGAGGGGGGCAAATATTAAGAACTTGTTGAAGGAATTGTTCCCCATAGAGAAGAAAAAGAGGAGACTTTTACATGCAATGCTTTCAATATCTGCAGCTATATTATACTGGCAGTAGCTTTAAATTAGTACAAGTAATGGTTAAATTCATTGGATATAACATTTTAGGTCAAAGGGAGTGATATATGCAGGTTTTAGCCATTCTTGTTCAGTCAATTAATAGAAAAATAGAAAAAACATTACAGGAATGTGTACTTGAGCACACATATGATATAAAAAGAAAATATGTTAAGAATATCTTGTACAAACAATCTATTGACTGTACTGGTTTCAAAAAGCATTATTTTATTATTTTGGAATGAATAACTTGAATCCAAGAAGGGGGTCTCTGAGAGGAGATAAAAGAAGTTAAGAAATGTTTATGGCAGCTAAAACTGGATGCCTGTCACCCTCCGATTATCAATGAGAATGTGTCTGTTGTGTGTTATTTGAAAATGAAGACTGCCAGGTTGGGATTTTTGAACACAGTTTTAAATATATTTTTCACATGTTTACTTTTATTTTTCAGTTTAATGATTTTTATATATGAATATGTTATTTAGTAGTCTATGGTTTCAATGTATCTGTTATAATTTGTCATGTAATATATTTTTATCCAAAGTATTTTTCTTTTAAATGTACTTTTAAATGCTCTCTGTGGTTTGTTCAATAGCTGCATAATGAAGTAAGAAATATTATATATCAGACTGGTAACAGAATAGCTGCCCTGTATTGATAGCATAGAGTTTATAGCACATGATTGCCACCTGGTATTCCTGGGTATGAAACCTGGTTGAAGTACAATAAAGTAGCAGAAGCAGTATCTGCCTGGAAGAAAGCCCTTGCAGTCTACTTATGTAATATGCCATGAAAACCCTATGGGGGTCTATCTATAGAGTTACCACTAGTCAATTTCATCTTGAAGCAATTACTTCATTGTTTTGAACAGAACAGCTAACAACATGTTTTTGAAGAAGTCTGTACTTTTTGTGAAATACAAAAATGCTTAACCATTAAAATATTTGTATTATTACTACTGTGGTTGCTTCAAGGGAATGCTGACAATCAATTCAGATTTTGTGAAAAGGAGTTGTATTTTTGTCTGTAGATTGAAGAGGTCTTATAGGAGAGTACCATTGTATGAAAGGGTTAACTGAGGGCCATTTATTTGGACTTCAATCATTTTAGTTGTTTGAGGGCTAAACAGTGATGAGTGGAGTTGGACATCTTAGTGGCCAGTTTTGCAATTCTGTTGTAGTATAGTTTCAAGTTATTTATTGATGTTATGTTAATGTCTGTATGGAAGGGAGAATCATAAAGTAAAGTTGAGAGGAGATAGGATGATGCAATAGTTTTACAAGAATGTACAGTTTGGAATTTAGAAGTTATGCAAAGCAGACCTTATTTTGTATGAGTTTTCTTTACTTTTTGAATATGTATGTCAAATTTGAGCTGGTCATCAATGATAACACCTAGAAACTTAGTTTTGGAAATTATTTCTAGTGCAATATTCTGAGAAGAGGTATTTTTGAAAATTGTGCATGCCAAGGTCGGACTTTACCTGCTCTGTTCATCCTTGCTGTGCTCAGGCCCACTCTGCTACCCTACCCCCATTTCCCACCCATCCCTGCTATGTCTAAATTTATTTTAAACTAGCCACTTCCACGATCCCTATTATCCAACCAAACTAACAAACTAAATTACATCACTTATAAATAGTACTAGTCTCCCATATATGATAAGATAGCAATACTTATAATTAGTATTACTCTCCCAACTATTAAAATACAGCAATACATTTAGAAAAAAATCATTACTATTACTAACACTTAAATAGATCTACATGATACCCATCTATGTTACTGTAATAATAGTCCTAACAATAGCAGCAGACCTCACCTCATACCACATTAGTCTCAATGGGTCACCAAACCCCTATAATGCTCCATTCCCCTATCCACTGCAAATAAAACCTTTAAATATTAAAATATCACCCTCAATCTAAAAAAATACTTATATTGCTCATACTACCTATACTATAATACCATAGCAAAACATTTCCAATGTCTCATTGAAATATAATGCAGTCATAGTAAAACTCCTCAAGACCATATCACACATCACATTGCAGTTAACCCTTAGTGGAGATATCCATCCAAACCAAGACCCTAAAACCAACCCATTGCAACAAATAACCCAATATGGCAACCATAGTTTACTAAACCTTTCTCAGAAAGGATATGACCTCCTATTATGAAATTTAAACATTAAAAGCATTGTTAACAAAACCCAAGAACTCCATGCACTCTCACCAACTACTGTCCTGACATCACTCTGATTACTGAAACCTGGTTGAAATCAGAAATTAGTGATAATGAAATTTTACCTTCAGGTTACAGTATGTATAGGGTAGATATAAAGGGGAAAAAAGGAGAAGGAATATTATATTTAAAAGCAACCTTGTTCTAGAGATCCTACAACAAAATACTCCTGACTTTGATAATGCAGAAGTAATCTTTAAAAAACGTAAGATTAACTCCAAAAAAAAATTTAAACATAGTTGGAACCTATATACCTTTCAGGTAGCAACATCTCCACATAGAACACATCCTCTATTGGTCCTCAAACTCTCTTTCCCAGGAAACAATTATTATGGGGGACTTCAACATAGATTGGAATACTTATAACTCACAAAACCCTTCGAATCACATAAACCTCCATGGCTTCAGCCAAATCATACAAGCCCCCACTAGAATTGATAAAGCATCAAATAGACAACCTATCCTTGACTGGATATTAACAATCATAACTCCTCTGTCTTTATACGCTGGGTGTTTTCCAGATAGTCTCAGAGATCATCTTGCAACTTTTTTACTTACACAGTGAAAAAATCCAGCAAAATTCACTAGCTATAGTGAAATTAGGAACAAAAAAACCTTTATCACTCAAAATTCCATATCCACCCTTAACCACTGCAATTGGGTCCCACTGAAACATCTCCCCCTAGAGGAAGCTATAGAATACTTCAAATTAACTTTCCTGAACATTCTCATTAGACTAGCTCCCCCAAGAACATTAAGAATAAAAGCTAACTATGCTCCATGGTTAACAAAAGAAACCACATCACTATAAAAAGAGAGAGATAAAGGTTAGAATCTGTGGCAAAAAAAAAACAAAACACTAGTGACTAAACAGGCAAGAGCTTAGAAATAAATGTAAAAAACAAATCAAACAGGAGAAGATAAATCACTACCAAGATATTCAAAATAAACACCATAACAACCCTCAGTAGCTTTGGTCCACTATTAATAAAATCCTATAATCTGGAAACACTAGTAGCCTGACTCCTACAACCACTAACAACTCAGGCTCTATAGCTATGCAGTTTAATAAGCATTTCACAGAATCCATACTAACCCTCACAAATAATGACTGTTCTACCACCTCTACAGAAATTTCCACAGCAAGTCCAGATGGAAGTACCTTTAATTTCCAACCTGTACAAACAGACACTAAAAGAATACTGAAAAAAAACTCAAACAGCAACCAAGGCTAACCTACCAGCTGAATATTTCAAACTGGCTGCTGATGCCATCTCCTACCCAGTATCCATCTTAATAAACCAATCCATCGCCAAACAAAATGTACCAGTAATCTGGAAAATCTTGCACATCATTCTGCTACACAAAGGGGGAAAGTCATTAGAACTGTCCAATTGCAGGCCAATAGCTATATTGTCACCTCTGTCTAAAGGTCTAGAAAGATGCATTCACTTGCAAATTATGCAGTATCTCCTTGATAACAACTTGCTATCCAAAACCCAACATGGATTTTGGCCCTATCATAGTACTACTTCCTACTTAATGAGTTTCACAAACATCATTAATCAACATAGGAATGATGGTAAAACAGTATCCTCCATCTTTCTAAATCAATCAAAAGTATTCAATACCATCTCTCATGACAAATTTTTAGAAGTGCTTGTAGACTAAACCTTAGTCAAGCCACACTTACTTGGTTCAAAGACTACTTAACAGGGTGCAAGCAAACTGTAAAATGGCAACAAAATATATCTCTTCTGGTGCCTGTTAATCTAGGTGTAGAAGTTTCAATTGCAGGTCACCTATTTTTTATACTTTTCACTAACAATTTACACACTGCTACCCTACATGCATCCCTAGTCCAAAATATGGACAATTCTACATTAACATGCACTGCATCATCAATGCAACAGCTACAAATGCAGCAGTCCTTCTCTGCAGATGAAATGTGGCTTTCTGAAGCTCAACTTATTCTAAACTCCAATAAGACCAAACACATGATATTCAAACTCATTAAAGCTACTGATCTCTTCTCTCTATTTAAGATCACATCTACAGACAATACCACCATCTCTCCTGTTTTCCAGACTAAACTTCTGAGTGTTGTTAATGACAACGCTATGAAATTCAACCTACACATAGCCCAAACAGCCAAGAAAGTAAATAAAAATCTTGGTACTCTTTACAGAAATAGGCAAAACCTAACCAATAGCACAAAGGCTACCACTGCAACAACACTCATGATCTCCACCCTCCTATATGCCTCACCCATTCTGACACACCTAAAAAAATCAGACCTAGCAAAACTAGATAACTGCTGTAATAAGATCGCAAAGTTTGCAACAGACTTCAGCTTTAGAACACGCAATTGCCTAGTACACAGAAAACTTAACTGGCTAGAACCACTCCAGCCCTTAACTTACAACCAACTTACTTTGGCCCATAGACTTCTAAATCAACCTGAAAAAAACCTTGTTCTATAAAACCTTCTACTCCCCTACGCTCGTACCCAATCTTTATGCTCAAATAATAAATCCTTCTTAACTCATTACATCCTCGGCGCCTCTC